>NW_028270159.1:3348258-3648258 GCF_037043375.1 Chiloscyllium plagiosum | reverse complement strand
AAGCAAACCGGAGATAACCACCCTGGACGTCCTACTTTTCAGCCTTCTTCCGAGTTCTCCGAAGTCCCGCTGTAGAATATTTCTCCTCTTCTTCCCGACGTCATTTGTGCCGACATGCACCACCTCTGGCTCTTCACCTTCGCCTTTGGGGATTCCCTGCTCTCTGTCGGTGATGTCCTGGATCCTGGCACCAGGAAGAACACACACCATCCTCAAATCCTGCCTGTTGCCACAGAAACCCCTTTCAGTCCCTCTCACTATGGAGTCCCCTATTACCATGGCTCTGCATTATGTCTGACTCCTCGGCTCTGCCTCCACGCCAATCTTCGATTGTCTGACCTGTCCGCCTCTCAACTGGCAGTGTCGTCTGTCTCGACAGTTTCCAAGAGATTCAACCTGTTCACAAGAGGTAATTCTCCCAGGGTCTCTTGTACTTGAATCATCTCTTTCTTCCTCATCGTCATCTCCCTTCTTCTCTCTTCTGGTACGCTCGGTACTGACCTCGCTGAAGGACCCATCCAGAAAATTCTCATTCTCTCGGATGAGCCTAAGGACATCTAGTTCTTTCTTCATAATAACACTCTGTTCGTTTAAAGTCACCCAGCATGGAAACAGACCCTTCTGTCCAACTCATCCACACCAACCAGACATCCCAGTCAGACCTGGTCTCAGTTTCCAGCATTTGGTCCATATCTCTTTTTCCCTTTCCGCTTCATGTACCTATGCTTTGTAAAGGTTGTAATCATACCCACCTCTAGACTTCCTCTGGCAGCTTGTTCCAAACATGAACCATCCTCTTCATGAAAAAGTTACACCTCAGGTCCTTTTTAAATCTTTCCCCCTCGCCTTAAACCTATGCCTGCAGTTTTGGACTCCCCTTCCAAGGAAAAAGACCTCGTCTATTTATCCTATCCATGCCCGTCATGATGTTATAAACTCTATAAGGTAACCCCTCAGTCTCCGACTCTCCAGGGAAAACAGCCCCAGTCCATTCAGCCTCTCCCTCTAACTCAAGTCCTCCAGTCCTGCCAACATTCGTGTAAATCTTTTCTGTGACCCTCGGACAGTACAGCGCTCCCACAGCACTGACCTTGGGACAGTGTGGCACTCCCACAGCACTGACCCTCGGACATTGGAGTGCTCCCACAGCACTGACCTTGGGACAGTGCGGCACTCCCTCAGCACTGACCCTCCCACAGTGCGGCACTCCCTCAGCACTGACCCTCCCACAGTGCGGCACTCCCTCAGCACTGACCCTCCAACAGTGCGGCGCTCCCTCAGCGCTGACCCTCCGACAGTGCCCACTCCCTCAGCACTGACCCTCCCACAGTGCGGCACTCCCTCAGCACTGACCCTCCGACAGTGCGGCGCTCCCTCAGCACTGACCCTCCGACAGTGCCCACTTCCTCAACACTGACCCTCCGACAGTGCCCACTCCCTCAGCACTGACCTTCCAACAGTGCCCACTCCCTCAGCACTGACCCTCCGACAGTGCGGCGCGCCCTCAGCACTGACCCTCCAACAGTGCAGCATTCCCTCAGCACTGACCCTCTAACTGTGTGGCGCTCCCTCAGCACTGACCCTCCGACAGTGCAGCACTCCCTCAGCACTGACCCTCCGACAGTGCCCACTCCCTCAGCACTGAACGTCCGACAGTGCCCACTCCCTCAGCACTGACCATCCGACAGTGCCCACTCGCTCAGCACTGACCGTCCGACAGTGCGGCACTCCCTCAGCACTGACCCTCCAACTGTGCGGCGCTCCCTCTCCACTGACTCTCCAACAGTGCGGCACTCCCTCAGCACTGACCCTCCGACAGTGCCCACTCCCTCAGCACTGATCCTCCGACAGTGCCCAATACCTCAGCACTGACCCTCTGACAGTGCCCAATACCTCAGCACTGACCCTCCAACTGTGCAGCACTCCCTCAGCACTGACCCTCCAACAGTGTCCACTCCCTCAGCACTGACCCTGCGACAGTGCGGCACTCCCTCAGCACTGACCCTCCAACTGTGCGGCGCTCGCTCTCCACTGACTCTCTGACAGTGCCCACTCCCTCAGCACTGACCCTCCGACAGTGCCCACTTCCTCAGCACTGACCCTTCGACAGTGCCCACTCCCTCAGCGCTGATCCTCCGACAGTGCCCACTCCCTCAGCTCTGACCCTCCGACAGTGCAGCACTCCCTCAGCACTGACCCTCCGACAGTGCCCACTCCCTCAGCACTGACCCTCCGACAGTGCGGCACTCCCTCAGCACTGACCCTCCGACAGTGCCCACTCCCTCAGCACTGACCCTCCGACAGTGCCCACTCCCTCAGCACTGACCCTCCGACAGTGCCCACTCCCTCAGCACTGACCCTCCGACTGTGCGGCGCTCGCTCTCCACTGACTCTCTGACAGTGCCCACTCCCTCAGCACTGACCCTCCGACAGTGCCCACTTCCTCAGCACTGACCCTTCGACAGTGCCCATCCCTCAGCGCTGATCCTCCGACAGTGCCCACTCCGTCAGCACTGACCCTCCGACAGTGCCCACTCCCTCAGCACTGACCCTCCGACAGTGCAGCACTCCCTCAGCACTGACCCTCCGACAGTGCCCACTCCCTCAGCACTGACCCTCCGACAGTGCGGCACTCCCTCAGCACTGACCCTCTGACAGTGCGCACTCCCTCAGCACTGACCCTCCGACAGTGCCCACTCCCTCAGCACTGACCCTCCGACAATGCAGCACTCCCTCAGCACTGACCTTTGCTATACTTGAATACTTGTTGCAGAGGGGCTGCAGCTGTGCAGTGAATATTGCAGTTGCCTGGCTGCCTCTGTGGGCAGGCTGGCACCCTCAGGGTCTGCTGGAGAAGCTCACCTTCCTGCACTCCCACTGCCCCATTCCCTTGACCTCAGGACCAGAAGGCAGCTTGACAGCAGGTTAGGATGGTGAGCTCAGTCCCGGTGCCCCTTTCTCACACTGAGGCAGGGCAGTGCCATGAGACACCCCACCAGGGAAGGAACTAGAACTTAGAACATTATAACGCGGTACAGGTCCTTCGGCCCTCGAAGTTGCGTAACTTGTGAAACCAATCTGAAGCCCATCTACCCTACAATATTCCATTATCATCTATTATCCTCACCCTTAAAGTTGTCGAGTCTACTACTGTTGCAGGCAGGGTGTTCCATAACCCAGTAAAGAAACTACTCTGATATCTGTCCTATATCTATCACCCCTCAATTTAAAGCTATGTTCCCTCATGCTCGCTATCACCACCCGAGGAAAAAGGCTCTCGCTGTCTAACCTATCTAACTCTCTGATTATCTTATATGTTTCAATTAAGTGACCTCTCAACCTTCTTCTCTCTAACAAAAACAGCCTCAAGTCCCTCAGCCCTTCCTTGTAAGACCTTCCCTCCATACCAGGCAACATCCCAGTAAATCTCCTCTGAACCCTTTCCAAAGCTTCCACATCCTTCCTATAACGCGGTGACCAGAACTGCACACAATACTCCAAGTGCGGCCGTACCAGAGTTTTGTACAGCTGCAGCACAACCTCATAATTCCAAAACCCAATCCCTCTACCAATAAAAGCTAACATATCGTCTGCCTTTTTAACGACCGTATCAACCTGGGTGGCAACTTTCAGGGATCTATGTAAATGGACACCAAGATCTCTCTGCTCATTCACACTACCAAGAATCTTACCATTAGCCAGTACTCTGTATTCCTGTTACTCCTTCCAAAGTGAATCACCTCACACTTTTCCACATTGAACTCCATTTGCCACCTCTCAGCCCAGCTCTGCAGCTTATCTATGTCCCTCTGCAACCTGCAACATCCTTCACCGACCTTAGGGTCACCCGCAAATTTACCAACCCATCCTTCTATGCCTCATCCAGGTCATTTATAAAAATGACAAACAGCAGTGGCCCCAAAACAGATCGTTGTGGTATCCCACTAGTAACTGAACTCCAGGATGAATATTTCCCATCAACCACCACTTTCTATCTTCTTTCAGCTAGCCAATTTCGGATCCAAACCGCCGAATCACCTTCAATCCCATGCCTCTGTATTTTTTACAATAGCTTACTGTGGGGAACCTTATCAAATGCCTTACTGAAATCCATATACACCACATCAAACGCTTTCCCCTCATCCATCTGTTTGGTCACCTTCTCAAAGAACTCAATAAGGTTTCTGAAGTACGGTCTACCCTTCACAAAAGTGTTGATGATCCCTAATCCACCTATTCCTTTCGAAATGATTATAAATCCTCTCTCTTATAATCCTTTCCAACACTTTACCCACAACCGAAATAAGGCTCACTGGTCTGTAATTACCAGGGTTGTCTCTACTCCCCAAACAAGGGGACAACATTTGCTATCCTCCAGTCTTCTGGCGCTATTCCTATAGACAATGACAACATAAAGATCAAAGCCAAAGGCTCTGCAATCTCCTCGCTAGCTTCCAAGAGAATCCTAGAATAAATCCCATCCGGCCCAGGGGACTTATCTATTTTCACACTTTCTAGAATTGCTAACACCTCCTCCTTATGAACCTTAATCTTGTCTAGTCTAGTAGCCTGGATCTCAGTATTCTCTTCGACAGCATTGTCTTTTGCCAGTGTGAATACTGAAGAAAAATATTAATTTAGCACTTCCCCTATCTCCTCGGACTCCACGCACAACTTCCTGCTACTGTCCTTGACTGGCCCCTAATCTTACTCTTGTCATTATTTACTGTTAAAAAACTAAAGAAAGTTTTAGAGTTTTCCTTGATCCGACCTGCCAGCGACTTCTCATGTCCTCTCCTGACTCTTCTTAGCTCTCTCTTTAGGTCCTTCCTGACTACCTTGTAACTCTCAAGTGCCCTAACTGAGCCTTCACGTCTCATCTTTACATAAGTCTCCTTCTTCCTCTTGACAAGAGATTCAACTTCTTTAGTTAACCACAGTTCCCTCACTCGTCCACTTCCTCCCTGTCTGACAGGTACATAGTTATCAATGACACACGGTAGCTGTTCCTTGGATAAGCTCCACATTTCAATTGTGCCCATCCCGTGCAGTTACCTTCCCTATCCTATGAATCCTAAATCTTGCCTAATCATAACTGCCATTCCCCCAGCTATAACTCTTGCCCATAAATATATACCTAACCCTTTCCATCGCTAAAATAAACGTAACCAGGGTGGAAGCTGAGAGCTAGAACAAACAGAGTTGTTTTCTCTGGTTTGTTACCCGTGCCACGTGATAGTGAGGCAAGGAATAGGGAGAGATATCAGCTGAACACGTGGCTGCAAGGATAGTGCAGGAGGGAGGGTTTCAGGTACATGGATAACTGGGGCTCATTCTGGGGAAGGTGGGACCTGTACAAACAGGACGGTCTTCACTTGAACCAGAGGGGTACTAATATCCTGGGTGGGAAATTTGCTGGTGCTATTCGGGTGGGTTTAAATTAGCTCAGCAGGGAGATGGGAACCTGAGGTGTAGTTGCAGTGCACAGGAGAATTAGAGTAGAGAGGGCAGGGACAGTATTTCAGGGTCACAGGAATGTGCTGGCAGACAGCAAACTGGTTTGAAGTGTGTCTACTTCAACGCCAGAAGTATCCGAAATAAGATAGGTGAGCTTGCAGCATGGATAGGTACCTGGGACTTTGATGTTGTGGTCATTTCGGAGACATGGACAGAGCAGGGTGAGGAATGGATGTTGCAGGTTCCAGGGTTGAGATCTTTCATTATGAACAGGCCAGGTGGTAAAAGAGAGGGAGGTGTGGCCTTGTTTGGTGAAGGATAGCATAATGGTGGCTGAAAGAACCTTTGAAGAGGACTCGTCTACTGAGGTACTGTGGGCTGAGGTTAGAAACAGGAGAGGAGAGGTCACACTGCTTGGAGTTTTTTATAGGCCTCCGCAGAGTTCCAGGGAGGTGGAAGAGAGGATTAGCAAAATTATTCTGGGTAGGAGTGAAAGGAACAGGGTGGTCATTATGGGGGACTTTAACTTCCCCAACATTGACTGGAAATGCTATAACTCTAGTACGTTGGATGGATCAGTTTGTGTCCAATGTGTGCAGGAGGGTTTCCTGACACAGTATGTCGGAGGGCCGACAAGAGGAGAGGTCACACCGGATCTGGTGCTTGGTAATGAACCAGGCCAGGTGTTTGATTTAGTTGAAGGTGAGCACTTTGGAAAGAGTGACCATAATTCAGTTACGTTTAGTTTAGCGATGGAAAGGGATAGGTACGTGCCACAGATCAAAAGTTATCGATGGGGCAAGGACAATTATAATGTGATTAGGCAAGAATTAGGATGCATAGAATGGGGTAGCAAAATGCAGGGGATGCAGTCAATGGAAATGTGTTGCTGGTTTAGGGAACAGATATTGCGTGTCCTTGATAGGTATGTCCCTGTCAGGCAGAGAGGAAGTGATAAGGTAAGGGAACTGTGGTTTACTACAGAAATTGCATCTCTTGTTAAGCAGAAGGAGGAGGCTTATGTGTTGATGAGGCAAGATGGTTCTGATGAGGCGATGGAGAGTTACAGATCAGCTAGGAAGGATTTAAAGACAGAGTTAAGAAGAGTAAAGAGACGACATGAGCAGTCTTTAGCAAATAGAATAAAGGGGAACCCTACAGCTTTCCATAGATATGCGAGGAATAAAAGGAATACTAGGGTAGGTTTAGGGCCAATCAAAGACAGAAGTGGGAAGTTGATGTGGACCCTGTGGAGATCGGAGAGGTGCTAAATGAACATTTCTCATTGGTTTCACTCAGGAAAAGGAGAATATTGTAGAGGAGAAGAATGAGGTATGAGATATTAGACTAGAAAGAATCGAGGCTGGTTATGAACAGGTGTTATCAATTCTAGAAGGAGTGGAAGTAGACAAGTCCCCTGGGCCTGATGGGATTTATCCGAGGATTCTCTGGGAAGTTAGGGAGGAGATAGCAGAGCCTTTGGCTTTGATATTTGAGTCATCATTGTCTACAGGTTTAGTACCAGAGGACTGGATTATTGCAAATGTTATGCCCTTGTTCAAGAAGGGCAGTAGAGATGACCCAGGTAATTATAGACCAGTGAGCCTTACTTCTGTTATTGGAAAGGTTTTGGAAAGGATTATAAGAGATAAGATTTATAATCATCTAGCAAGCAACAATTTGATTTCAGGTGGTTGATGGAAAATATTCAGCCTGGTGTCTGGTTACTAGTGGTGTGCCACAAGGATCTGTTTTGGGACCACTGCTGTTTGTCATTTTTATAAATGACTCAGACGCAGGCATAGGTGGATGGATTAGTAAATTTGCAGGTGACACTAAAGTCGGTGGAGTAGTGGACAGTTTGGAAGAGTTACAGATTGCAGGGGGACTTGGATAAACTGCAGAACTGGGCTGAGAGGTGGCAAATGGAGTTCAATGCAGCTAAATGTGAGGTGATGCACTTTGGGAAGAATAACAGGAAGGCAGAGTACTGGGTCAATGGAAAGATTCTTGGTAGTGTAGATGTGCAGAGGAATCTTGGAGTCCACATAAGTAGATCCCTGAAAGTTGCCACCCAGGTTGATAGTGCTGTTAAGAAGGCATATGGTGTGTTAGGTTTCATTCGTAGAGGGGCTGAGTTCCGGAGCCGCAATATCATGCTGCAACTATACAAAACGCTGGTGCGGCAACACTTGGAATATTGTGGACAGTTCTGGTCACCATATTTCGGAAAGCATGTGGAAACATTGGAAAAGATGCAGAGGAGATTTACCAGGATGTTGCCTGGTCTGGAGGGAATGTCTTATGAGGAAAGGCTGGGTCTGTTCTCAAAGGAAAGAAGAAGGCTAAGAGGGGATTTGATAGAGACATACAAGATGATCAGAGGATTAGATAGGGAAGACAGTGAAAGACTTTTTCTTAGGATGATGATGTCAGCTTGTAGGAGGGGGCATAACTACAAATTGAGGGGCGATAGATTTAAGACAGATGTCAGAGGCAGGTCCTTAATCAGAGAATGGTAAGGGCGTGGAATCTCCTACCTGCCAGTGTAGTCAAGTCAGCCACATTAGGGAGATTTAAACAATCCTTGGATGAGCACATGGATGATGATGATGGGATAGTGTAGGGGGATGAGCTGAGAATAGTTCACAGGTCAGCGCAACATCGAGGGTCGACCTGTGAACTATTGTATTGTTCTATGTTCTAACCAAATTGTAGTCACTATCATCAAAGTGCTCACGCATCTCCAAATCTAACACCTGGAATGGTACATTACCCAGTACCAAATCCAATGTGGCCTCGCCCCTTGTTGGCCTGTCTAATACTGTGTCAGGAAACCATCCTGCACACATTGGACAAAAACTGACCCATCTAAAGTACACGAGCTATCGTATTTCCAGTCAATATTTGGAAAGTTAAAGCCCCCATAACAACTACCCTGTTACTCTCCCTCCTATCAGAATCATCTTTGAAATCCTATGCTCTACATCTCTGGAACTATTCAAAGTACCAGGTACCAACCCATGCTGCCAGTTCACCCACCTTATTCCAGATGCTCCTGGCACTGAAGTAGATACACTTCAAACCACCTTGCTGCTTGCCAGTGAACTCTTACAACCTCGAAACCTTATTTCTGACCTCACTACTCTCAACCTCCTGTATAATGGAGCTACAAGTCAGGTTCCCATCCCCCTGCTGAATTAGTTTCAACCCTCCCGAAGAGCATTAGCAAATCCCACCTCCCTGCCACAGGATATTGGTACCCCTCTGGTTCAGATGTAAACCATCCTGTTGGTAGAGGTTCCACCTACCCCAGAATGAGCCCCAATTATCCAGGTATCTGATACCCTCCCTCCTGCACCGTCCTTGTAGCCATGTGTTGAACTCCTCTCTCTCCTTATTCCTCACTCATACAGACCATTGAGGACGTCTGTCAGGATACTCCAGAGGTGGCCAGACCTTACACCTCACCCTGCCCCTCCCCTCTGAGCCTTGAAGTTGTAGCTGAGGGTCCACATACCTCTGGCAAGAAGCCCCATACCAGATTAGGACCACACTGACCCACCCCACTCCCCCCACCCCAGGGGCAATGGGCTCCCAGCTGTGTAATCAGGGACTGGACTGAGATGGGGTGAGAGTCTGAGGATGAAGAAAACCTATCAGTGACACTTTATGGCCAGAGTGACAATGCACTGTCTGGGTCCTGAGACTTTTCAATAAACGTCACTGCTCACACCTTAAATCTGTTTGTTTGAGTCTCTGTGTCGCCCTGAATGTCACTATACTAGCAACCTGTCCACAGGATGCAGGACAATGTAGACAAGCTGTTTGTAAATGTTCTAATGGCGTTAAAATTACCCCCTGGACGGGATTGTGTTGGTCAGTTTGAGTGTTAGTAAATCAGGGACACCCATACCACGGATCAGTGCCTGTGGTGACAGCCTGCTGCAGGAAGGAGGAGCAAGACCAAGGTAGGGGATATAGGGCATTGGCTTCTGCTGGCCTCATTGCTGCTGTCCAGAACTTTCCATAAACCCTGAGATGCTTCATATCTCCCCAGGTCGGCAAAGAATCTGTCTTGGTGAGCTTTCACCTTGCATCTCCTCCCCAACACTCCCAGCCCCACCATATGGGATGTCTGTACAGGGTGTCCTCATATACTGTGCTCTCTCTCAGAGTCAAGTGCTCCTTACCACAGGCAAACTCTCCTCGGAGGTATATAAAATCATGAGGGGAATGGATAGGATAACGAGAGAAAGTCTCTTCACTGGGGTGAAGGTGTCCAGAACTAGAGGGCATAGGTTTAGGGTGAGAGGAGAAAGATGTAAAGGAGACCTAAGGGGCAACTTTTTTCACTCAGAGGGTAGTACATGTATGGAATGAGCTGCCAGAGGAAGTGGTGAAGGCTGAATGGGTATATGAATAGGAAGGGTTTGGAGGGATATGGGTCAGGTGCTGGCAGGTGGGACCGGGTTGGGTTGGGATATCTGGTCGGCATGGACAAGCTGGACCAAAGGGTCTGTTTCCGTTCTGACCATTTCTATGACTCGATAGCTTCATTTCTATCCATGCTCTACTGTATCTTCCTCTTAGAGTTACAATGCCCTTCACAGTTGTCATCCCCCTTTCTCTAGCTTGCAGCCTCATCCCATCCCATTTGAGTATTGGAGTAAGGATGCCTTGCTGCAGTTATACAGGGCCTTGGTGAGGCCAAACCTTGAGTACTGTGTGTAATTTTGATCTCCCAGTCTGAGGAACGCCATTCTTGTTATTGAGGGAGTCCAGCGAAGGTTCACCAGACTGATTCCTGGGAATAGCAGGACTGACAGATGGGGAAAGACTGGATCGACTGGGTTTGTACACACTGGAACTTAGAAGAATGAGGAGGGATCTTATAGAAGCATATAAAATCCTGGTGGGGCTGGACAGGCTAAATGTGGGGAGAATGGTCCCGATGTTGGGGAAGTCCACAACTGGGAGGGTCACAGTCTAAGAATAAGGAGTAAGTCATTCAGGACTGAGATGAGGAAGAATTTCTTCACTCAGAGAGAGTTGTGACCTTGTGAAAGTCTCTCCCACAGGAAGCTATTTGTTAGATATATTCATGATGGAGCTGGACGTGGCCCTTGTGGCTGTAGGAATCAAGGGGTTTGGAGAGAAAGTGGGAGTGGGATACAGAAAGTACATGATCAGCCATGATCATATTGAATGGTGGGGCAGAATGGGCTACTCCTGCAGCTATGTGCGATCTTTTAAAGCACACCTTTCTGAGTTTTGTTTCTGCGGCAATGACTCCTTTTGTCCCCAACCCAAATCCCTTTTTCCTCTTAACTCGGAAGAAGGCTGAAAAGCAGAACGTCCAGGGTGGTTATCTCCGGTTTGCTTCCAGTCCCTCGGGCTGGTGAGGCCAGAAACAGGTTGAATGTGTGGCTGGGGAACTGGTGCAGGAAGCAAGGATTTAAATTCTTGGATCACTGGGGTATGTTTAGCGGTAAGGATAAATTATACAAGAGGGACAGGTTGCACCTTAATAGGTGGGGGACCAGCATTCTGGCAGATAGGTTTGCCACTGCAACACAGCTGCGTTTAAACTAAGTAGCGGGGGGGGGGGGGGGATGACAAATTGGAAGTTTAAGAAGGAAGTTAAAGGGAAAGTTAGAACAAGAGAAGTCAAGAAAGACAACAGAATCAATGGAGCAGAAAACTCAAAAAAGGATCATGCCGTAAGGTCAAGTGAAATAGGGATTGATAGGAAGGGTCAGGGGAGTAACAAATTAAAAATACTATACATGAATGCACGAAGCATTAGAAATAAGGTGGATGAGCTTGAGGCTCATTTGGAAATTGGCAGTTACGATGTTGTGGGGATAACTGAGACGTGGCTTCAAGTGGACTGGTTATATGTGCTATCGTAAGGACAGACTGCCTGGCAGAGGGGGTGGGGTGGCCCTGTTGGTAAGGAATGATATTCAGTCCCTTGCGCGGGGGGACCTGGAATCAGGGGATGTAGAGTCAGTATGAATAGAGCTGAGAAATTCTAAGGGTAGAAAGACCCTCTTGGGAGTTATCTACAGGCCCCAAACAGTAGTTTGGATGTCGGATGTAAGTTGAATAAGAAGTTGAAATTGGCCTGTCGCAAAGATGTTACTACAGTTGTTATGGGGGATTTCAACATGCAGGTAGACTGGGAGAATCAGGATGGTACTGGACCCCAAGAAAGGGAGTTTGTGGAGTGCCTCCGAGATGGATTCTTAGAACAGCTGGTGCTGGTGCCTACCAGGGAGAAAGCAATTGTGGATCTGGTGTTGTGCAACGAACCGGATTTGATCAGGGACCTCGAAGTAAAGGAGCCATTAGGAGGTAGTGACCACAATATAATAAGGTTTAATCTGCAGTTTGAAAGGGAGAGGGTAGAATTAGCAGTGACAATATTTCAGTTGAATAAGGGGAACTATGGAGCTATGAGGGAGGAGCTGGCCAAAGTTCAATGGTGCAATACCTTAGCAGGGATGACAGTGGAGGAACAATGGCGGATATTTCTGTGTATAATGCAGAAGAAGCAGGATCAGTTCATTCCAAAAAGGAAGAAAGATCCTAGGAGGAGGCAGGGATGGCAAGGGAAGTTAAGGACCATATAAAGGGAAAAGGGAAAAAGTATAACATAGCAAAGATGAGTGGGAAATCAGAGGACTGGGAAGCTTTCAAAGAACAACAGAGGATTACTAAGAAGGAAATACGCAAAGAAAAAAAATAAAGTACGAAGGTAAACTGGCCAAAAGTATAAAGGAGGATAGTAAAAGTTTTTTTAGGTATGTGAAAGGCAAAAAAATAGTTAAGACTAAAATTGGGCCCTTGAAGACAGAAACAGGGGAATATATTACGGGGAACAAAGAAATGGCAGAAGAATTGAATTGGTACTTCAGATCTGTGTTCACTGGGGAAGACACAAGCAATCTCCCTGAGGTAACAGTGGCTGAAGGACCTGAACTGAAGGGAATTTATATTTGCCAGGAATTGGTGTTGGAGAGACTGTTAGGTCTGAAGGTTGGTAAGTCCCCGGGGCCTGATGGTCTACATCCCAGGGCACTGAAGGAGGTGGCTCGAGAAATCGTGGATGCGTTGGTGATTATTTTCCAGAGTTCGATAGATTCGGGATCAGTTCCTGTGGATTGGAGGGTGGCTAATGTTGTACCACGTTTTAAGAAAGGAGGGAGAGAGAAAACAAAGAATTATAGACCAGTTAGTCTGACCTCAGTGGTGGGAAAGATGCAGGAGTCTATTATAAAGGATGAAATTACGACACATCTGGATAGCAGTAACAGGATAGGTCAGAGTCAGCATGGATTTATGAAGGGGAAATCATGCTTGACTAATCTTCTGGAATTTTTTGAGGATGTAACTCTGAAGATGGACAAGGGAGATCCAGTGGATGTAGTGTACCTGGACTTTCAGAAAGCTTTTGATAAAGTCCCACATCGGAGGTTAGTGAGCAAACTTAGGGCGCATGGTATTGGGGGCAAAGTACTAACTTGGATTGAAAATTGGTTGGCTGACAGGAAACAAAAAGTAGTGATAACCGGCTGCCTTTCAGAATAGCAGACAGTGACCATTGGTGTGCCGCAGGGATCAGTGTTGGGACCGCAGCTTTTTACAATGTACATTAATGATATAGATGAAGGTATTAAAAGTAATATTAGCAGATTTGCTGATGACATAAAGCTGGGTGGCAGGGTGAAATGTGAGGAGGATGTTAGGAGAATACAGGGTGACCTGGACAGGTTAGGTGAGTGGACGGATGCATGGCAGATGCAGTTTAATGTGGATAAATGTGTGGTTATCCACTTTGGTGGCAAGAACAGGAAGGCAGATTACTACCTAAATGGAGTCAGGTTAGGTAAAGGGGAAGTACAACAAGATCTAGGTGTTCTTGTCCATCAGTCAATGAAAGCAAGCATGCAGGTACAGCAGGTAGTGAAGAAAGCTAATGACATGCTGGCCTTCATAACAAGAGGAATTGAGTATAGGAGCAAAGAGGTCCTTCTGCAGCCTGGTGAGACTGCACCTGGAATATTGGGCGCAGTTTTGGTCTCCAAATTTGAGGAAAGAGTTACAGTCTGGTGCAGTCTACAGCAGTGTCTGTACAGCGGCTGATCAATTCCAATTGAGCTCCATATTTCTCCAGCATCCTACACGTGGTGCCATGAGCATCATTAGAGGTTTAGCAAAGAATGGATAGCAAGATCCATGGATGAAGGAGAGGGGGCAGGGTGGTGCAGCTGGTGGACGTGAATGAGGGATGGGGCTGTGGGTGAGGCAGGGGGTATCTGGAGGAAGAGCATCTTGCTCTTTGATGCCTGGATCTGTTTATAGGATTCTGTCAGACAGTCATAAACCCACACCTCAGACCCAGGAACACTCTGCCCTCCCTGTTAACAGCCAGACACTCCTGGTTTCACAAGATGACACTTTTCCCTGTCCTCATACTGAACCACTCACACATTTACATATACTCTCACATTTATACATACACAGATACACACTTACACAGTATGTCATAGAGCTGTTCATTATAAACCCTTCAGTCCCACTCATCCATGTCAACCAGATATTTTAAATTAATCTAGTCCCACTTGCTATGTTTGCCCCCAAACCTTTCCTATTCATATCCCTATTCAGATGTCTTTTAAATGTTGTAATTGTACCAACCTCATCAACACTTCCTCTTGCAGCTCATTCCATACATGCATCCTCTGCGTGAAAAGGTTGCCCAAGGTCTCTTTTAAATCTTTCCCCTCTCACCATAAACCTGTGCCCTCAGGTTTTGGACACCACTACCCTGGGGATAAAGACCTTGGCTATTCAGCTTATCCATGCCCCTCATGATTTTAGAAACATCTATTAGATCACCCCTCAGCCTCCAGTGCTCCAGGGAAAACAGCCCCAGCCTATTCAGCCTCTGCCTATAGCTCAAATCCTCCAACCTTGGCAACATCCTTGTAAATCTTTTCTGAATCCTTTCAAGTTTCAAAGCATCCTTAATTTAACAGGGAGACCAGAATTACATACAGTATTTCAAAAGTGGCCTAACCAATGTCCTATACAGTTGCAACATGACCTCCCAACACCTATACTCAATGCACTGATCAATAAAGGCAAGCATACCAAATGCCTTCTTCAATATCCTAACTACCTGTGACTCTACTTTCAAGGAACTAGGAGCTATGAACCGACACTCCAAGGTCTGTCTGTTCAGCAACACTCCCAAGGACCTTACCACTAAGTGTATAAGTCCTGCCCTGATTTGCTTCCCAAAATGCAGCACTTCACATTTATCTAAATTAAACTCCATCTGCCACTCCTCAGCCCATTGGCCCATCTGATCAAGGCAGAGAAATTGAAATGACCATTGTCACCTCAACATTCAGGTCAAGTGCAGATTGAAGGCCAGAGGGACGGATCCAGGTGAAGGGAGACTGTTGGAGCTGTGTGAAGGGGTCTGTGGGATGGGAAGAACACTCTTGTCCAAAGAAATGGCCACAGACGCGAAGGCGACGGAAGAAGAGATCAACATCATGTCATCCCCAAACTTCATTAAGATGGGGATGCAAAGAGAAAAAAACTGAAGCCTTTGCTAATTACAGAACGCTGAGCATTGGACAGGCAGAAGATCAGGAAGGACTGAAGGTGGGACTGGGAGAGGGGATGGAGCCAGAGGGAAGGGCAGGGGAGGATGGTACCAGAGGGTTGTGGGTATCTCCCGGTTCCTGCATCTTGTGTTCCTTGATTCCTGAACTGAAAGGAAGAGAAAAGGTTTCTTGTTACAACGGTGAATGAGCCGGAGGAGGAAACGGGACTGGGAGGTGGGGGAAGCATGGCATCTCTGAGACAGCATGCTGCAATACTTTCAGACAGACTGTGTCCACGAGTATGGGTCTCAGGATGCGACGAGAACAGCTGTCTGAGGAGCATTGTATATCACAGAGATCCCTACGATGCTGGGTGGATTCAAACACAAAGGATGAAATTTCAGTTGGAATCTGGGGGAAGTGGGAACATGAGTCTGAGCCACAGGAAGACACTGGGGAAATGAAGTCAGGAGTCACATGACACCAGGTTATAGTCCAACAGGTTTATTTGAAATCACAAGTTTTCCAACCAGTCAAAGGAGCAGCACTCCAAAAGCTGTTGATTTCAAATAAACCTGTTGGACTATAACCTGGTGTAGTGTGATTTCTGACCCTATCCACCCCAGTCCAGTACCAGCATCTTCACACTAAGGAATGAGATGTGGCTGTGGAAACAAGTCATGGCAAAGACTTTGTCAAATACTCAGAGATAAACTGAAAGTATTGATGGCGAACAAGACGAAAGGTTAGAATGGAAATCCTGTAGGAGACACGGGCAGAAGCTCTTCAAGGTAGCCATGCCTAACGACAAATAACAGGATGGTAAGGGAAAGAGAAAAAAGGGACTGTGTAGAGGGAGCTTTACCTGGAATCTAACCTCATACTATCTCTGCCCTGGCAAAATTTGATGGGGATAGTATCAAGGAAACATGAATTTCAGTTTAAAGGAGTAGTAGGAGCTTCACTCTGTCCTGAGAGTTTAACGGCAACCAAGCAGAGGGAATTTGATTTACATTTTACAGGAGTAGAGAGAGCGCTACCTTCCCTTGAAAAGAGTAGCAAAAGCTTTACTCTGCATCTAACCCTGTGCTGTTCCTGCATTGGGGGTATTTGATGGGGACAGTGCAGAGGGAGCTTTAACCTGTATGCCTCTTTAACTGTCCCCTCTCTGGCCCTCACTCATCCTCTTCCCAAATCTGTCTGTTTTGCCTGCTTCCTTTCCCTGTATCCCCTCTTCCCTCTCCCAGTCTCAAATGAGATTAGCATTGGTTGTATAAGTAGGCCATGTGGCCCTTCAGCCCTGCCCCCTCATTCACAAAGTACATTCTGATCAGACTTGTTTCAACTGCAGTCCCTGCCCTGTCCTGTCATTACCCTTCTCTCTCTTGTTGATCAGAAATCTCGCAAACTCAGTGGTTGAATACTCTCAGCCCCCATTTCTCCCTGGGCAGAGAGTCCCCACATGCAAACACTCTCTGAGAATCCCATCCCCAGTACCATGGGAGAGGTCTGATTCTAAACCTGTGCCCCCTTTGGCTAGATTCTCGACAAAGGGAACCCTTCCCCCCAACTCCCCTCAGAATCTGAGAGGTTTCAATTTGATCATTCTCTCATTCACTGAAATTCCAATGAGTGTGGGCCCAGCCTATCCACTCCCTCCTCATTACAGACCTGTTATCCTGAGTGACAGCTCAGTGAACCTTCCCTAAAAGTGCCTCACCTTTATTACCATGTCTCTCAGCCAGGATACAGGATACAGACATAAACACTGGTCATAGTACAGATCAGGCTCAGTCCATTCCCGGGGCAGGGACTGATGCCAGTATCCCATGAATTGAACCCATTTCTCCCACACCAGGCTTCAGACTACTCCAGGCTTCAACTCTCTGTCTTACCTGCCCTTGGCCAAGTTGCTCTAGGGGCAGGTTGGAATGAAGTGGCTTTCTGGTACTGTTTGGTGGTTTTGCTGATAATCCCTCAGCAGGGTTTCTCTGTCCTCCTGTTGGGAGGCACTCATTCTCCCCTTCTTCACATTGTTTCCCCATGGTCTCCCCTTCCAACATGCCATTGCAGCTGTACAAACTCCCTCCCTCCTCCCTATGTGCGCACTCTCTTTCTCTCTCCTGGTTCCACCTCTCACTGTCTGTCTACTCCTCCTCCCTGCTCTCTCCCACTCCCCCTTTCTTTACTCTGTGTCTCCATCTTTGTCTTTCTTGCTCCCTCTCCTTCCTTTCCTCCCTCATGTTCCTCCCTCTCTCCCCCTCCAACTCCAACTCCCTGTTGGCATTCGTCCTCCTGCACTGACATGCCCCTCCAACTTACTCTCTTCCTCTTACCCTCCATCTGTTCACTCACCCCTCACCTATCGCCTTCCACCCATCTCCTTCCTGGTTAAACCAATATTCTGAACACCTGGTTATGGGGAGATCCCATTGGCATTAAAAAGGGAGCCATCTCTCCTGATGTGATTGCACTGAGAGGACAGGCTGATGGTGAGTGTGGACATGGATGTTTGGACAGTGCAGTCCATCCTGGAGAGCCCAGTGACACTACATTGCTCCCAGGGGAAGACCTGCAGGAATTCTTGGATATGGTAATGTGCAGAGGACCCACTCACTCTTCAGCTCTCTATTCATTCCTGGCAGCAGGCAGGACCTTATAAGGGTCAGAGATCAGCAATGTGACCCTTTGACATTACCAAATAGCTGTTGGCAGCAACACAAGCAAAGGCTCTGACCCTGAAGCCTGGCAGAGAAAGCTCCCATTCTCTCATTCAGCTACACTTACTGCAACAGTTCAACTATCCCACGTTCTTCCCAAACTCATAGAATCCATCCAGAGAAAAACAACAAAATATTTTTTAAATTGTGGAAAGCATTCTTTCTTCAGAAATGGCATTTTAACTATCCCCTCTCAGAGGTCAGGAACAGCATGGGGTTAGATACAGAATAAAGCTCCCTCTACACTCTCCCCATCAAACACTCGCAGGACAGGGATAGCGCGGGGTTAATTTCAGAGTATAGCTCCCTTTACAATGTCCCCATGAAACGCATCCAAGAAAAGGACAGCACACAGTTAGATACAGTAACGCATTCTCTACACTGTGGCCATTAGACACTCCCAGGATAGGGACAGCAAGGTGTTAGATACAGTAAAGCTTCCCCTACACTGTCTCTTCAAATACACCCAAGGAAGGGGCAGCATCAGGTTACATAGACTAAAGCTCCCTATCCACTGTCCCTCATCAAACTGTTTCAGGATAGGGACAGTATGGGATTAAATACAAAATAAAGCTTCCTCTACACTGATCCCATCAAACACACCCTGGACAGGGACAGCATGGGCTTAGATACAGAGTAAAGCTCTCTCTACACTGTCCCCCCATCCAACACTCCCAGGACAGAGACAGCACGGGGTTAGATACAGAGTAAAGCTCCCTATACACTGTCCCCCCATCCAACACTCCCAGGACAGGGACAGCATGGGGTTAGATACAGAGTAAAGCTCTCTCTACACTGTCCCCCATCCAACACGCCCAGAACAGGGACACCACGTGGTTAGATACAGAGTAAAGCTCCCTCTACACTGTTCCCCCATACAACACTCCCAGGACAGGGACAGCATGGGGTTAGATACAGAGTAAAGCTCTCTCTACACTGTCCCCCCATCCAACACTCCCAGGACAGGGACAGCATGGGGTTAGATACAGAGTAAAGCTCTCTCTACACTGTCCCCCCATCCAACACTCCCAGGACAGGGACAGCATGGGGTTAGATACAGAGTAAAGCTCCCTCTGCACTGTCCCCCCATCCAACACTCCCAGGACAGGGACAGCACGTGGTTAGATACAGAGTAAAGCTCCCTCTACACTGTCCCCCCATCCAACACTCCCAGGACAGGGACAGCACGTGGTTAGATACAGAGTAAAGCTCTCTCTACACTGTCCCCCCATCCAACACTCCCAGGACAGGGACAGCATGGGCTTAGATACAGAGTAAAGCTCTCTCTACACTGTCCCCCCATCCAACACTCCCAGGACAGAGACAGCACGTGGTTAGATACAGAGTAAAGCTCCCTCTACACTGTCCCCCATCCAACACTCCCAGGACAGGGACAGCATGGGGTTAGATACAGAGTAAAGCTCCCTCTACACTGTCCCCCCATCCAACATCCCAGGACAGGGACAGCATGGGGTTAGATACAGAGTAAAGCTCCCTATACACTGTCCCTCATCAAACACTCCCAGGACAGGGACAGCATGGGGTTAGATACAGAGTAAAGCTCTCTCTACACTGTCCCCATATCCAACACTCCCAGGACAGGGACAGCATGGGGTTAGATACAGAGTAAAGCTCCCTATACACTGTCCCTCATCAAACACTCCCAGGACAGGGACAGCATGGGGTTAGATACAGAGTAAAGCTCTCTCTACACTGTCCCCATATCCAACACTCCCAGGACAGGGACAGCACGGGGTTAGATACAGAGTAAAGTTCCCTCTACACTATCCCCCCATCCAACACTCCCAGAACAGGGACAGCACGGTGTTAGATACAGAGTAAAGCTCCCTCTACACTGTCCCCCCATCCAACACTCCCAGAACAGGAACAGCATGGGGTTAGATACAGAGTAAAGCTCCCTCTACACTGTCCCCCACATCCAACACTTCCAGGACAGGGACAGCACGTGGTTAGATACAGAGTAAAGCTCCCTCTACACTGTCCCCCCATCCAACACTCCCAGGACAGGGACAGCACGTGGTTAAATACAGAGTAAAGCTCTCTCTACACTGTCCCCCCATCCAACACTCCCAGGACAGAGACAGCACGGGGTTAGATACAGAGTAAAGCTCCCTCTACACTGTCCCCCCATCCAACACTCCCAGGACAGGGACAGCACGTGGTTAGATACAGAGTAAAGCTCCCTCTACACTGTCCCCCCATCCAATACTCCCAGGACAGGGACAGCACGTGGTCAGATACAGAGTAAAGCCCTCTCTACACTGTCCCCCATCAAACACTCCCAGGACAGGGACAGCACGTGGTTAGATACAGAGTAAAGCTCCCTCTACACTGTCCCCCATCAAACACTCCCAGGGACAGGGACAGCATGGGGTCAGATACAGAGTAAAGCTCTCTCTACACTGTCCCCCCATCCAATGCTCCCAGGACAGAGACAGCATGGGGTTAGATACAGAGTAAAGCTCCCTCTACACTGTCCCCCCATCCAACACTCCCAGGACAGGGACAGCATGGGGTTAGATACAGAGTAAAGCTCTCTCTACACTGTCCCCCCATCCAATACTCCCAGGACAGGGACAGCACGTGGTTAGATACAGAGTAAAGCTCTCTCTACACTGTCCCCCATCAAACACTCCCAGGGACAGGGACAGCATGGGGTTAGATACAGAGTAAAGCTCTCTCTACACTGTCCCCCCATCCAACACTCCCAGGACAGGGACAGCACGTGGTTAGATACAGAGTAAAGCTCTCTCTACACTGTCCCCCCATCCAACACTCCCAGGACAGAGACAGCACGGGGTTAGATACAGAGTAAAGCTCCCTCTACACTGTCCCCCCATCCAACACTCCCAGGACAGGGACAGCACGTGGTTAGATACAGAGTAAAGCTCCCTCTACACTGTCCCCCCATCCAATACTCCCAGGACAGGGACAGCACGTGGTTAGATACAGAGTAAAGCCCTCTCTACACTGTCCCCCATCAAACACTCCCAGGACAGGGACAGCACGTGGTTAGATACAGAGTAAAGCTCCCTCTACACTGTCCCCCATCCAACACTCCCAGGACAGGGACAGCATGGGGTTAGATACAGAGTAAAGCTCTCTCTACACTGTCCCCCCATCCAATACTCCCAGGACAGGGACAGCACGTGGTTAGATACAGAGTAAAGCTCTCTCTACACTGTCCCCCATCAAACACTCCCAGGACAGGGACAGCATGGGGTTAGATACAGAGTAAAGCTCTCTCTACACTGTCCCCCATCCAACACTCCCAGGACAGGGACAGCACGTGGTTCGATACAGAGTAAAGCTCTCTCTACACTGTCCCCCTCAACCATTCCCAGGACACGGACAGCACGGGGTTAGATACAGAGTAAAGCTCTCTCTACACTGTCCCCCATCCAACACTCCCAGGACAGGGACAGCTCGTGGTTAGATACAGAGTAAAGCTCTCTCTAGACTATCCCCCTCAACCACTCCCAGGACATGGACAGCACGGGGTTAGATACAGAGTAAAGCTCTCTATACACCGTCCCCCCATCCAACACTCCCAGGACAGGGACAGCACGGGGTTAGATACAGAGTAAAGCTCCCTCTACACTGTTCCCCCCATCAACCACTCCCAGGACAGGGACACCACGGGGTAAATGTGAGGGGAACTCAATGTGAGATTATTAAGAGCAGTTGGAGTAGGTACAACATGTTTAGGAAAAAACATCAAATGCATCTTGTTCGGGACAAATGATAAAATGACACAAGAAAGAGACTGTAAGGTCCCTGGCAGGCAAGCTCTTTAAACAATGATGACAAATACAAATTCGGCAGGTTAAGAAGGAGATGAAGATGAAAATGAGATTGACCGAGAGTGAGTATGAGAACAGAATGTACCATAATGTTCCAGGCATGGGGGGGATTTCAGCATGATGTTCAGGTGGAGAAACTGGGGCTGTTCATCTTCTGATAGAGGGCCACAAGATTAAATCCCTTCCAACTGGCTAATGATACAAGGATTGGGAGGGCAAATATTTTCTGCAATAGCCATGGGTGAAGTGTGAGCAAGATTGTTTTCACATGCAGAGAGTTCATGAGCTAGAAATTGGATGGATATTTTAGAAAAGTAACCTCTCAGAGTGACAGGAGTGAGCAGGGAGTATGGCTGACTGGAGTACAGAGAGCCAACATGGTTCAGAAGGACAGAACAGTCATTAGAGGACAGAAGGGAGCTCTATACAAGGAGGGGTTTGCTTCATTGGGAGTCCAGACAGTGGGAGCGAATCGCAGTCTGTGCGCTGAGGTATGTTTCTTTAAAATGTGACTCTCATGTTTCAGTGAGGGTAATGAAGCAACACTCTCTTTGTATTTCTCTCTCTTTCTCTGTACCCCTCTTTCTCTGTATCCCTCTTTGTCTGTCTCTCTCTCTCTCTCTCTCTCTCTCTCTCTCTGTCCCTCTCTCTCTCTGGATCTCTCCATCTCTCTCTGTGTCACTCTTTCTTTCTCTGGTTGTTACTCTGAACTAAGTTGATTCAATACAGAGCAGGCAAATAGAGAGGCTTCACAGATCCAGCTGCTCCCAAACCTGCAGCCAGATGCTATTGGAATTTGAAATGGGCTGATTACGTCAACATGGACCGGTTTCATGTCTAACTCTGGGACCTCGTCCCAACTCTTCCTGCCCTATTGACGACTAAACTTCATGTGAATACTATTTCCTGTGTTCACACTGGGATCCCAGTGTGTCAGTGTGCACTATCCAAACTGTTCTTGCCTTGCCCTCTTTCTATCTCCTCCACTCTCTCTCACTCTCATCTTCTGCTGAGCTTGAACATTTTACAAATCAGCTTCACTTCCGAATGCAGACAGTGAATGAGTTCCACTTCTGCCCACATGTGAGACAGAACAATGATTAATGTCTCCACACTCCAGTATCCACTTCACCCACAAGGAGCTGACTCCAGACTGAGCTCAATGTTTATTCTCTTTCTTTTTTAGGTTCTGATTTGCCAAAGCCGTTCCCAATCCTGCAGCAAGAGCGCCAGGATTTTCCACTTGACATTACCAGCATTCTGAAGGCGATTAATTTTCATTTGACATAAAGTCAACTTTGTTCGCAAGAGCCTGCAGGAGAAACTAAAGTGGTGGAACTGAGGACATTGTTACAGCGGCCGGAACATTCCAGCTTCATGTGAACCCTTCGCTCCATCCTGCGGTGGCTTTTAATCTGGTGATTCATTCTGTTACATTTCTGAGAAAATTCTTCCCACTCAGCTGCACATCCCACAGTCTCCATCGGCCATCTCCCATTTCAATCTCGCAGAACAAGGGCCTAGCCCAGACAAATTCCCTTTGTAAACCTCTTTCATCCCACAACAAACTGTACCAGCAACACAGCAGCCGATTGGCCCCCTTGGCAACTGCAGGAAATTCCAGACACAACAGACCACCCTCCTCCAAAACACACCCTCAATATAACACTCTGACAGACTACCCCAAAAAACCCCTCCAAAACACACCCTCAAAATACCCCCTGACAGACAAACCCAACAAACCCCTCCAAAACACACCCTCAAAACACACCTCTGACAGACTACGCCAACAAACCCCTCCAAAACACACCCTCAAAATACCCCTCTGACAGACTATCCCAACAAACCCCTCCAAAACACACCCTCAAAATACCCCTCTGACAGACTACCCCAACAAACCCCTCCAAAACACACCCTCAAAACACACCTCTGACAGACTACGCCAACAAACTCCTCCAAAACACACCCTCAATATACCTCCCTGACAGACTACCCCAACAAACCCCTCCAAAACACACCCTCAAAATACCCCTCTGACAGACTACCCCAACAAACCCCTCCAAAACACCCCCTCAAAATACCCCTCTGACAGACTACCCCAACAAACCCCTCCAAAACACACCCTCAAAACACACCTCTGACAGACTACCCCAACAAACCCCTCCAAAATTCACCCTCAAAATACCCCTCTGACAGACTACCCCAACAATCCCCTCCAAAACACACCCTCAAAATACCCCTCTGACAGATTACCCCAACAAACCCCTCCAAAACACACCCTCAAAATACCCCTCTGACAGACTACCCCAACAAACCCCTCCAAAACACACCCTCAAAATACCCCTCTGACAGACTACCCCAACAAACCCCTCCAAAATTCACCCTCAAAATACCCCTCTGACAGACTACCCCAACAAACCCCTCCAAAACACACCCTCAAAATACCCCTCTGACAGACTACCCCAACAAACCCCTCCAAAACACACCCTCAAAATACCCCTCTGACAGACTACCCCAACAATCCCCTCCAAAACACACCCTCAAAATACCCCTCTGACAGACTACCCCAACAAACCCCTCCAAAACACACCCTCAAAATACCCCTCTGACAGACTACCCCAACAAACCCCTCCAAAACACACCCTCAAAATACCCCTCTGACAGACTACCCCAACAAACCCCTCCAAAATTCACCCTCAAAATACCCCTCTGACAGACTACCCCAACAAACCCCTCCAAAACACACCCTCAAAATACCCCTCTGACAGACTACCCCAACAATCCCCTCCAAAACATACCCTCAAAATACCCCTCTGACAGACAAAGTACAAAGAAAATTTACAGCCCAGAAACAGGCCCTTTGGCCCTCCAAGCCTGAGCTGATCCAAATCCACTGTCTAAACCTGTTGCCCAATTCCTAAGCATCTGTATCCCTCTGCTCCCCACCTACTCATGCATCTGTCCAGACGCATCTTAAATGAGTCTACCGTGTCTGCCTCTACCACCTCTGCTGGCTACGCGTTCCAAACGCCCACCACCCTCTGTGTGAAGTACCTACCGCGTGTATGCCCCTTAAACTTTTCACCTCTCACTTCTACCCCAACAAACCCCTCCAAAACACCCATCTAACAGACTACCCCAACAAACTCCTCCAAAACACACCCTCAATATACCCCTCTGACAGACTACCCCAACAATCCCCTCCAAAACACACCCTCAAAATATCCCTCCAAAACAAAACCTCAAAATACTCCTCTGATAGACCACCACACTATCAGAGGGTCAGTCCTGATGGAGCACCACACTGTCAGAGGATCAGTGCTGAGGGAATCCCGCACTATCAGAGGGTTAGTGCTGAGGGAGCGCCGCATTGTCGTAAGGTCAGTGCCGAGGGAGTGCTGCACTGTCAGAGGGTCAGTGCTGAGGGAGTGCCGCACTGTCGGAGGGTCAGTGCTGAGGGTGCGCCGCATTGTCGTAAGGTCAGTGCCGAGGGTATGCCGCACTGTCGGAGGGTCAATGTTGAGGGAGTGCTGCACTGTCGGAGGGTCAATGTTGAGGGAGTGCCGCACTGTCGGAGGTCAATGTTAAGGGAGTGCTGCACTGTCGGAGGGTCAGTGCTGAGGGAGTGTGCACTGTCGGAGGGTCAGTGTTGAGGGAGTGCTGCACTGTCGGAGAGTCAGTGTTGAGGGAGTGCTGCACAGTCAGAGGGCCCATGTTGAGGGAACGCTGCACTGTCGGAGGGTCAGTGTTGAGGGGGTGCTGCACAGTCAGAGGGTCAGTGTTGCGGGAATGCTGCACTGTCGGAGGGTCAGAAATGAGCAAATGCTGAAGAATATGGAATTGGATGGCCCATAGAAGACAGGGGGTGGTAGTAGATGGAAAGTATTCAGCCTGGAGCTTGGTGACCAGTGATGTTCCACAGGGATCGGTTCTGGGACCTCTGCTCTTTGTGATTTTATAAATGACTTGGATGAGGACGTGGAAGAGTGCGTTAGTAAGTTTGCCGATGACACGAAAGTTGGTGGAGTTGTGGATAGTGTGGAGGGCTGTTGTAGGGACATTGACAGGGTGCAGTGCTGGGCTGAGAAGTGACAGATGGAGTTCAACCTGGAAAAGTTCATTTCGAAAGCTCGATTTGAATGCAGATTACAGGGTTAAAGGCAGGATTCTTGGCAGTGGGGAGGAACAGAGGGATCTTGGGGTCCACTTCCATAGATCCCTCAAAGTTGCCACCCAAGTTGACAAGATTGTTCAGAAGGTGTATGGTGTGTTGGCTGTCATTAGCAGGAGGATTGAGTTTAAGAGCCGCGAGATTATGCTGCAGCTCTATAGTGCCCTGGTTAGACCACACTTGGAATATTATCTTCAGTTCTGGTCGCCTCATTATAGGAAAGATGTGGAAGCTTTAGAGAAGGTACAGAGAAGATCTACCAGGATGCTGCCTGGACTGGAGGGCATGTCTTATGAAGAAAGGCTGAAGGAGCTAGAGCTTTTTTCATTTGAGTGATGAAGGAATGAGAGATTACTTGATCAAGGTGTACAAGATGTTGATAGGCATAGATAGAGTGAATAGCCAGAGACTTTTTACCAGGCGGAAATGGCTATCACAAAGGGGCATAATGTTAAGGTGATTGGAGGAGGGTTTCAGGGAGATGTCAGAGGTAGGTTCTTTACACAGAGTGGTGGGTGTGTGGATTACACTGCCAGCAGTGAGAGTAGAGTCAGAGACATTAGGGACATTTAAGCGACTCTTGGACAGGCACATGGATGGTAGAACAATTAAGGGTGTGTAAGTTAGTTTGTTCTTAGAGTAGGCTAAAAGGCCGGCACAACATCGAGGGCTGAAGGGTCTGCACTGTGCTGAAATGTTCTAGGTTCTACACACTGTCAGAGAGTCAGCACTGAGGGAGTCCCACACTGTCGGAGGGTCAGTACCAAAGGAGTGCTGCACTGTCTGAGGGTTAGTGCTGAGGAAGTGCTGCACCATTGGAGATCAGCAAGTGTGACATTATCCACGTAGGCCCGAAAATAGATTAGGGTACTTTCTAGATTGTATGTAGACTTAGGGATTCAGGTGCATAAATCTTTAAAATGTCGTGAGCAGGTTCAGAAAATAGTCAAGAAAACGAATGAAATGCTGCCCTTTATATGAAGTGGACTGGAGTACAAGGATGTAAAATTCTGCTGCAGTTATACACAACCCTGGTTAGATACCATTTGGAGTATTATGAGCAGATCTGGGCACCACACCAAAGGAAGGATTTCTTGGCCTTGGACAGAGTACAATATAAGTTTACAAGATTCATTGATTCACAGAAAAGGTCCATCAGCCCATTGGGTCTACACCAACATAGCTGCCACTTATACCAATTTCCTGCATTTGTCCCATATTCTTAAATGTTATGATATTTGAAGTACTCATCCAAATATCCTTTAAAGGTTGTAAGATTGCTGGCCTCCATTACTTTTCCAGGCAGTGCATTCCAGATTCCCACCACCTGCTGAGTGAAAAACATTTTTCTCAAATCCCCTCTGAATCTCCTGCCCCTTACCATAGAACTATGTCACCTTGATCGTTCCCTTATATTCACCCTGTCCATACACCTTACACACCTCAATCATGTTCCCCTTCAGCCTTCTCTGCTCTGAAGGAAAGAATCCAAGCCTATCCAGTCTCTCCTTACAGCTCAGTCTCTCCATCCCAGGCAACATCCTAGTGAACCTCCTCTGTACCACCTCCAGTACAATCACATCCTTCCTGTCAAGTCATAGGGATGTCCAGCACGGCAACAGACCCTCCAGTCCAACTCGGCCATCCCAGATATCCCAACCCAATCTAGTCCCACCTGCCAGCACTTGGCCCTTATCCCTCCAAAACCCTTCCTATTCACATAGCCACCCAGATGCCTTTTAAATGCTGTAATTGTACCAGCCTCCACCACTTCCTCTGGCAGCTCATTCCACACATGCACCACCCTCTGCTTGAAAAAGTTGCCCCTTAGGTCCCTTTTATATCTTTCCCCTCTCACCCTTAACCCTCTAGTTCTGGACTCCCCCATCCCAGGGAAAAGACTTTGTCTATTTACCCTATCCACGCCCCTCATAATTTTATAAACCTCTAAAAGGTCACCCCTCAGTCTCCGACGCTCCAGGGAAAACAGCCCCAGCCAGTTCAGCCTCTCCCTCTCGCTCAAATCCTCCAACCCTGGTAACATCCTTGTAAATCTTTTTGAACCCTTTCAAGTTTCACAACTTCTTTCCTATAGGGGAGAGATCAGAATTGCACACAAAATTCCAAAAGTGGCCTAACTAATATCCTGTACAGCCACAACATGACCTCCCAACTCCTGTACTCAATACTCTGACCAATAAAGGAAAGCATACCAAACGCCTTCACTATCCTATCTACCTGCGATTCCACTTCAAAGAAAAGTGATGTGACCAGAACTGCACACAACAATCTGTTTGTTGCTTGACCAATGCACTGTTCAACATGACCTCCTTGCTCTTATCCTCTATGACACAACTAATTAAAGCAAGTGTCCCATATGCCTTCTTAACTCTCCTATTTACACACTCTGCTGACTTCAGGGATCTGTGAATAATTTTCCCGAGACCCCTCTGTTCCTCTGAGCTACCCAATGTCCTGTCATTCGTTAAATACTTCCTCATCTTGTTTCTTCTTCCAAAGTGCATCACCTCACACTTATCAGGGTTCAAGTCCATCCGCCACTGGTCTGCCCATCTCACCAACCCATCCATATCTTTCTGCAACTTACAACCATCTTCTTTGCTATTAGCCACCCTACCAATCTTGGTGTTATCTCCAAATTTGCTTAACATTCTCCCCACATTTTCATTGATATCGTTTCTGTATATCACAAGCAATAAGAGTCCCAGTGCTGATCCTTGTGGTACACTGCTGGAAACCAGCCTCCTCTTGCTCAAACAGCCTTCGACCACTACCCTTTGTATCCTATTACTAAGCCAGTTTCTGAGATAACTCACTAAGTTTCCCTCAATGCCATGTGCTTTAGCCTCATCAAACAGTCTCCCATGTGGGACCTTGTCAGAAGCTTTGCTAAAATCTATATAGACGACATCAACTGAATTTCCCTCTTCCACACACTTGATCACTCTTTTGAAAAATTCTAATGCATTTGTTGGGCATGACCTCCCTCTGACAAAGCTACGCTGACTATCCCTAATTAATCCTTGCCTTTCCAAGTGGGTATTAATTCACTCCTTCAGAATTTTCTCCAATAGTTTCCCTATTACTGATGGGAGACTCACTGGTCTCTAATTTCATGGTTCATCTTTATTATCTTTCTCAAAAAGTGGAACCACATTCACCATCCTCCAGTCCCCTGGTACTTGCCCGTGGCCAGAGAGGAATTAACAATGTGTGTCAGAGACCCTGCAATTCCTGCCTCGTCTCCAACAGCAGCCTGGGATGCAAAAGATCCAGGCCTGAGGATTTCTCTGTTTTTCAACCTGACAAAGCCCCCAGTACTTCCTCACTTCTGGCTATTGACTCTATCTATTCCTCTCATTACTTTGTACACCTCGATCAGGTCTCCTCTCTTCCTCCTTCTCTCCAGAGAGAAAAGTCCGAGCTTATTCAGCCTTTCTTCATAAGGCAAGCCCTCCAGTCCAGGCAGCATCCTGGTAAACCTTCTTTGCACCCTCTCCAAAGCCTCGGTATTTTGCCTATGGTAGGGCGACCAGAACTGGACACAATATTCCAAGTGTGGTCTCACCAGGGACTTGTAGAGCTGCAGCAAAACCTCGCGGCTCTAAACTCGATTCCCCTGTTAATGAAAGTCAAAATACCATATGCTTTCTTAACAACCCTATCCACTTGGGTGGCAACTTTGAGGGATCTATGTACCTGCACACCCAGATCCCTCTGTTCCTCCACACTGCCAACAATCCTATCTTTAATCCTATATTCTGCATTCGAGTTCAACCTTCCAAAATGCATCACTTCGCATTTATCCAGGTTGAACTCCATCTGCCATTTCTCAGCCCAGCTCTGCATCCTGTCTATGTCGCACTGCAGCCTGTAGTAGCCCTCCTATATTATCGATGACACCTCCAACCTTTGTGTCATCTGCAAATTTACTAACCCACACCTCAACCTCCTCATCCAAGTCATTTATAAAAACGACAATGAGCAGAGGCCCAAGAACAGAGCCTTGTGGGACCCCACTCAACACTGACCTCCCCGCAGAATATTTCCATCTACAACCACTCTCTGCCTTCTGTCAGCCAGCCAATCCTGAATCCAGATAGCCAAATCTCCCTGTATCCCATACTTCCTGACTTTATGAATGAGCCTATCATGGGGAACCTTATCAAATGCCTTGCTGAAATCCATATACATCACATCCACTGCTCTACCGTCGTCAACCTGTCTCGTCACCTCTTCAAAGAACTCAACAAGATTTGTGAGGCATGACCTGCCCCTCACAAAGCCATGCAGACTGCCTTTAATCTCACTATGCTTTGCCAAATCGTCATAAATCCTATCCCTCAGAATTCTTTCCACAACTTTGCTGACCACAGACATGAGGCTGGCTGGTCTGTAATTGCCAGGGATTTCCCTATTACCCTTCTTTAAAAGTGGAATAACATTTGCCTCCTTCCAATCTACCGGTACGACTCCCGTGGAGAGTGAGGAGGCAAATATCTTCGCCAGCAGTTTAGCAACCTCCTTTCTTGCTTCCCGGAGCAGCCTGTGATAAATCTGGTCTGGCCCTGGGGACTTATCAATCTTCATGTTTTCCAAAATTTCCAGCACATCAACTTCATCAAACTTGATCTGGTCAAGGCTGTCTCCCAGCTCCTCAAAGTTTTCATTTACAACAAGTTCCCTTTCCTTGGTGAAAACTGAAGCAAAAAACTCATTTAGAGCTTCCCTTATCAGCTCAGACTCCACACACAAGTTCCTATGCTATCCCTGACCGGCCCTACCTTCTCCCTGATCATTCTCTTATTCCTCATGTATGAGTAAAATGTCTTTGTGTTCTCCCTAAGCCTTCCTGCCAAGCCTTTTTCGTGCCCCCTCCTGGCTCTCCTCAGTCCATTTCTGAGCTCCTTTCCAGTAAGCCTGTAATCCTGTAAAGCTGTGCTAGATCCTTGCTTCCTCCACCTTATGTAAGCTGCCTTCTTCCTTTTGACGAGAAGTTCTTCTGTTCTCGTCATCCAAGGTTCCTTAATCTTACCCCTTCTTACCTGTCTCAGAGGAATAAATTTGTGCATCACTCGCAACAACTGTTCCTTAAATAATCTCCACATGTCTGCTGTGCCCTTTCTGTGGAACGATTGCTCCCAGTCTGTACTTCCCAACTCTGGTCTGATGGCGTTATAATTTCCTTTTCCCCAAATAAATATCTTCCCTTGGTAACTGCTCCTTTCCCTCTCCAAGGCTATGCTAAATGTGAGGCAGTTGTGATCACTTTCATCAAAGTGTTCTCCCACCATGAGATCTGTCCTGGCTCGTTGCCAAGCACCAAATCCAAAATGGCCTCTCCCCTTGTTGGCCTGTCTACATACTGAGTAAGCCCTTCCTGAAGAAGTCAGGAAACGTCGATTCTCCTGTTCCCTGGATGCTGCCTGACCTGCTGCGCTTTTCCAGCAACACATTTTCAGCTACATACTGAGTAAGAAAACCCTCCTGTACACACCTGACAAAAATGGCTCCATCCAAACCATCTGCACTTAGGAGGTTCCAGTTGATATTGGGAAAGTTGAAATCACCCATAACAACAATCCTGCTACTTCTGCATTTTTCCAGAATCTGCCCCCCTATGAGATCTTCAATCTCTCTACTGCTATTAGGGGGTCTGTAGAAAACCCCCAATGTGGTGGCTGTTCCCTTGCTGTTCCTAACTTCCACCCATACTGACTCAGTAGACAAACTTTCCTCAACAACCTTCATTTTTGTAGCTGTGATGCAATCTCTGATTAGCAATGCTACACCCCATCCTCTTTTTCCACCCTCCTTGTTCTTTTTAAACGTTCTAAACCCTGGAACATCAAGTGACCATCCCTGCCCCTGTGAAACCCACGTCTCCATTATGGCCACAACATCGTAGCCCCAAGTACTGATCCATGCTGTACGTACGTCACTCTTATTCTGGACACTCCTTGCATTAAAGCAGACACACTTTAACCGATCCCTTGGTTTCATCACGTGAGAAACCTTCCTGATAGATTCAATATATCCTGTCACTGTCCTGTCTGCAACTGACCCCCTCTCAGACATGTAGCTCCGATTCCCACCCCCCTGCCAAACTAGCTAAAACCCACCCGAATCGCACGAACAAATCTCTCACCCAGGACATTTGTATCCCTCCAGTTCAGGTGTAACCTGTCCTTCATGTACAGGTCCTACCTTCCCCAGAAGGTATCCCAATGCTCTAGGTATCTGAAGCCCTTCCTCCTGCACCAGCCTCGCAGCCACGTGTTAAGCTGCATTCGCTGACTGTTCCTCACCTCACTCTCGTGGCACCGGTAGCCAACCTGAGATCACTACTCTCCTCGTCCTGCTCTTCAGCTTCCAACCTAATTCTCTGTAGTCACTTATATCATTGGTGCCAACATGTACCACGATTTCTTGCTGCTCACCCTCCCCCTTCACAATCCTGTAAACCCGATTGGCGACATCCCAGACCCTGGCACCGGGGAGGCATCATACCTTCCGGGAGTCCCGTTCCTGACCACAAACTCTCCTGTCAATCCGTCTAACTATTGAGGCCCCTACCACTAGCGCTTTTCTATTTCCCCCCTTCCCTTCTGAGCCACAGTGCCAGGCTCAGTGCCAGAGACCTGACAACTATGGCATTCCCCTGGTAGGCCGTCCCCACCAGCAGCATCCAAAACGGTATATTTATTGCTGAGGGGAACGGCCACAGGGGATCCCTGCTCTGACCGTCTGTTCCCTTTCCTCCCCCTGACAGTAACCCAGTTGTCCTTATCCTGTGTCTGGGGAGTGACCACCTCCCTGTACATCCTCTCAATTTCCCCCTTAGCCTCATGGATGATCCGTAGTTCATCCAGCTCCAGCTCCAGTTCCCTAACTCGGTTTTCGAGGAGCTGGACTTGGGTGCACTTCCCACAGATGTAGTCGACAGAGACATGTGAAGTATCTCTCACCTGCCACATTCTGCATGCAGCAGTCCTGACATCCATATCCCACTACTCTGAAAGCCCGCACAGAACTAAACAAAGGAAGGGAAGAAGCAAAAAAAGAGAAACCTGAAAACTTACCTAGTTTATAGACTCTTAGTAAGGTTAGAGTAGTTGGGTGGGAGGGAGGCCCTACGGTGTAGGGTCTCGGGTTTAGATCTCACCCACTTAAAATCTCCCCAGAAGTCCTTCGCTCCTCCCTTGCACCTCTCGGCAAATGGAGGATTGACTGGTACAAGAAGTCATAGTTTGAAGATATTAGGAGGAAGGTATAAAGGAGACATCAGAGGAAGGTTCTTTACACAGAGAGTTGTGAATGCATGGAAGGCGTTGCCAGCTGTGGTGGTGAAAGCAGAGTCATTGGGGACATTTAAGCGACTGCTGGACATGCACATGGATAGCAGTGAGTTGAGGGGTACGTAGGTTAAGTTACTATATTTTACATTAGGATTAAACCTCAGCACAACATCATTGGCCAAAGGGCCTATTCTGTGCTGTACTTTTCTATGTTCTATGTTCTATTTCCTATGTCAAACTGTGCAAATTCCTCACAGTCCCTTTTCCTGAATTCTGTACCTACATTCTCCTTTTCCAGAGCGAAGACCAAAGAGAAATATTTTTTTAACACCCTTCAAATATCCTGCAGCTTCATACACAGGTTGTCCCTTTGTTTCCTCATGGCCCTTCACTTTTTCTGGTTAACCTCTTCCCCTTAATGCATTTATAGATGACCATAGGACTCTCCCTAATCCCCTTCACAAGTCCTTTCTCATGCCCCCTTTTGATCTTCTCATTGCTTTCTTCAGTTTGCTCTTGCATTTTCTGTATTTCTCTAGGCCAACAGTAGAATTGCTCCGTTTGGACTTGCTAAAAGCTCGACTCTTCTTTCCCCAGTCCTGAATTGTCCTCCCCATTCAGGGTTCTGTGAATTTATTGCTCCTATTTTTCCCTCTTAAGGATACATGCTGAATCTGTTTTCTCCCAGCTCCTTTTTGAATGCCCCCCCACTGCTCAGTTGTAGACTTACCCACAAGGAGCTGCTGCCAGTCTATGATCTAGATCCTGTTTTGCTTGAATATAACCTGCCTTCCCCAATCCAAAGCTGTCTTTTGCAGGCCATTTCTTTCCTTGTCCAGAACTAATTCAAACCATAATGTGTTGCGGTCACTATCGCCTAAATGTTCCCCCACTGCCACATTGAACACTTGCCCAGCTTCTTTCCCCAGAACCAGATCCAGTACAGTGCCATACTTTGTTGGGCCTTCTATGTATTGAATACAAAAAAACTCCTCTGGATACATTCAGTAAATCGGATACCTCTAAACCGCACTGACTATCCCTATTGATGGACCAAGGGGAGGGGACAGCCCAGTGGCATTATCACTAGACTTGTCATCTAGACATCCAGGTAATGTTCTGGGCCCTGGGTTCAACTCCTGCCATGGCAGATGGTATAATTTGAATTCAATAAAAATCTGGAATTAAGCAATGAATCATGACCATTAATTGGTTGTCAGAAAATTCATCTGGTTCACTGATGATCTTTAGGGAAGGAAACTGCCATCCTTACCAGGTCTAGACTACATGTGACTCCAGGCTCACACACTCTCCAAATAACCTGTTTGAAATATTACCATTGAATCCCTTGCCTCACCCTAAAGCAGCAACACACTTATCCCATGAATGAATATTTTTTTAAAATCCCAGTTTCTGTTGAAATAGTTGAAATCTCCTCGAATAATTACCTGATTATTACTCTTGCATATTCCTGTGAACTGTCTATATATTTGCCCCTCTAATTCCTGCTGACTCTTTGGGGGCTATAATACATTCTCAGTAAAGTTCCTGACCCCTTAACATTCCTAAGTTCTCCTCACAAAACCTTGAGGATCTTTCCAAGATATGATCTCTCCTTATTGCAGTAATTGATTCCTTAATTAATAGATAAAACACCACTATCCTTTTTATACCCTCTGGCTTGCCTAAAGATCCTATATCCTGGAATGTTGAGTTAGCAATCGTGCCTTTCCCTCAGGCCATGTTTCTGTGAGGCGACAATATTATATTTACATGTGTCAATCCACACTATTAATTCACGTCTTACTTATTACAGTCTGAGCATTAATTTAAAGACCATCCAGCCTCGCATTATCCTCATGAGACTCAAGTTGAACTCACTGTGACTTGCTTTCTTTGCTGTACCATGATGTGTCTCTGTCCCCTCTCCCTACCGGACTAGTTTAAACTTCTCCCAGCAGCACTAGCAAACCTCGCAGCAAGGATGTTGGTTCCAATATGGTTCAGGTGCAAACTGCCCCATTTGTATATGTCCCACTTTCTGCAAAGACAGTCTTAAGATTGATACCTGGACTTCTGGGGTTATATTAGGAGGAGTGATTATATAAATTAGGCCTTAACTTTCTAGAATTTAGGTTCAAGACATTAACAGTAAAAGATGGGGTAGATAAAGTATTTCCACTGGTTGCCAACTTTCAGGACTAGGGGGCAGAGTCTGAGAGTTAGGGTCTGACAGTTCAGGAGAGATGTTAGGAAGCACTTCTCCACACAAAAAGTGGTAGAGATTTGGTACTCTCTTCCATAAATGACAGTGGATGCCGGATCAGTTATCAATTTTAAATCTGAGAAAGATACATTTTTATTCAGCAAAGGTATCAAGGGATATGGGCCAAAGGTTGGTAGATGGAGTTAGGCCACAAATCACATTGAATATTGGAACAGGGTGTGGGGCTGAATGATCTCCTCCTGTACCTATGTAACATCAACAAAATCAAATGGTGTGCCATTATTGTATTGCTGCTTGGGGGATCTTGCTGTGTGTAAAATGTCCTGGCATACATTTCAAAGTCTCCCATGTTGCTCTGAGGCGATGAATGCAACTAGTTGAAAGGAACCACTTTCCCTCTTTGACCAATGAGGTTCTTGCAAATAGAAACCTGCTCAGTCAGGCTTCACTGCTCTCTGTCTGAAATGGTTGTGCACGGAACATACCATGCGCCAAACACTGGGACCCTCACACTATGTTCATTTTGACAGATGATCAGTGAGTGGACTGCCACTTCCAAATGCATTCAGCTGCCTTTCATGTGGGCCTAGATGATGGGAAGAGAGGGAAGCCATTCGGCCCATGTGGTAGCTGTTTGAAAGAGCAATCTGATTAATCGCACTCCAGTTATTCTCTCTCCTTCACAAGAGTTGATCCACTTTGTTTTGAAAGTTTGCATTAATACTGCTCCCATCACCTTCTCATGCAGCACATTCCCAATCACAATAACTTACTGCATCAAAATAATTAATATCTCACCCTCTGATGTTTTTTGCCAATTCTCTTCAATAGGATTGACATTCCTCACATCTATTTTCCTGCCTTTTCCATATAAACCTTAGTTCCCCAATTGATCAAGAATCTATCTATCTCGGCCTTAATATACACAAGGACTCTACCCCATTGCTCTCTATGGCAAGGAGTTCCAAAGATTCACAACTTTTTAAGAGAAGAAATTCCTCCTCATTTCAGTCTTAAATTTGTTCTGAGATGATGCCCTCTGGTGCTAAACTCTGCTATGTGGGGAACCATCCTCTCAGCATTGACCCTGTCAAGCCCCATAAGAATCCTCTATGATTCAATGAGCCCACCTCCCATTCTACTAAACTCCAGTGAGGAGAGTTCCAATCTGCTTAGCCTTTCCTCATAAGACAATCCCTCCGTACCAGGGATCGTCCTAATGAACCTCCTCTGAACTTCCTCCAATGAAATGATCTATTTTCTTCCCTAACAGTATCAAGACTGCTTTCTGTAAGCCAGATGTGGTCTCACCATCACTTTGGACAATTGCAGTAAGGCTTCCCTACTCTTATATACTAACCCCCTTGAAATAAGGCCGATATGTCATCAGCCAGGGGATTAAGTGAAGGGAATGGAGGTTCCTCAGTGAAAAGAATGGAGTTGGAGTTGACACTTCTGGGATCACATTGTGAGCCAGTTTCCCATTCTGAGGGAATGGGAATGAGCAGAGAAATAGCCTAACCACATTCCGGATCCGCTGATCAAGTTAGTCACTGCTTGGGGTTCACATTGCTGGAATTTGTAACCAATCCTGTTTAACCACAGTCTGGACTATTTGTCCAACATTCCTAATTACTCTGATCACTCTGGGGGATTTCACAGGCCCTTCGGCCCAACAAGTCCACACCAACCCTCCAAAGAGTAATCCACCCAGACCCATTCCCCACCCTATATTTACCCTTGACTAATGCACCTAATACTATGAGCAATTTAGCATGGCCAATTCACCTAAACTGCACACGCAGACACGGGGAGAATGTACAAACTCCACACAGACAGTCGCCTGAGGCCGGAATCAAACACGGGTCCCTGGCGCTGTGAGGCAGCAGTGCTAACCACTGAGCCACCGTGCCGTGCTTAACCGAGGGAGTATAGGGGAAGAACCATTTGCAACTCCTCAGATACTGAAGTTGTCCACACTCAAGTTCAACAATATCTGCACAACATCCATGCTTGGTCTGACAATTGGCAAGTAACATTCACAACCACAAATGACAGGCAATGACTATCTGTCGTAAGAAACAATCTGACCATTGCTCCTTGACAATCAGTGGTGTTACCATTACCAAACCCCCAGTATCAGCATTCTGGGGTTTATCATTGACCAGAAACTCAACTGGGTTCACCACATAAATGCAGTGGCTTTGAGAGCATGTGAGAGGCTAGGAATACTGCAGTGAGTAACTCACCTCCTGACTTCCCAATGCCGGTTCATTATCTACAAGGGACAATTCACGAGGGTGATCCAGATCCCACCATCCAGAAAGTCAAGGGTAGCAGATACATGGGAACACCATGCCCTGGGTTCCCCTCCAAGGCACTCATCATCCTAACTTGGAAACATATCACCGTTTCTTCACTGTCGCTGGGTCAAAATCCTAGAATTCCCTCTCGAAGGACATTGTGGGTCAACCTATAGCACATGGACTGCAGTGATTCAAGAAGGTAGCTCACCACCATTTTCTCAAAGCAGCTAGGGATGGACAATAAATGCTAGCTGAGCCACTGACACCCACGTCTTTGAAGTGAATAAAAGAGTTAAATAATCAGCTCTGAACACACATTTACATAGAAGAATACAGCGCAGTACAGGCCCTTCGGCCCTCGATGTTGCGCCTCGATTTGTGTGTGTGTGTATATACATGAGAATGTGGAAGAGGGGAGTTAGGATGACAGGTTCTGGGGGGGGGGGGGGCGAGTGGGAGAAGGCGTTGGGGGGAGGCTATCGGGTGAGAGAATTTCAGGGAGAAGGGGAGAAGGTGTTAGGCAGAGGGTGGCGGGGAAGGGGAGACAGGTGTTGGAGACAGGGTGGAAGGTAGATGTGGGGAGGGGTGTGTAGACACGAGGGGAGGTAAGGATGGGGAGGAGAAGGTGGAAAAGGGGGGAGGAGGAGGAGAGGGGAGGTATTGGGGAAGTGGGGGAGGTGAAAGTGGGGGAGGGGAGGGGCAAGGGAGGAGACTGAGATGGGAGAGCAGACATGGGGAGATGGAAAGGTGGCGATGGTGGTTGGGGAGATTTGGAGATAGTGACAGAGGTTGGGGAGGAGGAGATGGAGATGGGAGAGGGGGAGGGAGAAATGGGAACAGTGTTGGGGGATGTGGAGATAGAGACACAGGTTGGGGGAGGGGGAGATAGGGAACGGTGGTGGGGGGTGTAGAGATGGAGACAGAGGTTGGGGGGGGGGAGATGGAGATGGGAGGGGGGAGGGGGAGATGGGGAACGGTGGTGGGGGATGTGGAGATGGAGACAGAGGTTGGGGAGGGGGAGATAGAGATGGGAGAGGGGGAGAGGGAGATGGAGATGGGAGAGGGGGAGGGGGAGATGGGGAATGGTGTTGGGAGATGGGGAATGGTGTTGGGGGATGTGGAGATGGCGACAGAGGTTGGGGGAGGGGGAGAGAGGGGGAACGGTGTTGGGGGAGGGGGAGGTGGAGACAGAAGGTGGGGGAGGGGGAGATGGGGGTACGGTGTTGGGGTAGGGGAAGATGGAGATCGGGGAGATAGAGGTGAAGACAGGGGTTGGGGAAAGGGGAGATGGGCCAGGGGAGGGAGAGATGCAGATAGGGGTTAAGGGGAGGGGGTGAAGTGGTGAGGGTGTTGGGGAGGATGAGTGTGGGCTCTGGTCACTGTTGTATAGAATCAGAATTCTGTATCTCACCCTGAAAGTAGCAGCTTTTCCCAAAAGGTGTTTTTAATAAAAGTCCAAAAGTGTTTAGCTGCAACATTCCTTCTCTCTGACACAGATCCCAGGACAGGTAGACTGGGGAATCAGGAATGGGAATCGGCCCATCAGGCCTGTTCTGTCCTGTCACAGTCAGGATTGATTTGTAACTCCAGAGCCTGAGTGCCCTTCCTCATCCTTGATATCCTTGTCTGGGAAATATATCCACATCCACTTTGATTACCCAGCTCTGAAGATCTTTGGGATAGAGAAAGGTCCAGATTCTAACTCCCATTTTGTGTGAAGAAGTGTTTCCTGACATCAGGCCTGAGAGATCCAGCTCAAGTTTTAAGTTTCTGTCCCTTGTTCTGGACCAACCTCCTGCCATAAAGCAAACCTCCCTCCCACCAAACAAAGAATTAATTTCTCCCAGGTGACCCTATCAAATCTTTGTAAACCTCTCAGCTACATCCCATTTCCCCTTAATCTTCACCATTCAAAGGAATGGGAACCCAGTCAGTCGGTCCAGCCTCACCCTTTTCATCCCTGGAGCCAATCTGGGGAAGGTTTCCTGCACTCCCTCCTCTGCCCCCTCCCAGGACAGTGTCTGCTTCTTGAGGTACATGGTCCAGGAATTTTCTCATTCAGTCCCATTGAGGTGAAGTTGAAAACATTGTATTGATCTATTTCAACTTTTATTTATTTCTGAACTTGCTCCTTCAGGTTGTCTGATTTCACACAATCGCAATTGATCTATTGGAACCTCATATCCACATTCCAAATCCGCCCAGTCACCAACCAATACAATTTCAGCCTCTTGTTTGTCAAAGATCTTCCAAGCCATCACTAAAAGTCTCAAACTACTCTGCTTCCACCAGCTCCTCAGCAAGAGAATTCCAATGGTTCCCAACCATCCGACAGCAAAGACATTCTCCTCATCTCTGTTTTAAATGGACACCCACATTTTTAAACAGTGACCCTTAAAACCATCTGGATTTTATATGTTTCAGTGAAATTGCCTCTTCTTCTTCCTAACACCAAGAGGTACAGATCCAGCTTGTCTAACCTTTCCTCATCATACACCGTGTCCCATTCCAGGTATCACTCTGGTAAACCTTTGATCTGCTTCCAATGCCTAAACATTTACTTCAAAAAAGACCAATACTGTACATCGTACTCCAGATGTCATCCCACTAGCACCCTGTATATGTGAGTGTTGGGAGTGTGTCAGTGATGGGAGTGTGTCAGTGTTGGGAGTGTGTCAGTGATGGGAGTGTGTCAGTGTTGGGAGTGTGTCAGTGTTGGGAGTGTGTCAGTGGTGGGAGTGTGTCAGTGGTGGGAGTGTGTCAGTGGTGGGAGTGTGTCAGTGATGGGAGCGTGTCAGTGATGGGGGGGGTGTCAGTGATGGGGGGGGTGTCAGTGATGGGGGAGTGTCAGTGATGGGGGTGTGTCAGTGATGGGAGTGTGTCAGTGATGGGGGGGTGTCAGTGATGGGAGTGTGTCAGTGATGGGAGTGTGTCAGTGATGGGCGGGTGTCAGTGATGGGGAGGTGTCAGTGATGGGGGGGTGTCAGTGATGGGGAGGTGTCAGTGATGGGGGGGTGTCAGTGATGGGAGTGTGTCAGTGATGGGAGTGTGTCAGTGATGGGGGAGTGTGTCAGTGATGGGAGTGTGTCAGTGATGGGAGCGTGTCAGTGATGGGGGTGTGTCAGTGATGGGAGTGTGTCAGTGACGGGAGTGTGTCAGTGTTGGGGGAGTGTCAGTGATGGGAGTGTGTCAGTGTCGGGCCTGGGTCAGTGATGGGAGTGTGTCAGTGATGGGAGTGTATCAGTGATGGGGGAGTGTCAGAGATGGGAGTGTGTCAGTGATGGGAGTGTGTCAGTGTTGGGAGTGTGTCAGTGATGGGAGTGTGTCAGTGTTGGGAGTGTGTCAGTGGTGGGAGTGTGTCAGTGGTGGGAGTGTGTCAGTGATGGGAGCGTGTCAGTGATGGGAGTGTGTCAGTGATGGGAGTGTGTCAGTGATGGGAGTGTATCAGTGATGGGGGAGTGTCAGAGATGGGAGTGTGTCAGTGATGGGAGTGTGTCAGTGTTGGGAGTGTGTCAGTGATGGGAGTGTGTCAGTGTTGGGAGTGTGTCAGTGGTGGGAGTGTGTCAGTGGTGGGAGTGTGTCAGTGATGGGAGCGTGTCAGTGATGGGGGGGGTGTCAGTGATGGGGGGGTGTCAGTGATGGGGGAGTGTCAGTGATGGGAGTATGTCAGTGATGGGAGTGTGTCAGTGATGGGAGTGTGTCAGTGATGGGGGAGTGTCAGTGATGGGAGTATGTCAGTGATGGGGGGGTGTCAGTGATGGGAGTGTATCAGTGATGGGAGTGTGTCAGTGATGGGAGTGTGTCAGTGATGGGAGTGTGTCAGTGATGGGGGGGTGTCAGTGATGGGAGTGTGTCAGTGATGGGAGTGTGTCAGTGATGGGGGGGTGTCAGTGATGGGAGTGTGTCAGTGATGGGAGTGTGTCAGTGATGGGGGTGTGTCAGTGATGGGGGAGTGTCAGTGATGGGAGTGTGTCAGTGATGGGAGTGTGTCAGTGATGGGAGTGTGTCAGTGATGGGAGTGTGTCAGTGATGGGAGTGTGTCAGTGATGGGGGAGTGTGTCAGTGATGGGAGTGTGTCAGTGATGGGAGCGTGTCAGTGATGGGGGTGTGTCAGTGATGGGAGTGTGTCAGTGACGGGAGTGTGTCAGTGTTGGGGGAGTGTCAGTGATGGGAGTGTGTCAGTGTCGGGCCTGTGTCAGTGATGGGAGTGTGTCAGTGATGGGAGTGCATCAGTGATGGGGGAGTGTCAGAGATGGGAGTGTGTCAGTGATGGGAGTGTGTCAGTGATGGGGGAGTGTCAGTGATGGGAGTGTGTCAGTGATGGGAGTGTGTCAGTGATGGGAGTGTGTCAGTGATGGGGGGGTGTCAGTGATGGGAGTGTATCAGTGATGGATGTGCGTCAGTGATGGGAGTGTGTCAGTGATGGGAGTGTGTCAGTGATGGGGGGGGTGTCAGTGATGGGAGTGTGTCAGTGATGGGAGTGTATCAGTGATGGGAGCGTGTCAGTGATGGGAGCGTGTCAGTGATGGGAGTGTGTCAGTGATGGGGCTGTGTCAGTGTTGGGCCTGTGTCAGTGATGGGAGTGTGTCAGTGTTGGGGCTGTGTCAGTGTTGGGCCTGTTTCAGTGATGGGAGTGTGTCAGTGTTGGGCCTGTGTCAGTGATGGGAGTGTGTCAGTGATGGGGGTGTGTCAGTGTTGGGCCTGTGTCAGTGATGGGAGTGTGTCAGTGATGGGGGTGTGTCAGTGTTGGGCCTGTGTCAGTGATGGGGGCATGTCAGTGTTGGGCCTGTGTCAGTGATGGGAGTGTGTCAGTGATGGGAGTGTGTCAGTGATGGGATGTGTCAGTGTTGGGCCTGTGTCAGTGATGGGAGTGTGTCAGTGTTGGGCCTATGTCAGTGATGGGGTAGTGTCAGTGTTGTCCCTGTGTCAGTGATGGGAGTGTGTCAGTCATGGGAGTGTGTCAGTGATGGGGGTGTGTCAGTGATGACGGTGTTTCAGTGTTCGGCCTGTGTCAGTGATGGGAGTGTGTCAGTGTTCGGCCTGTGTCAGTGATGGGAGTGTGTCAGCGTTGGGCCTGTGTCAGTGATGGGAGTGTGTCAGCGTTGGGCCTGTGTCAGTGATGGGAGTGTGTCAGTGTTGGGCCTGTGTCAGTGATGGGCCTGTGTCAGTGATGGGAGTGTGTCAGTGTTTGGCCTGTGTCAGTGATGGGAGAGTGTCAGTGTTGGGCCTGTGTCAGTGAAGGGAGAGTGTCAGTGTTGGGCCTGTGTCAATGTTTGGCCTGTATCAGTGATGGGAGTGTGTCAGTGATGGGAGTGTGTCAGTGTTGGGCCTGTATCAGTGATGGGGGTGTGTCAGTGATGGGAGTGTGTCAGTGATGGGGGGGTGTCAGTGATGGGAGTGTGTCAGTGTTGGGCCTGTGTCAGTGTTGGGCCTGTGTCAGTGATGGGAGTGTGTCAGTGTTGGGCCTGTGTCAGTGATGGGAGTGTGTCAGTGATGGGCCTGTGTCAGTGATGGGAGTTGTCAGTGATGGGGGAGTGTCAGTGTTGGGAGTGTGTCAGTGTTGGGCCTGTGTCAGTGATGGGCCTGTGTCAGTGATGGGGGTGTGTCAGTGTTGGGCCTGTGACAGTGATGGGAGTGTGTCGGTGTTGGGCCTGTGACAGTGATGGGAGTGTGTCAGTGATGGGAGTGTGTCAGTGTTGGGCCTGTGACAGTGTTGGGCCTGTATCAGTGATGGGAGTGTGTCAGTGATGGGGGTGTGTCAGTGATGATGGTGTGTCAGTGTTGGGCCTGTGTCAGTGACGGGAGTGTGTCAGTGTTGGGCCTGTGTCAGTGATGGGAGTGTGTCAGTGATGGGAGTGTGTCAGTGATGGGCCTGTGTCAGTGATGGGAGTGTGTCAGTGTTGGGCCTGTGTCAGTGATGGGAGTGTGTCAGTGTTGGGCCTGTGTCAGTGATGGGCCTGTATCAGTGATGGGAGTGTGTCAGTGTTGGGCCTGTGTCAGTGATGGGAGTGTGTCAGTGTTGGGCCTGTGTCAGTGATGGGCCTGTGTCAGTGTTGGGAGTGTGTCATTGTTGGGCCTGTGTCAGTGATGGGGGGGTGTCAGTGTTGGGCCTGTGTCAGTGATGGGGGGGTGTCAGTGATGGGGGGGTGTCAGTGATGGGGGGGTGTCAGTGATGGGGGGGTGTCAGTGATGGGGGGTTGTCAGTGTTGGGCCTGTGTCAGTGCTGGGGGTGTGTAAGTGTTGGGCCTGTGTCAGTGATGGGGGGATGTCAGTGATGGGCCTGTGTCAGTGTTGGGCCTGTGTCAGTGATGGGGGGGTGTCAGTGATGGGGGGGTGTCAGTGATGGGGGGTTGTCAGTGTTGGGCCTGTGTCAGTGCTGGGGGTGTGTAAGTGTTGGGCCTGTGTCAGTGATGGGGGGATGTCAGTGATGGGGGGATGTCAGTGATGGGGGAGTGTCAGTGATGGGGGGATGTCAGTGATGGGGGGTTGTCAGTGTTTGGCCTGTGTCAGTGTTGGGCCTGTGTCAGTGTTGGGCCTGTGTCAGTGATGGGCCTGTGTCAGTGATGGGAGTTGTCAGTGATGGGGGAGTGTCAGTGTTGGGAGTGTGTCAGTGTTGGGCCTGTGTCAGTGATGGGCCTGTGTCAGTGATGGGGGTGTGTCAGTGTTGGGCCTGTGACAGTGATGGGAGTGTGTCGGTGTTGGGCCTGTGACAGTGATGGGAGTGTGTCAGTGATGGGAGTGTGTCAGTGTTGGGTCTGTGACAGTGATGGGAGTGTGTCAGTGTTGGGCCTGTGACAGTGTTGGGCCTGTATCAGTGATGGGAGTGTGTCAGTGATGGGGGTGTGTCAGTGATGATGGTGTGTCAGTGTTGGGCCTGTGTCAGTGATGGGAGTGTGTCAGTGTTGGGCCTGTGTCAGTGATGGGAGTGTGTCAGTAATGGGAGTGTGTCAGTGATGGGCCTGTGTCAGTGATGGGAGTGTGTCAGTGTTGGGCCTGTGTCAGTGATGGGAGTGTGTCAGTGTTGGGCCTGTGTCAGTGATGGGCCTGTATCAGTGATGGGAGTGTGTCAGTGTTGGGCCTGTGTCAGTGATGGGAGTGTGTCAGTGATGGGAGTGTGTCAGTGATGGGATGTGTCAGTGTTGGGCCTGTGTCAGTGATGGGAGTGTGTCAGTGTTGGGCCTATGTCAGTGATGGGGTAGTGTCAGTGTTGTCCCTGTGTCAGTGATGGGAGTGTGTCAGTCATGGGAGTGTGTCAGTGATGGGGGTGTGTCAGTGATGACGGTGTTTCAGTGTTCGGCCTGTGTCAGTGATGGGAGTGTGTCAGTGTTCGGCCTGTGTCAGTGATGGGAGTGTGTCAGCGTTGGGCCTGTGTCAGTGATGGGAGTGTGTCAGCGTTGGGCCTGTGTCAGTGATGGGAGTGTGTCAGTGTTGGGCCTGTGTCAGTGATGGGCCTGTGTCAGTGATGGGAGTGTGTCAGTGTTTGGCCTGTGTCAGTGATGGGAGAGTGTCAGTGTTGGGCCTGTGTCAGTGAAGGGAGAGTGTCAGTGTTGGGCCTGTGTCAATGTTTGGCCTGTATCAGTGATGGGAGTGTGTCAGTGATGGGAGTGTGTCAGTGTTGGGCCTGTATCAGTGATGGGGGTGTGTCAGTGATGGGAGTGTGTCAGTGATGGGGGGGTGTCAGTGATGGGAGTGTGTCAGTGTTGGGCCTGTGTCAGTGTTGGGCCTGTGTCAGTGATGGGAGTGTGTCAGTGTTGGGCCTGTGTCAGTGATGGGAGTGTGTCAGTGATGGGCCTGTGTCAGTGATGGGAGTTGTCAGTGATGGGGGAGTGTCAGTGTTGGGAGTGTGTCAGTGTTGGGCCTGTGTCAGTGATGGGCCTGTGTCAGTGATGGGGGTGTGTCAGTGTTGGGCCTGTGACAGTGATGGGAGTGTGTCGGTGTTGGGCCTGTGACAGTGATGGGAGTGTGTCAGTGATGGGAGTGTGTCAGTGTTGGGCCTGTGACAGTGTTGGGCCTGTATCAGTGATGGGAGTGTGTCAGTGATGGGGGTGTGTCAGTGATGATGGTGTGTCAGTGTTGGGCCTGTGTCAGTGATGGGAGTGTGTCAGTGTTGGGCCTGTGTCAGTGATGGGAGTGTGTCAGTGATGGGAGTGTGTCAGTGATGGGCCTGTGTCAGTGATGGGAGTGTGTCAGTGTTGGGCCTGTGTCAGTGATGGGAGTGTGTCAGTGTTGGGCCTGTGTCAGTGATGGGCCTGTATCAGTGATGGGAGTGTGTCAGTGTTGGGCCTGTGTCAGTGATGGGAGTGTGTCAGTGTTGGGCCTGTGTCAGTGATGGGCCTGTGTCAGTGTTGGGAGTGTGTCATTGTTGGGCCTGTGTCAGTGATGGGGGGGTGTCAGTGTTGGGCCTGTGTCAGTGATGGGGGGGTGTCAGTGATGGGGGGGTGTCAGTGATGGGGGGTTGTCAGTGTTGGGCCTGTGTCAGTGCTGGGGGTGTGTAAGTGTTGGGCCTGTGTCAGTGATGGGGGGATGTCAGTGATGGGCCTGTGTCAGTGTTGGGCCTGTGTCAGTGATGGGGGGGTGTCAGTGATGGGGGGGTGTCAGTGATGGGGGGTTGTCAGTGTTGGGCCTGTGTCAGTGCTGGGGGTGTGTAAGTGTTGGGCCTGTGTCAGTGATGGGGGGATGTCAGTGATGGGGGGATGTCAGTGATGGGGGGGTGTCAGTGATGGGGGGATGTCAGTGATGGGGGGTTGTCAGTGTTGGGCCTGTGTCAGTGTTGGGCCTGTGTCAGTGTTGGGCCTGTGTCAGTGATGGGCCTGTGTCAGTGATGGGAGTTGTCAGTGATGGGGGAGTGTCAGTGTTGGGAGTGTGTCAGTGTTGGGCCTGTGTCAGTGATGGGCCTGTGTCAGTGATGGGGGTGTGTCAGTGTTGGGCCTGTGACAGTGATGGGAGTGTGTCGGTGTTGGGCCTGTGACAGTGATGGGAGTGTGTCAGTGATGGGAGTGTGTCAGTGTTGGGTCTGTGACAGTGATGGGAGTGTGTCAGTGTTGGGCCTGTGACAGTGTTGGGCCTGTATCAGTGATGGGAGTGTGTCAGTGATGGGGGTGTGTCAGTGATGATGGTGTGTCAGTGTTGGGCCTGTGTCAGTGATGGGAGTGTGTCAGTGTTGGGCCTGTGTCAGTGATGGGAGTGTGTCAGTAATGGGAGTGTGTCAGTGATGGGCCTGTGTCAGTGATGGGAGTGTGTCAGTGTTGGGCCTGTGTCAGTGATGGGAGTGTGTCAGTGTTGGGCCTGTGTCAGTGATGGGCCTGTATCAGTGATGGGAGTGTGTCAGTGTTGGGCCTGTGTCAGTGATGGGAGTGTGTCAGTGTTGGGCCTGTGTCAGTGATGGGCCTGTGTCAGTGTTGGGAGTGTGTCATTGTTGGGCCTGTGTCAGTGATGGGGGGGTGTCAGTGTTGGGCCTGTGTCAGTGATGGGGGGGTGTCAGTGATGGGCCTGTGTCAGTGATGGGGAGGTGTCAGTGATGGGGGGTTGTCAGTGTTGGGCCTGTGTCAGTGCTGGGGGTGTGTATGTGTTGGGCCTGTGTCAGTGATGGGGGGATATCAGTGATGGGCCTGTGTCAGTGTTGGGCCTGTGTCAGTGATGGGGGGGTGTCAGTGATGGGGGGGTGTCAGTGATGGGGTGTTGTCAGTGTTGGGCCTGTGTCAGTGCTGGGGGTGTGTAAGTGTTGGGCCTGTGTCAGTGATGGGGGGATGTCAGTGATGGGGGGGTGTCAGTGATGGGGGGATGTCAGTGATGGGGGGTTGTCAGTGTTGGGCCTGTGTCAGTGTTGGGCCTGTGTCAGTGTTGGGCCTGTGTCAGTGATGGGAGTTGTCAGTGATGGGGGAGTGTCAGTGTTGGGAGTGTGTCAGTGTTGGGCCTGTGTCAGTGATGGGAGTTGTCAGTGATGGGGGAGTGTCAGTGTTGGGAGTGTGTCAGTGTTGGGCCTGTGTCAGTGATGGGAGTTGTCAGTGATGGGGGAGTGTCAGTGTTGGGAGTGTGTCAGTGTTGGGCCTGTGTCAGTGATGGGCCTGTGTCAGTGATGGGGGTGTGTCAGTGTTGGGCCTGTGACAGTGATGGGGGGGTGTCAGTGTTGGGCCTGTGTCAGTGATGGGGGGATGTCAGTGATGGGGGGTGTCAGTGATGGGGGGATGTCAGTGATGGGGGGTTGTCAGTGTTGGGCCTGTGTCAGTGTTGGGCCTGTGTCAGTGTTGGGCCTGTGTCAGTGATGGGCCTGTGTCAGTGATGGGAGTGTGTCAGTGTTGGGGGGGTGTCAGTGATGGGGGTTGTCAGTGTTGGGCCTGTGTCAGTGCTGGGGGTGTGTAAGTGTTGGGCCTGTGTCAGTGATGGGGGGATGTCAGTGATGGGAGGGTGTCAGTGATGGGGGGGTGTCAGTGATGGGGGGTTGTCAGTGTTGGGCCTGTGTCAGTGTTGGGCCTGTGTCAGTGTTGGGCCTGTGTCAGTGATGGGCCTGTGTCAGTGATGGTACTGTGTCAGTGATGGGAGTGTGTCAGTGTTGGGCCTGTGTCAGTGATGGGAGTGTGTCAGTGATGGAGTGGGTGGGGAGTGTCACAGTTCCATCAAAGGTTCTACCCATTGCCCTATTCTCAGATTGTGCATCCTGCTCTCGGTTCATCAGTTGTCGGAATCAACCTCGAGTAGACAAAACAGGAGTCTGGAAAAACACAGCCAGCCAGGCTGCATCAGGAGGTGAAGAAGTCAATGTTTCTGTCGACGTTGACCTTGCAGAGAATTTTATGCTTTTGATCTTTTTTCTATAGTCCTGGGAACATTTCCCTTGATTTCTCCTCCTTGCAAGAATCAAATTATTGAAACTCCATTTCACCTTCTCTCAGACAGCTCTATCCTTCCTTCAGTACTGTGACCATAATTGCACACAGTATTCTCAATATGTTTGCACTCAGACCTTATAATTACACCGAGGCTTGCTTCTTTTAATAGAACCACCCCTTGCAACATTCCTACACTTCAGCATCTTGTCTGTTACTGACATCAGGTTATGGGGCCATTAATTCCTTGACTTCTCTTTCCTACTTTTCTTAAAGAGCAGGAATTTTCGTGAAATGTTCACCTTAGTCTGCCTTTACTTTGTACCTGACTATGTAAATGAAGAAAGCTTTAGAGTGAGAGGATAAAGATATCAAAGGGACCTTAGGGGCAACTTTTTCAGCAGAGGGTGGAATGATCTGCCAGAGGAGGTCGTGCAGGCCGGTACAATTACAACATTTAAAAGCCATCTGGATGGGTACATGAACAGGAAGGGTTTAGAGGGATGTGGGCCAAGTTTTGGCAAATGGAACTAGGTTAGGTTGGGATATCTGGTCGGCATGGACGAGTTGGACCGAGGGGTCTGTATATCTCTATGACTCTATGACTCTAACTGTCCCTGCATGTAGTCCATCAGCTCCAAGGGATTTGGTGATTTTTAGCTCCATTAATTTCTCCAGTACTTCTACTAAATATTGACGTTCTTCACTCCCGCTATACCCTTGCTTCCCCACTATATCCAGAATGTTCTGCCTTTTCCTCTGTGAAGCCAGACATAAAATATTTATCTGAAGTCTGCCATTTCCTTATTATATTATCATCGCTGTTACTCAGTCTTATGGGTGGCTTGTTTGCTTTTCCTATTCTCTACTTTATTTTAAATGCTATTTAAATTTCTTCTAATCTGATTTTTTTTTAGAATTCCTGCCACTTCCTCTCTTTTATCAATCCCTCATTCCTCTGTTGCAGATTTTTAAAAATCCTTGATGCAAGTATTGCCATCAAAACTGGCTCTTTAAATCTAATCTGTCCAGTTGGCCATTGCTGTAACACTTGTCCAGTGGAGTTATTTTTACTTCCCAATGGGATATATATTTGTAGGGAATTATGATTTTTAAGACTCTTTGCTGTTACTATCTATCATCTCACCCTTTAATCTAGTTTTGCAATCTATGGCAAACAAGTGATCTCCCACACCCTTGTAATTGGCTTTGTTTAGAAGGCCTAGCTTTGAAGTTAACCATATCATTCTCAAACTTAAGGTCATGTTCTACCATGCTATCCTCACTCTTCCCCAGATCCTTTACTATGGAGATCACAAACTAACCCTTTTTCATTGCACACTACAAAGAGACATAAAGAGGATTGGTCTTACCTGGGTATAACTGTTTGGTCGGAGCACTGAGCTGGGCTGATTTGGTTACGGTATAGGCAACATCTGCAGTCCTTGTTGTCTTCCTGTTGGCACAAAAACCTATCGTTCTCTCTATTCCTTCAGGTAAATTGTGAAGTTCTAGAATTTTCAGGACGTCCACTGGCTCCACTGTTGAATGAAAAGATGGTGATTATTATTCAGCTGACAACTGCCTGAACCTTCCAAGAAATCATCCCACCCTCAACTCTCCCAACAGCCAATTTATTTTTAAACATTATTGACACAATTTGTCTGCACATTTACCCATTGGCTGTCAGTTTAAAGGGGACGGTGCTGCACAATAAACCATTCCCTGGACAGCTGAGGCGATGGAAGTCCGAATCACAAAGTGAAACAAGCGGCCATATCGCACATGAAGAATGTAGTGACTCTTTGAAAAGTTAGACCATAAGACACTAAGTTGTCACCTCCCCTCTGCCACATGTGTTGAGGCCCAGTATTTTCAAGAAGACGTTAGATCTGTTCTTAGGGCTGAAGATATCAAAGAGTATGGGGAGAATGTGGGAACAAAGTATGGAACTGGATGACCAGTCATGATCATATTGAATGGTGGAGCAGGCTTGAAGGGCTGAATGGCCTCCGCCTGCTCCTAGTCTCTGTGTCTCTTTTATGTAAGAGCAGAGGTAGGCCATTTGGCCAATCAAGTTTGTTTCTCCATTCAATGAGATCATTGCTGATCTGATAATATTCTACTCCCCTTTCCTGCCTTTTCCCATAACCCTGGTCCCCTTTCTGATTAAAAATCTGTCTGTCTCAACCTTGAAAATACTTAACAACCAGTCCCTACCAGCCTTCTGTGGTAAAGAATTCCACACCTTCACGCCCCTCTGAGAGAAGACATTCCTCCTCATTTCTGTCTTCAATGTACAAGTCCTCACTCTGAGAATATATGCTCATGTCCTGGACTCCCCGACCGGGGAAAACAACCTGTCCACATCTCTCCTGTCAAGCTCCCCAAGAATCTGAATGTTTCAATAAAGTCACCTCTCATTCTTTAAAACTTTATTTGGGGAGGCAATGGCCTAGTGGTATTATCGCTGGACCCAGGGAATGTTCTGGGCAAAAACATTGACTGCAGATGCTGAAAACCAGATTCTGGATCAAATTCCACCTATCCACTCCACTCTCCTCCCTGACCTATCACCTCCATCCCCTCCCCCACTCACCTATTGTACTCTATGCTACTCTCTCCCCACCCCCACCCTCCTCTAGTTTATCTCTCCACCCTTCAGGCTCTCTGCCTCTATTCCTGATGTAGGGCTTTTGCCCGAAACGTCGATTTTCCTGCTCCTCGGATGCTGCCTGACCTGCTGTGCTTTTCCAGCACCACTCTGATCTAGAATGTTCTGGGCACCCAGGTTTGAAAACCACCATGGCAGATGGTGGAATTTTAATTCAATAAATATCTGGAATTAAGAGATTAAATTATGATAATGAATCCATTGTCATTTGTCAGAAAAACTATCTGTTTCACCAATGTCGTTTAGGGAAGGAAACTGCCCCCCTCGACTGGTCTGGCTGCTCTAGACGCAGAGCAGTGTGATTTACTCTAAACTGGCTTCTAGGCAATTAGGAATGGATACTAAATGCTGGCCTAGTCAGCAAGGCCTACATTCTGTGAATGACTAAATAAAGATGAGTACGACCCAACCCTCACAATCTCCCCTCATAAGGCAGTCCCTGCAAACCTTCTCTGGACTGTCTCCAATGCCAGTCTATCATTCCTTAAACAAAGAGCTCACAATGTTTCACAGTACTCCAGGGATATGACTGCTGGTTTGAACAGCTTTCGCTCTTGAATCTTATACTTCAGTGTAAATACTATTGTGCCGCTTCTTTCTTCCATTCCCTGTTGCTTTATTCTGCTTCCTCTTTGTGTATTTCACCAATTCCCTTTGGAAAGTTTGCCCTTTCAGGCAGTGTGGTTCAGACCACAACAACCCACTGCATGAAAACCACTGTCCTCCTGTCCTCTCTGGCTCTTTTACAGATTCCATTCAATTTGTGTCTGTCTGGTCACTGACCCCCTTAACCCTGCGAACTGTTTCTCCTCATTCACGCAATCAAACCCTATCCCAATGTAGAACAGCGTTGATTAAATCTCCCCTTCTCCAAGGAGGACTCCTGCAGAGCCTTCAGCAAGTCCACATTCACTGCAGTCCATCGTCATACAAACAGGAGACATTGAAATGAAACTCTTTTAATCATTTTAATCCCCTCAACTTGGCCACTGTCATTCTTCGAGACTCAGGATAGGAGGAGACTGATCCTGGTGATCTGACCTCATCATTTAAATAAAACAAAGAACTGCAGATGCCGGAAATCTGGAACAAACACAGACAAAGTTGAATTATAAAAAAAGGTTGGATAGGCTGGGACTTTTTTTTCACTGGGGCGTAGGAGGTTAAGCGGTAACCCTCATGAGGGGCATAGATAGGGTTCATGATAGGTAACTTTTCCCTAGGGTGGGGATTTCAAGACTAGGGGACATATTTTTAAGGTGAGAGCAGAGAAATTTAAAAAACACAGAGGGTGGTTTGTGTGTGGAATGAACTTCCAGAGGAAGTGGAGGATGCAGACAGTTACGACGTTTAAAAGACACTTAGGTAAGTACATGAATAGGAAAGATTTGGAGGGAGATGGACCAGGACCAGCGCTGGGCAGGTGGGACTAAGCTAGTTTAGGATTACGTTTGGTATGGACTGCTTGGACTGAAGGGTCTGTTTCCATGCTGTATGACTCTATGACTCCTAAATCTGGCACTCTCTGTGGAGACAGGAACACAGTTAACATTTCAAATCCAGTGAGCCTTTGTCAGAACTGACTGTAGCTGGGAAAGGGTGTTCTTTATGCTGATGAAGACGCTGGGGTTAGGTTAACCCTTTTCTCGCTGGAATCATTTTGGTGACTCAGCTCAAGTCCTGTCCAAGGCACATTACAACAGAGATTTCACTGGCTGGAACATGCTTCGAGGTCATAAATGATACAACATAAATGTGAGTCTTTCCCTGTCTTTGTATCACTGATTATTATTCCAGAGGTGCAGTGGACAGGATTGAACACAGTGCAACAGATATGGTCGAATTAGAACTGTACATCACTCAAGGGTAATATTCAGACTGTTATATTCAAGCATCAAGGTATAGGCTACCATTCCATTCACCTGCTCATTGATTTGATGAGGTGAGAAGGGCATGGTGGAAATCAGAGAGTCAGGAGGGATCAGGTCTAAGTATTTAAATTAGATTTTTCACAGCATTCTCTGACGGGGGAGTCTAAAACTAGATAGCATGGGTTTAAGGTGAGAGGAAAGATTTAAAAAGGACCTGAGGGGTATCTTTTTCATGCAGAGGCTGGTGCATATATGGAACAAGGTGCCAGAGGAAGTTGTAGAAGCGAGTACAATTACTACTGATGGGTATATGAACAGGAAGGGTTCAGGGGGTGATGGGCCAAATGCTGGCAGATGGGACTAGGGTCACATTGGCATGTCTGCTTGGCTCAGACAAGTTGGACGGAAGGGTCTATTTCTGTGCTGTACTACTCTATGGTCAAAGAGAAAGGCTGCAGTAGTGAGTATAGTGGATTCTTTCTTCATTATATGTTTTTGGAGATAAGTCTCTTGATTCAACTTTTTCACACAGAGGGTGGTGCGTGTATGGAATGAGCTGCCAGAGGATGTGGTGGAGGCTGGTACAATTACAACATTTAAGAGGCATTTGGATGGGTATATGAATGGGAAGGGTTTGGAGGGATATGGGCCGGGTGATGGCAGGTGGGACTGGATTGTGTTGGGATATCTGGTCGGCATGGATGGGTTGGACCAAAGGGTCTGTTTCCATGCTGTAAATCTCTATGACTCGATAACAAGTGTTATACCTGACCCAGCCCCAGATTTCCCTCACATCTGTGTTTCTCTTCAGAGCTGTATTCAGCCAATGTAAGATCAAGGAATTTAAGCAAATCAGGCTTCAGGATCAGGACCTGGAGTCAGGACAAATAAACCGCAACTTGCTACATATATAAATAGCAATAATTTACTGCTGTCTGATATGGTACAGTCTAGGAGTGTCTGTGTCTCCGCTCCTGTACAGTCCGTGTGTATGTCTTAGTGTTACCAGATGCTTCATGTTTAATATTTGAAGGATTGTGGAGAAAGGAATTTATTTCAGATTGTGGTGATTTATTTAACAAGTCAGAGAAAGGTCACTGTGGACATGGAAGAATTCGGTAACATGGCTTCCTAGAAATTGTGTGATTGTTGCGAACAGCCTGTTGTTGCCAACACTGCTGAAGTCGTTTCAACACTGACTGGATAAGACTGTTCCTAGTATCTATAATTAGTTGGGGACAAGAATCCTGCAAGGAATAGCTACCCAGCTGATCTCTCCCCTTTCTGAAAAGAGCATTCTTTTTGAGTTCAGGGTGAAATCAGGCGGCACGGTGGCTCAATGGTTAGTACTGCTGCCTCACAGCGCCAGGGACCAGGGTCCGATTCTAGCATCGGGCGACTGTCAATGTGGAGTTTACACATTCTTCCGTGTCTGCGTGGGTTTTCTCCCACATTCCAAAGATGTATACGTTAGGTGAATTGGCCATGCTAAGTTGCCCATAGTGTCCAGGGATGTGTAGGTTAGGTGCATTAACCAGGGGTAAATGTGGAATAATAGTGTAGGGAAAGGGTCTAGGGTGGGTTATCCTTGGGAGGGTCAATGTGGACTTGTTGGACTGAATGGCCTGTTTCCACACTGGAGGGATTCTATGATTTGTTCTTCTGAAAGAGTAATTACAGGAACTTTTCAATACACTAATTCCTGAACAAGCTGTGTCTGTCAAGACTTCAGAGATAAGTGTGTGTGATTCACGATATGACCACTCGTACGTACATCACAGTAATAGACTCTGGAATGTTCTAAGATCTATTCTTTTGCCTTCAAGATTCATTTGCTAAAATGTTTTATTTCAGAAACTCAATCTCTGCAGAAAAATTATTTTTTTCTCTTTTGCTTGAATAGAGAGTGACTCTGTAGATATGTCTGTACACGTTTCGGGAATAATTAGAGGGATAAGCATTTACATGGTTATATTACTGACTGTGTATGTTAACCAAATATTGAATCTTCATTTGTATAAGTTTTATTTTGATAATAATCTAATAAATGCAATGAAAACCTAATTGTAGATCATTTCATTAAAAACCTGATTTAGGTAAGCTAATTAATTCATCATCTTGGTAAATGGGAAAAGGTATTTTGATGTTATACCCATGTAGTCATGGAACTAGGGAGATACAGCTCCCCTCGAGGCTCAGTCATTATATAAAATGAGGTGTCCTGTTGCAGGTTACCAACAAGGTCATTAGTTTATTTGAAATTGGGTATTAGTGATTAGTGAAGGATAATGGGGTTTCTTGTGCATTATTGTAAAATTATCGCTGAACAATTTTCAGAAAACAACCAAGATTAAGCTAAATTAACTTGTCAGAGGAGTTAGAGGTAAAGTTAGAGTTAAAGGTAGGGGCTAGGATGACAGATGCAATGAAGGTAATAACACCATGTTTGAAATTGAAAGAATAGCAAAATAAACCGGATGGTGATGCAATTGAGTTAGTGGAAGTTCAATTGGAGATAAAGCAGCTTGAAATACTAAAAGGAATAGAACTGAAAAATGTAAACATGAAGAAGAAGGACTCCAGAGAGATGGGAAAGAAAGGGAAAGAGCATTTTAAGCAAGTGGAAAGGATTGAGAAAAGGAATAGCAGATTAAAAGGCTGGAATTAAAACAAGGGGCCTCTGACTGTGGGAACATTCAGATGGAGAAAGATCAGTGTCTAGTCCAAGCTGTTTAAATTTGTGCACGGCCTTCCCAAAATGTGGTGAAATGGAGACATTTCTCCTTTCTTTTTAAAATATAACTGAGCAGATAAAGTGGCCAAAAGAAAACTGGACCTTGCTCAAGCAAAGCAGATTAGCCAGCAGACCTCAGGAAATTTGTGTTATGCTTTGTGAGGAAAGTTCTATGGCTTCTATAAGGTGTGAGAAGGCAAAACAAAACTCTGTTGCTCATTGGTGCATGCAAGTTAGTTGAAAATGTGTTGCTGGAAAAGCGCAGCAGGTCAGGCAGCATCCAAGGAACAGGAGAATCGACGTCTCGGGCATAAGCCCTTCTTCAGGAATCCTGAGTTCCTGAGTGTTTTCTAGACAGAACGTGAAAGGTATCTTAAGCAGCCTGGGCAGAATGTGAAAGGATGAAGCAAAATAACTCTCACTGTTGAATGTGAGCATTTCACAGAGAGACTGCATAAAGAAGTCTATGGGAAGTGCGTGGGAGATCATGCTTCACCAATTTGTTACAATTCTTTGATGAAGTGACCAGGAAGGTTGGTGAGGGCAGGGCGGTAGATGTAGTCTGTATGGATTTCAGTAAGGTCTTCGATAAAGTTCCACATGGGAGGCTGCTCTGGAAGGTTACACTGCACAGAATCCATGAGGAACTGGCAAATTGGATACACAGTTGGTTTGATGGTAGGAAGCAGAGGGAAATAGATTAGATTACTTTACAGTGTGGAAACAGGCCCTTTGGCCCAACAAGTCCACACCGACCCGCCGAAGCGCAAACCACCCACACCCCTACATTTACCCCTTACCTAACACTACGGAAAATTTAGCATGGCCAATTCACCTGACCTGCACATCTTTGGACTGTGGGAGGAAACCGGAGCACCCGGAGGAAACCCACGCAGACACGGGGAGAATGTGCAAACTCCACACAGTCAGTCGCCTGAGGCGGGAATTGAACCCGGGTCTCTGGCGCTGTGAGGCAGCAGTGCTAACCACTGTGCCACCGTGCCGCCCACTAATAGTGGAAGGAAGCTTGTTGGACAGGAGACTGTGACTAGTGGAGTGCCTCGGGGTCAGTGTTGAGCCCATTGCTGTTTGTTATCCATATCAATGATTTGGATGAGACTATACAAGGCATAGGACATAGAACAATACAGTACAGAGCAGGCCCTTCAGCCCTCGATGTTGCGCCGACTTGTGAACTATTCTCAGCTTGTCCCCTGCACTATCCCAAAATCATCCATGTGCTTATCCAAGGATTGTTTAAATCTCCCTAATGTGGCTGAGTTGACTACATTGGCAGGTAGGGCATTCCACACCCTTACCAAAGGCATGAGTAGTAAGTTTGCAGATGACACTAAAATAGAGGGCATCATGGACCGTGAGGAAGGTTATCAGAAATTGCAGCAGGACCTTGATCAGCTGAGGAAGTGGGCCAAGAAATGGCAAATAGAGTTTAATACAGATAAGCGTAAGGTCTTGCGTTTTGGAAAGTCAAATGAAGATAGGAGTTTCATGGTGGATGGTACGGCCTTAAGGAGTGTAGTGTAACAGATGGATCTTGGAGTTCAGGTGCATATTTCTCTGAAAATGGAATCACAGGCAGACAGGGCAGTGAAGAAGGCTTTTGGTACACTGGCCTTCATCAGTCAGGGCAGTGAGTATAGAAGTTGGGAAGTTATGTTGCAGTTGTACAGGACGTTAGTGAGGCTGCACTTGGAGTATTGTGTTCAGTTTTGGTCACCTTGCTATAGAAAGGATGTTATTAAACTGGAAAGAGTGCGGAAGAAATTTACAAGAATGTTGTCATAACTCAACAATCTGAGCTGTAGGGAGGTGTTGGGCAAGCTAGGACTCTGTGTGTGTGAGTCAGTGTTGGCTCCTGTGCAGTCCCTATGTGTGTGTTTGTGTGTATGTATGAGTGTGAGTCAGTGTCAGCTCCTGTACAGTCCCTGTGCATGTGTGTGTGTGTCAGAGTCAGCTTCTGTACAGTCTGTCTGTGTGTGTGTGTGTGAGAGAGAGAGAGAGAGTCAGTATCAGCTCCTGTACAGTCCGTGTATGTGTGTGTGTGCGTGTGTGGACAAGCTAGGACGCTCTGTGTGTGTGTGTGTGTTTGTGTCTGAGTGTCAGCTCCTGTACAGTCCCTATGTGTGTGTGTGTGTGTGTGCGCGCGCGTGTGTCAGTGTCAGCTCCTGTACAGTCCCTGTGTGTGCGTGTGTGTTTGTCAGTGTCAGCTCCTGTACAGTCCCTGTGTGCGAGAGAGAGAGTCAGTGTCAGCTCCTGTACAGTCCATTTGTGTCTGTGTGTGTCTGTATGTGTGTGTGTCAGTGTCAGCTCCTGTATAGCCCCTATGGGTGTTTGTACATGTTGCACTATCAGTTCCTAGACAGTCCGTGTGTGTCTCAGTGTCTCCTCCATGGTTATGTGCATTGTATAGTTACACAGCTTGCCATGCTGTACAGCCGGCTGCAGGTTACTGTCTGGTTCTGAAAATCAGAGGATCTCCTCATCCCCCACCACTCCCAACAATGCCCTCCAGTAACTTTGAAAATAGATCAAAGACCAGGTGCTGCTGAAAGGCTTTACGAAAAGGCACAGCCCAATCTCAGACACCGTTTGATTAAAGAAAGCAGACATGGAGCTACCCTGCACCCTATCAATGAAACTGGAAACGATTTGATTTTCCCCTTCAACACTCTGAGCTTCCAGGTTTGATTGTTTTTGATGGGATTAAGACACTCCCATCTGATAGTAATGTTCAGAAATATTTCCAGCAGTTTTTATTCAATGGGAGTCAGTGTGTGTGGGACTGTACCCCAGTGAGAGTCAGTGTGTGTGGGAGCTGTACCCCAATGAGAGTCAGTGTGTGTGGGAGGTGTACCCCAGTGAGAGTCAGTGTGTGGGGGAGCTGTACCCCAGTGAGAGTCAGTGTGTGTGGGAGCTGTACCCCAATGAGAGTCAGTGTGTGGGGGAGCTGTACCCCAGTGAGAGACAGTGAGTGTGGGAGCTGTACCCCAGTGAGAGACAGTGAGTGTGGGAGCTGTACCCCAGTGAGAGTCAGTGTGTGTGGGAGCCGTACCCCAGTGAGAGTCAGTGTGTGTGGGAGCCGTACCCCAGTGAGAGTCAGTGTGTGTTGAATTTTGATGGTGGAATTACATAGACCCTGGTTATAGAGGTTTGTGTACAGTTCTGGTCTCTATAATACAGCGAGTTCACAATTGCTCCAGAGAGAGTACAGTGGAGATTTACAAGCATGTTACCAAGGCTTGAAAATTGCAGAATTGAGACATGTTTGGATTAGTAGAATTGATTGGTATAACAAAAGGAACTGAGAGCTGCCTTAATTGAGGTGTATAAAATAATGAGAGGATTCAATAGAGGCGCCCTGGAAGAGCTGTTTTCCCAGCAGAACAGTCAGTTACCGTGGAACTGTGATTGATGGGGATTGGTAGAAGAATTAAAGGGCCCATGAGGAGAGACCTTCCCCCAACAAGGTGAGGGGTGTCTCTGGGATTCACTGCCCTGTTTGGTGTTTGGGATGGAAACCCTCGATTCATTTAAAAGGAACCTGGATCTGCTCCTGAAACACTGCAACCTGCAAGTCACAGATTGGAGGCTGGGAAATGGGATTAGAATAGAGGCTAGTTTATTCAGCTGGCACAGACTCGATGGGCTGGAATGACTATCGTCTGTGGCAATAGTAGCAGCAGTGTGTACTATCTACAAGATGCATTGCAGAAATTCACCAAGGCTCCTTAGTCAGCACCCTCCAAACCCATGACCACTTCTGTCTAGAAGGTCAAGGGGAACGGATACATTGAACACTATCCCCTGCAAGTTTTCCTGCAACCCACTCACCATCCTGACTTGGAAATATTTCGCCATTCCTTCAGTGTCGCTGAGTCAAATTCCCTCCCCAAAGGCATTGTGGATCTACCCACAGCTCATGGTCTGCACAAGTTCAAAATGGAAGCACCCATCACTTTTTCAAAAGGCAACTCGCGACAGGCAATAGATGCTGGCCCAGCCAGGGACACCAAGATCCCATGAATGAATGTGTTTAAAAAATGAAGACTAATAGCAGTAGGCAATGACCCTCCATGGCTATCATCCTCAAATTGAGGAACAGCTGTTAATTGGTCCCTTGAGGAGATTCCTGTGAAGCAGAGTTTGACAGGGCTCCAGAAAGCAAAGGCTTGGAAGGTTCCAGATAACAGTTGCATAGCTCTCCGTGAATGAGAATTTCCAAAACAAACCTACACTGGGTTTGAAAGGTCAGGAACACAGAGAGAGCTGTGATACAATGTTAAGTTCCTGTGGGTGGTTAAATATTCCAATGAATCCAAGGGAAATGTCAAAGTTTGATGAATAATGAACATCATGGATCTCCTGCACGAGCCATAATAGACACAGTTGTTCCAGATGGACCAAGACCCAGTGCATGAAAAGAATAGCTCGTTTTATGCCACTGTGACACTGTCAGTAACGCTTTGGAGACTAATAATCACAGAACGGACTATGTTACCTCAGAGCCTGCTATCACATGTTATAGTAGACAAAGAAATTAGGAGCAGGAATAGACCATTCTGCTCCTCAAACCAGCTACGCATTCTATTTTCAACACCTGCTCTATTTCCATGTACAGCAATTCTGATTTTGTGCAAAAATCCATCTCTCTCTCGAACAAATCTAATGACAGAAAATCCATAAAAATCTGGAGCAGAGAATTCCAAAGGTTCACTGAATTGGTATGAAGGTAGAAGACAGAGGCTTGTGGTACAGGATTGTTTTTCAGACAGGAAGCCTGTGACCAATGGTGCGCTGCCTTGGGTGCACTGCCTTTGTCATTCATATAAATGATTTGCATGTGAATATAGGAGGAATGGTTAGTAAGTTTGCAAATGACACCAAATCGGTGGTGTAGTGGACAGCAAAGAGGGCTGTCTCAGAGTACAATGGAACTTTGATCAGATGGGCAAATATTGGCAGATGTAATTTTAGATAAATGTGATGTGTTGCATTTTGGTACGGCAAATCAGGGCAGGACGTATACACTTGAATAGTAGGGTCTTAGAGAGTGTTGCCAAACAAAGAGACCTTGGAGTGCAGGTTCATAGCTCCTTGAAAGTAGAGTTGCAGGTAGATAGGATAGTGAAGAAGGTGTTTGGTATGCTTTCCTTTATTAGTCAATGCTTTGAATATGGAAGTTGGGAGGTTATGTTGGGAGGACATTTTTGAAATTCTGCTTTCAATTCAGGTTTCCATGCTATAGGAAGGATGTTGTTAAACTTGAAAGGATGCAGAAAAGATTTAGAAGGATGTTGCTGAGGTTGGAGGGTTTGAGCTGAATAGGCTGGGACTATTTTCCCTGGAGCATCGGAGGCTAAGGGGTGACCTTACAGAGATTTATAAAATCATGAGGGGCATGGACAGGGGGGTTAGTCAAGATCTTTTTACCTGGATTTGGGGAGTTTAAAACAAGAGGACATAGGTTTAATGTCAGAGAGGAAAGGTTTAAAAGTGATATAAGGGTTAACTTTTTCACATAGAGGTTGGTGGATGTATGGAATGAGCTGCCAGAGGAAGTGGTGGGGGCTGGTACAATTTCAATATTTAAAAGGCATCTGGATGGGTAAATGAATAGGAATGGTTTAGAGGTATATGGGCCAAATGCTGGCAAATGGGACTGGATTTATTTCGGATATCTGGTCACCATGGATGAGTTGGACTGAAGGGTCTGTTTCCATGCTGTACAGCTCTCTGACTCTCTGACCCTCCTATGAAAATGTATGACCCCCTGATCTAGATTCCCTGGCCCAGGGTAAACAGCCTTCCAGAATCCTCTTGATCAAACTGCTGAAGGAATTCCCAGGTTTCAATGAGACCATCTCTCTTTCTGTTGGATTCCAGAGGATATAAAAGACCCCAAAATTAGATAACCCTGGACTGAGATAACCCTGGGACTGGGATAACCCTGGGACTGAGATAACCCTGGGACTGAGATAACCCTGGGACTGAGATAACCCTGGACTGGGACAGCCCTGGGACTGAGACGACCCTGAGACTGGGATAACCCTGAGACTGAGATAACTCTGGGACTGAGATAACCCTGGACTGGGACAGTCCTGGGACTGAGACGACCCTGAGACGGGGATAACCCTGAGACGGGGATAACCCTGAGACTGAGATAACCCTGGGACTGGGATAACCCTGGGACTGGGATAACCCTGAGACTGGGATAACCCTGGGACTGAGATAACCCTGGACTGGGACAGCCCTGGGACTGAGACGACCCTGAGACTGGGATAACCCTGAGACTGAGATAACTCTGGGACTGAGATAACCCTGGACTGGGACAGTCCTGGGACTGAGACGACCCTGAGACGGGGATAACCCTGAGACGGGGATAACCCTGGGACTGGGATAACCCTGAGACTGGGATAACCCTGAGACTGGGATAACCCTGGGACTGGGATAACCCTCGGACTGAGATAACCCTCGGACTGAGATAACCCTGGAACAGGGATAACCCTGAGACTGGGATAACCCTGGGACTGGGATAACCCTGGGACTGGGATAACCGTGGGACTGGGATAACCCAGGACTGGGATAACCCTGGGACTGAGATAATCATGAGACTGGGATAAGCCTGAGCTGTATACCGGAGGTGAGAATTGATGCAGATGAGGCAATAGCAAGAGGTAGACCAGCCAGTGGGAAGGATTTTCCTGGGAAGGAACCAAGGGATCAGTTAAAGTGTGTTTGCTTTAACGCAAGGAGTATCAGGAATAAAAGCGATGAACTTAGAGCATGGATCAGTACCTGGTGCTATGGGGCCCCCCAATAGCAGCAGGGAGATGGAAGAAAGCATAGCTCGGCAGATTTTGGAAAAGTGTGGACGTAGTAGGGTTGTTGTAATGGGTGACTTTAACTTTCCCAATATTGATTGGAACCTCCTTCGAGCAGAAGATTTGAATGGAGCTGTTTTTGTAAGGTGTGTTCAGGAGGGTTTCCTAACTCAGTACGTTGACAGGCCGACGAGGGGAGAGGCCATTCCAGACTTGATGCTCGGAAACAAGCCAGGGCAGGTATCAGATCTTGTGGTGGGAGAGCAGTTTGGTGATAGTGACCACAACTGCCTCACACTCTACATAGCTATGGAGAAGGAGAGGATTAGGCAAAATGGGAGGATATTTAATTGGGGAAGAGGAAACTATGATGCGATTAGACATGTGTTAGGAAGCATGGATTGGGAGCAATTGTTCCATGGTAAAGGCACGATAGACATGTGGAGACTGTTTAAGGAAGAGTTGTTGCAAGTGATGAATAAGTATGTCCCTCTAAGACAGGCAAGAAGTGGTAAGGTAAAGGAACCTTGGATGACGAGAGCGGTGGAGCTTCTCGTTAAAAGGAAGACGGTAGCTTATGTAAGGTGGAGGAAGCTAGGGTCAAGCTCAGCTCTAGAGGATTACAGGCAGGCAAGGAAGGAGCTCAAAAATGGTCTGAGGAGAGCCAGGAGGAGGCACGAGAAAGGCTTGGCAGAACGGATTAGGGAGAACACAAAGGCATTTTACACTTATGTGAGGAATAAGAGAATGGTCAAAGAAAGAGTAGGGCCGATCAGGGATAGCATAGGGAATTTGTGTGTGGAGTCTGAGGAGGTAGGGGAAGCCCTAAATGAGTTTTTTGCTTCTGTCTTTACGAAAGAAACAAACTTTGTAGTGAATGAAACCTTTGAAGAGCAGGTGTGCATGCTGGAATGGATAGAGATAGAGGAAGCTGATGTGCTGAAAATTTTGTCAAACATTAAGATTGACAAGTCGCCAGGCCCGGACCAGATTTGTCCTCGGCTACTTTGGGAAACGAGAAATGCAATTGCTTCGCCACTTGCGAAGATCTTTGCATCCTCGCTCTCCACTGGAGTCGTACCTGAGGACTGGAGGGAGGCAAATGTAATTCCTCTCTTCAAGAAAGGAAATAGGGAAATCCCCGGCAATTACAGACCAGTAAGTCTCACGTCTGTCATCTGCAAGGTGTTAGAAAGGATTCTGAGGGATAGGATTTATGACCATCTGGAAGAGCATGGTTTGATTAAATGCAGTCAACACGGCTTTGTGAGGGGCAGGTCATGCCTCACAAACCTTATCGAGTTCTTTGAGGATGTGACTAGAAAAGTTGATGAGGGTCGAGCTGTGGATGTGGTGTATATGGACTTCAGCAAGGCATTTGATAAGGTTCCCCATGGTAGGCTCATTCAGAAGAAGGTCAGGAGGATTGGGATTCAGGGGAACACAGCTGTCTGGATACAGAATTGGCTGGCCAACAGAAGACAGCGAGTGGTAGTAGAAGGAAAATATTCTGCCTGGAAGTCTGTGGTGAGTGTTCCACAGGGCTCTGTCCTTGGGCCTCTACTGTTTGTAATTTTTATTAATGACTTGGATGAGGCGATTGAAGGATGGGTCAGCAAGTTTGCAGATGACACAAAGGTTGGAGGTGTCGTTGACAGTATAGAGGGCTGCTGTAGGCTGCAGCGGGACATTGACAGGATGCAGAGATGGGCTGAGATGGAGTTCAACCTGGATAAATGCGAGGTGATGCATTTTGGAAGGTCGAATTTGAAAACTGAGTACAGGATTAAGGATAGGATTTTGGTAGTGTGGAGGAACAGAGGGATCTTGGTGTGCAGGTACATAGATCCCTTAAATTGGCCACCCAAGTGGACAGGGTTGTTAAGAAAGCATATGGTGTTTTGGCTTTCATTAACAGGGGGATTGAATTTGAGAGTCATGAGATCTTGTTGCAGCTCTATAAAACTTTGGTTAGACCACACTTGGAATACTGCGTCCAGTTCTGGTCACCCTATTATAGGAAAGATATGGATGCTTTGGAGAGGGTTCAGAGGAGGTTTACCAGGATGCTGCCTGGACTGGAGGGCTTATCTTATGAAGAGAGGTTGACTGAGCTTGGACTTTTTTCATTGGAGAAAAGGAGGAGGAGAGGGGACCTAATTGAGGTATACAAGATAACGAGAGGCATAGATAGAGTCGATAGCCAGAGACTATTTCCCAGGGCAGAAATGACTAACACGAGGGGTCATAGTTTTAAGCTGGTTGGAGGAAAGTATCGAGGGGATGTCAGAGGCGGGTTCTTTACACAGAGAGTTGTGAGAGCATGGAATGCGTTGCTAGCAACAGTTGTGGAAGCAAGGTCACTGGGGACATTTAAGAGACTACTGGACATGCATATGGTCACAGAAATTTGAGGGTGCGTACATGAGGATCAGTGGTCGGCACAACATCGTGGGCTGAAGGGCCTGTTCTGTGCTGTACTGTTCTATGTTCTATGTTCTAGCCCTAGGACTGGGCTAACCCTGGGACTGGGATAACTGTGGAACTGAGATAACCCTGGGACTGGGATAACCGTGAGACTAGGATAACCCTGGGACTGGGATAACTGTGGAAATGGGATAACCCTGGGACTGGGATGGACTGGGATAACCCGGGACTGGGATAACCCTGGGACTGGGATAACCCTGGACTGGGATAACCCTGGGACTGGGATAACCCTAGACTGGGATAACCCTGGGACTGGGATAACCCTGGGACTGGGATAATTGTGGAACTGGAATAACCTTGGGACTGAGATAACCCTGGGACTGAGATAACCTTGAGACTGGGATAACCCTGGGACTAGGATAACCATGGACTGGGATAACCTTGGGACTGGGATAACCCTGGGTCTGAGATAACCCTGAGACTGGGATAACTCTGAGACTGAGATGACCCTGGGACTGGGATAACCCTGGGACTGGGATTACCCTGAGACTGAGATAACCCTGGGACTGAGATAACCCCAGAACTGAGATAACCCTGGGACTGAGATAACCCTGAGACTGGGATAACCCTGGGACTGAGATAACCCTGGGATTGGGATAACCCTGGGACTGGGATAACCCTGAGACTAGGATAACTCTGAGACTCAGATGACCCTGAGACTGGGATAACCCTGAGACTGGGATAACCCTGAGACTGGGATAATCCTGGGACTGGGATAAACCTGGGATTGGGATAACCCTGAGACTGGGATAACCATGGTAGTGACCTGCTGAATGTACAAGATCCCATGGCATGTGAACTCTTCCTAACATCCTGGTGAATATTTATCACTCAATCAAATTCACAGGAAGAGGATCTGGTCAAGATTGCAAGGCAATTTGTGGCATCTTGCTGTGCACAAATTCACTCCTACACCGTTGTCTAAAAACCATTTTGGTTCAAAATGGTTTTAAAAGGCTCCTGACAAATACAAGTTTTTCATTTTATTGTTCTGATGCTGCAACACAGATATGCTCTAACAGATATTCCATTACAAATAGCCCATTACAGATACCAAATTAAGATACCCCATTGCAGATGCTTCATTACAGATTCCCCATAACCGGTGCACTATTACAGATTCCCTATCACAGATTTCCCATTCCAGATTCCCCATTACAAATGTTTAATTACAGGTTCCCCATTACAGGTGCACGATCACAGATTCTCCATTACACATGCTTCATCACAGATTCCCCATTGTATATTCCTCATTACAGGTGCACCATTACAGATTCCCTATTACAGATTCCCCATTACATATGCTTCATTATAGAATAGCCATCACAGATTTTCAATCACAGATTCCCCATCACAGATATCTCATCACAGATATCCCATTACAGATATCCCATCACAGACCATGAGAACCTTTTTCCACGTATGGAGTCAGCTATTACGAGGGGACATTACTTTAAATTAAGGGGTGGTAGGTATAGGACAGATGTTCGGGGTAGATTCTTTACTCAGTGAGTCGTGAGTTCATGGAATGCCCTGCCAGTAGCAGTGGTGGACTCTCCCTCTTTATGGGCATTTAAACGGGCATTGGATAGGCATATGGAGAATAGTGGGCTAGTGTAGGTTAGGTGGGCTTGGATCGGCGCAACATCGAGGGCCAAAGGGTCTGTACTGCGCTCTATTTTTCTATGTTCTATGTAGATTCCCCATCACAGATATCCCATTACAGATATTCCATCACAGATTTCCCATTACAGATTCCCATCACAGATTCCCCATCACAGATATCCCATCACAGATATCCCATTACAGATATCCCATCACAGATTTCCCATCACAGATTTCCCATCACAGATTCCCCATCACAGATATCCCATCACAGATATCCCATCACAGATATCCATTACAGATTCCCATTACAGGTGCACCATCACAGATTCCCCATTACAGATTCCCCATCACAGATTCCCCATTACACATTCCCCATCACAGATTCTCAATTATAGATTTCCCATCACAGATATCCCATTACAGATTCCCCATTACAGATTTCCCATTACAGATTCCCCATTACAGATTTCCCATTGCAGATTCCCAATTACAGATTCCCCATTAAAGGCGCACCATCACAGAATCCCCATTACATGTGTTTCATTACAGATCCCCCATTAGAAATTCCCCATCGCAGATTCCCCATTACACATGCTCCATTACAGAATTCCCCATTACAGATTCTCCATCACTGATTCACCTTTGCAGATGCACCACCAGATTCCCCATTACAGATTCCCCATCACAGATATCCCATCACAGATATCCCATCACAGATATCCCACCACAGATATCCCCATTACAGATTCCCCATTACAGATTCCACATTACAGATCGCTAATTACATGTGCTTCATTACAAATTCCCCATTACAGATTCCACATTACATATGCTCCATTACCGAATTACCCATCACAGATTTCCCATGACCAATTCCCCATCAGATTCTCCATTACACTTGGGAAATCTGTGATGGAAATGTGTAATGGAGAATCTGCCATTGGATATCTGTAATGGCCAATCTATAATGAAGCACATGTAATAGGGAATCTGTGATAGGGAATCTGCGATGGAGAAACTGTAATGAAGCACATCTAATGGGGAATCTGTGATGGGAAATCTGTGATGGTGCACATTATAGATCCCCATTACAGATTCCCCATCACAGATTCCCGGTCGGGAAGGTAAGTGATTGTTATTTAAGAATTTACCTCGATGCCAATGGTCTTTTCGCATCAGAGAGCGGCGGGAGCTGGGCGGAAGTGAAGGCAGAGCACAAAGCCAGTCGGGAAGGTAAGTGATTGTTATTTGAGTGGGTGTGTTCTAGACCCCAGGTCCTACAAAGTAGGGCCTCCCTCCCTCCCTCCCCCTATAACCTAAATTAAGAGTCCACAGACTTGCCCCAAAAAGAGGGTCCAAGGAAGTTCCTGTGGATTGAAGAGTGAGGCTTTAGCTCAGGAGTCTTTGACAAGGAGGTTGAGTGAAGTGATTATGCCACAGTTGAAGAGGGTGAAGACATGACTGCCAAGCTGGTTCAGTGCGCTACATGCTTGATGTGGGAGGTCAATGATTCTGGTGTGTCTGGCTCGTATCAGTGTGGAAAGTGTATGCACATTCAGCTGCTGACAGAGCATATTGCAGCACTGATGAAAGAACTCGAGGACCTTAAGGCTCATCCGAGAGAATGAGATCTTTCTGGGCAAGACCTTCAGTGAGGTTATTACACCAATCATGCCAGAAGAGAGCAGAGGATGAGGAAGGCAGAGAGGAGACAGGTGCAAGAGACCCCAGGGGAAGTACCTGTCAGGAACTAGTTGAAGCTTTTGGAAACAGTAGAGACTGATGACATTGCTGGTCCGTGAGGCGGCCAGGTCTGTCAATCAGAAGTTGGCGCGGAGACAGAGCGGAAGAGTCGGACATCGCACAGAGCCGTGGTAATAGGGGACTCCATCGTGAGAGGAACTGACCGGGGTTTTTGTGGCAGCAGACGGGACCTAAGGATGGTGTGTTGCCTTCCTGGTGCCAGGGTTAAAGACATCACAGACAGAGTGCAGGAAATCCTCAAGGACGAAGGTGAAGAGCCAGAGGTGGTGGTACATGTCGGCACAAATGATGTTGGGAAGAAGAGGAGGAACATACTACAGCGGGACTTCAGAGAACTCGGAAGGCGGCTGAAAAGCAGGACGTCCAAGGTGGTTATCTCCGGTTTGGTTCCAGTTCCTCGGGCTAGTGTGGCCAGAAACAGGGAGATAATGGACTTGAACGTGTGGCTGGGGAACTGGTGCAGGAAGCAAGGATTTAAATTCTTGGATCACTGGGGTATGTTTTGTGGTAAGCATAAATTATACAAGAGAGACGGTTTGCACCTTAATAGGTTGGGGGTCAGCATTCTGGCAGGCAGGTTTGCTACTGCAACACAGCTACGTTTAAATTAAGTAGCGGGGGGGAGGGGACAAACTGGATGTTTAAGAAGGAAACTGGAGGGAAAGTTAGAAAAGGGAAGTCAAGAAAGACAACTGTATCAATGAGGCAGAAAACTCAGAAAGGGATCATGGTGTAAGGTTGAGTGTAAAAGGAGTTGATGGGAAGGGTGAGGGGAGTAACAAATTAAAAATACTATACATGAATGCACGAAGCGTTAGAAATAAGATGGATGAGCTTGAGGCTCTTTTGGAAATTGGCAGATACGATATTGTGGGGATAACTGAGACGTGGCTTCAAGTGGACAGGGCCTGGGAAATGAATATTCAAGGCTACACGTGCTATAGTAAGGACAGACTGACGGGCAGAGGGGGTGGGGGGGCCTTGTTGGTAAAGGATGATATTCAGTCCCTTGCGCGGGGGGACCTAGAGTCAGGGGATGTAGAGTCAGTGTGGATAGAGCTGCCAAATACTAAGGGTAAAAAGACCCTCTTGGGAGTTATCTACAGGCCCCCAAATAGTAGTCTGGATGTCGGATGTAAGTTAAATCAGGAGTGAAATTGGCCTGTCGCAAAGATGTGACTACAGTTATTATGGGGGATTTTAACATGCAGGTAGATTGGGAGAATCAGGATGGTATTGGACCTCAAGAAAGAGACTTTGTGGAGTGCCTCCCAAGATTCTTAGAACAGCTGGTGCTGGAGCCGACCAGGGAGAAGGCAATTCTGGTTCTGGTGTTGTGCAACGAACCAGAATTGGTCAGAGACCTCGAAGTGAAGGAGCCATTGGGAAGTAGTGACCATAAGCTTCAATCTGCAATTTGAGAGGGAGAGGGTACAGTCGGAAGTGACAATATTTCTGTTGAATAAAGGGAACTATGGAGCTATGAGGGAGGAGCTGGCCAAAGTTCAATGGTGCAATACCTTAGCAGGGATGACCATGGAGGAACAATGGCAGATAATTCTGGGTATAATGCAGAAGTTGCAGGATCAGTTCATTCCAAAAAGGAAGAAAGATCCTAGGAGGAGGCATGGGCGGCCGTGGCTGATGAGGGAAGTAAAGAAACATATAAAGACAAAAGGGAAAAAGTATAACATAGCAAAGATAAGTGGGAAAACGGAGGACTGGGAAGCTTTTAAAGAACAACAGAGGATTACTAAGAAGGAAATACACAGAGAAAAAATGAAGGTAAACTGGCCAAAAATATAAAGGAGGATAGTAAAAGTTTTTTTAGGTATGTGAAAGGCAAAAAAATGGTTAAGACTAAAATTGGGCCCTTGAAGACAGAAACAGGGGAATATATTACGGAGAACAAAGAAATGGCAGAAGAATTGAATTGGTACTTCAGATCTGTGTTCACTGGGGAAGACACAAGCAATCTCCCTGAGGTAACAGTGGCTGAAGGACCTGAACTGAAGGGAATTTATATTTGCCAGGAATTGGTGTTGGAGAGACTGTTAGGTCTGAAGGTTGATAAGTCCCCGGGGCCTGATGGTCTATATCCCAGGGTACTGAAGGAGGTGGCTCGAGAAATCGTGGATGCATTGGTGATTATTCTCCAGAGTTCGATAGATTCGGGATCAGTTCCTGCGGATTGAAGGGTGGCTAATGTTGTACCACGTTTTAAGAAAGGAGGGAGAGAGAAAGCAGTTAGTCTGACCTCAGTGGTGGGAAAGATGCTGGAGTCTATTATAAAGGATGAAATTACGACACATCTGGATAGTAGTAACAGGATAGGTCAGAGTCAGCATGGATTTATGAAGAGGAAATCATGCTTGACTAATCTTCTAGAATCTTTTGAGGATGTAACTCTGAAGATGGACGAGGGAGATCCAGTAGATGTAGTGTACCTGGACTTTCAGAAAGCTTTTGATAAAGTCCCACATAGGAGGTTAGTGAGCAAATTTAGGGCACATGGTATTGGGGGCAAAGTACTAACTTGGATTGAAAGTTGGTTGGCTGATAGGAAACAAAGAGTAGTGATAAACGGCTCCATTTCGGAATGGCAGGCAGTGACCAGTAGGTACTGCAGGGATCAGTGCTGGAACCGCAGCTTTTTACTGCATATGTTAATGATATAGAAGATGGTATTAGCAATAACATTAGCAAATTTGCTGATGATACTAAGCTGGTGGCAGGGTGAAATGTGATGAGGATGTTAGGAGATTACAGGGTGACCTGGGCAAGTTAGGTGAGTGGTCAGATGCATGGCAGATGCAGTTTAATGTGGATAAATGTATGGTTATCCACTTTGGTGGCAAGAACAGGAAGGCAGATTACTACCTAAATGGAATCAATTTAGGTAAAGGGGCAGTACAGAGAGATCTGGGTGTTCTTGTACACCAGTCAATGAAGGTAAGCATGCAGGTACAACAGGTAGTGAAGAAGGCTAATATAATGCTGGCCTTCATAACAAGAGGGATTGAGCATAGACGCAAAGAGGTGCTTCTGCAGCTGTACAGGACCCTGGTGAGACCACACCTGGAGTACTGTGTGCAGCTCTGGTCTCCAAATTTGAGGAAAGACATTCTGGCTATTGAGGGAGTGCAGCGCAGGTTCACGAGGTCAATTCCTGGAATGGCGGGATTAACTTACACTGAAAGACTGGAGCGACTGGGCTTTTATACCCTTAGGTTTAGAAGACTGAGAGGGGAGAAAGTGAGGTCTGCAGATGCTGGAGATCAGAGCTGAAAATGTGTTGCTGGAAAAGCGCAGCAGGTCAGGCAGCATCCAGGGAACAGGAGAATCGACGTTTCGGGCATAAGGAAGAAGGGCTTATGCCCGAAACGTCGATTCTCCTGTTCCCTGGATGCTGCCTGACCTGCTGCGCTTTTCCAGCAACACATTTCAAGACTGAGAGGGGATCTGATTGAGACGTATAAGATTATGAAAGGATTGGACACTCTGGCAGCAAGAAACATGTTTCCGCTGATGGGTGAGTGCCAAACCAAAGGACACAGCTTAAAAATACAGGGTAGACCATTTAGGTCACAGATGAGGAGAAACTTCTTCACCCAGAGAGTGGTGGCTGTGTGGAATGCTCTGCCCCAGAGGGCAGTGGAGGCCCAGTCTCTGGATTCATTTAAGAAAGAGTTGGATAGGGCTCTCAAAGATAGTGGAATCAAGGGTTATGGAGATAAGGCAGGAACAGGATACTGATTAAGGATGATCAGCCATGATCATATTGAATGGTGGTGCAGGCTCGAAGGGCAGAATGGCCTACTCCTGCACCTATTGTCTGTTGTCTAGTGTCTACAGGTGCTTCATTACAGGTTTCCCATTACACGTGCTTCATTACAAGTTCGCCATTAAAGATTCCCCATCACATATTCCCTGTTAGATTCCTCTTCACAGATTTCCCATTACAAATTTCCCATCACAGTTTCCCCATCTCAAATTCCAGATTGCAGATTCCCCATCACAGGTGCACCATCACAGATTCCCCATTACACGTGGCTCATTACAGATTCCCCATTACAGATTCCCCATCTTAAATTTCCCATTACTGATTCCCCATTACAGAATCACCAGGACAGGGTACAGATTTCCCATCACAGATTTTCCATCACTGAATCCCCATTGCAAATTCCCCATCACAGCTTCCACATTACAGATTCCTCATTACAGATTTCCCAATAAAGATTCCCCATTATAGATCTAAGTATTGAATCTTCCTTGTGATAAAAAGTAATGCCCCAACCTGAGACCGCATTACATCATCATTCTGCATGATAATGATGACATTCCTCAGCATTAACCCTTTCACATCCTTACACACTTACATACCACTGGAAATCATCCAGGCTGGGGCTGAAAAGTGGCAAGTAACATTTATGCCACAAAAGTGCCAGACAGTGACCATCTCCAATAAATGAGAACCCTAATCACCACTCTTTGACATTTAATGGTATTGCCATCACTGAATCCCCCACCATCAACATCCTGGGGGTAACCACTGACCAGAGACTCACTTGGACTCATCACATAACACAGTAGCTGTACAGGAACAGGTCAGAGGCTGGGAACACTGCAGTGAGTAGCTCACCTCCTTATTCCCCAAAGCCTGTCCACCACCAACCAGACACCAGTCAGGAGTGGGATGGAATACTCCCCACTTGCCTGATGGGGGCAGCTCCAACAACACTCAAGAAGCTCAACACCATCCAGGACAAAGCCCCCTGCTTGACTGGCACCACATCCACAAGCACCGACTCCCTCCACCACACACACTCACACACACACTCTCACACACAGACACACACACTCTCACACACAGACACACACACACACACTCATAATCAGACACACACACACACACAAACTCACACACACGGGGACACACACACACTCACACAGACACACACACACACACACACACACTCGCACACAGAAACACACACACTCACACAGAAACACACACACTCACAGAAACACACACACTCACAGAAACACACACACACTCACAGAAACACACACACACACACTCACACACACACACACACACACACACAAAACCTTCCCCAAACATCCTTTAGTGTCTTCCTCAGTGGATAATCTGATGCTAGGGTGTCATGTTCGAGTCAAACAAAGAAAGAGAGAGAGATTCCTGTACATCAGAGAGGCCACAGGCCCTGTCAGACAGAAAGCAGACAGAAACTAGCTAGTCACTTTCCACAAAGTGATCTCACTCTGGAATTATGCTGCTGGTTGAGAGCAGGCTGCTACCTCACTGGTCCTTGTAAATCAGTCAACTCTCAGAACATTTTCCATCTGGAACAGGAATTTTGATTTAAGTGTTTTTGTTGGAGCAGGGACATAGCTGAGTGGAAAAGAATGGGAAGTGGTTTGGATATTGGAATCTCATGCCAGTTACAATTCCACGGGGACAGAGCAAGCCAAGTTTTCCATTAAATTCCTTTCACAAGGTAAGGTCAGAGACACCTACAGAGCAAAGGGTCATATACATCAGGGAATCGTTTGAAATGTGGATAAAGCTGCAGTAAACACCAAAGGGGTGAGTGTGGAAGGAAACGTTGCGAAGAAAACGAAATCTTTGTTTGTATAAATATAGATATGCATTTCAAAGCAAAGCAGTTACACTAAACTTATACATTATTGTTAGGCCTCAGCTAGAGGTTTGTGTCAGATTCTGGGCACAGTTTAAGGACAGCTGACGAGAGGTGTACCCGAGAGGTTTACACAAGGTTTGCACAGAGGTACACAAGAGATTTACACGGGGTTTACACAGAGGTACACGAGAGGTTTACACGGGGTTTACACAGAGCTACGTGAGAGATTTACACGGGGTTTACACAGAGCTACGTGAGAGATTTACACTGGGTTTACACAGAGGTACACGAGAGGTTTACACGGGGTTTACACAGAGCTATGCAAGAGATTTACACGGGGTTTACACAGAGGTACACGAGAGATTTACACGGGGTTTACACAGAGGTACACGAGAGGTTTACACGGGGTTTACACAGAGCTATGCAAGAGATTTACACGGGGTTTACACAGAGCTATGCAAGAGATTTACACGGGGTTTACACAGAGGTACACGAGAGATTTACACGGGGTTTACACAGAGGTACACGAGAGGTTTACACGGGGTTTACACAGAGCTATGCAAGAGATTTACACGGGGTTTACACAGAGCTATGCAAGAGATTTACACGGGGTTTACACAGAGGTACACGAGAGATTTACACGGGGTTTACACAGAGCTATGCGAGAGATTTACACGGGGTTTACACAGAGCTACGTGAGAGATTTACACGGGGTTTACACAGAGCTATGCAAGAGATTTACACGGGGTTTACACAGAGGTACACGAGAGGTTTACACGGGGTTTACACAGAGCTATGCAAGAGATTTACACGGGGTTTACACAGAGGTACACGAGAGATTTACACGGGGTTTACACAGAGGTACACGAGAGGTTTACACGGGGTTTACACAGAGCTATGCAAGAGATTTACACGGGGTTTACACAGAGCTATGCAAGAGATTTACACGGGGTTTACACAGAGCTATGCAAGAGATTTAAACGGGGTTTACACAGAGGTACACGAGAGATTTACACGGGGTTTACACAGAGGTACACGAGAGGTTTACACGGGGTTTACACAGAGCTATGCAAGAGATTTACACGGGGTTTACACAGAGCTATGCAAGAGATTTACACGGGGTTTACACAGAGCTATGCGAGAGATTTACACGGGGTTTACACAGAGCTACGTGAGAGATTTACACGGGGTTTACACAGAGCTACGTGAGAGATTTACATTGGGTTTACACAGAGGTACACGAGAGGTTTACACGGGGTTTACACAGAGCTATGCAAGAGATTTACACGGGGTTTACACAGAGCTATGCAAGAGATTTACACGGGGTTTACACAGAGGTACACGAGAGATTTACACGGGGTTTACACAGAGCTATGCGAGAGATTTACACGGGGTTTACACAGAGCTACGTGAGAGATTTACACGGGGTTTACACAGAGCTACGTGAGAGATTTACATTGGGTTTACACAGAGGTACACGAGAGATTTACACGGGGTTTACACAGAGCTATGCAAGAGATTTACACGGGGTTTACACAGAGCTACGTGAGAGATTTACACGGGGTTTACACAGAGCTACGCGAGAGATTTACACGGGGTTTACACAGAGCTATGCAAGAGATTTACACGGGGTTTACACAGAGGTACACGAGAGGTTTACACGGGGTTTACACAGAGCTACGTGAGAGATTTACACGGGGTTTACACAGAGCTACGTGAGAGATTTACACGGGGTTTACACAGAGCTATGCAAGAGATTTACACGGGGTTTACACAGAGCTATGCAAGAGATTTACACGGGGTTTACACAGAGGTACACGAGAGGTTTACACGGGGTTTACACAGAGCTATGTGAGAGATTTACACGGGGTTTACACAGAGCCACGTGAGAGATTTACACGGGGTTTACACAGCTACGTGAGAGATTTACACAGGGTTTACACAGAGCTATGCAAGAGATTTACACGGGGTTTACACAGCTACGTGAGAGGTTTACACGGGGTTTACACAGAGCTATGTGAGAGATTTACACGGGGTTTACACAGCTACGTGAGAGATTTACACGGGGTTTACACAGAGCTACGTGAGATTTACACGGGGTTTACACAGAGCTATGCGAGAGATTTACACGGGGTTTACACAGAGCTACGTGGGAGACTTACACGGGGTTTACACAGAGCTACGTGAGAGATTTACACGGGGTTTACACAGCTACGCGAGAGATTTACACGGGGTTTACACAGAGGTACACAGAGGTTTACACGGGGTTTACACAGAGCTACGTGAGAGATTTACACGGGGTTTACACAGAGCTATGTGAGAGATTTACACAGGGTTTACACAGAGCTACGTGAGAGATTTACATGGGGTTTACACAGAGCTATGTGAGAGATTTACACGGGGTTTACACAGAGCTACATGAGAGATTTACACGGGGTTTACACAGAGCTACATGAGAGATTTACATGGGGTTTACACAGAGCTACGTGAGAGATTTACACGGGGTTTACACAGAGCTACATGAGAGATTTACACGGGGTTTACACAGAGCTACATGAGAGATTTACACGGGCTTTACACAGAGGTACATGAGAGATTTACACGGGCTTTACACAGAGGTACACGAGAGGTTTACACGGGGTTTACACAGAGCTACGTGAGAGATTTACACGGGGTTTACACAGAGCTACACGAGAGGTTTTCACGGGGTTTACACAGAGCTACGCGAGAAATTTACACGGGGTTTACACAGAGGTACATGAGAGGTTTACATGGAGTTTACACAGAGGTACACATGAAGTTTACACAAGTGGTTTACACGAACGATTCTGGGGTGAGGGAGTTCAGCAAATGTGGAGAGACTATAGAAGCTGGGACTATTCCTCCAGCAACAGAGAAGGTTAAGGGGGTGAGTAAATGAAGGTGTTCAGTGTCAGTGTGTTCAATTAGCAGTGGAGGAGGCTGGGACCTTAGATGGGAATGGAGATAGAGGATAATATCTTGGTGAGTGATGAGGGGGTGTAGCTGCAGATCCCTGGGGCAAACTGAGAGGTAGCTTGGCCCTGGAGGCAATGGCAGGGCAGGCCTTCAGGAAAGCTTGGAGGCAGGAGAAAAGTACGTTCTGCATCAATAATGAACTTGCTCAATTTGGATAATACCACACCTTTTCCTAGGTTCTTCCTAAAAAGAGATTCACACCCAGGAGGCAAACCCCAGGAAGGACAGTGAGGTGTAAAGATTATCTGCCAATTTGGTACAAATATAGCAGAGGTAGACAACTGTTTGACTCAAAGTCAAGAACCTTCCAATCAGGGAGTGAAGACACAATTCCTTCCGATTGATGCAAGAAGACGAGCATGGAGGCGATGGGTTGAAGGGTCTCTCTCTCCCTCTCTCTCTGCCGTAATCTCTCTGACTCAAAGTCAGCATCATGAGGATTCCGATATTGGGAAACCAATAGCAGGAAAGTGGGGTAGATCCAAGCACAGAACTCTCCAGGAACTGATCCAACAGTGTGAGCAACCCATTACACATCCACTCATGCATTACACACTCATTCACATCACGGATGTACTCACCCACCCATTTCACACTCACCCATCAATTACACACTCACTTGCACACCTACTCATCCATTAACACTTATTTGCACTCATACACTCTCTCATCCATTACACACTCACCCATAGTCACTCATCCATTACACACTCACTCACATTAACTTACACAATCATCCATTACAAGTGCCATCCATACATTTTAAAACTGTAGCCTGTACACGTAAGTCCAACTCATTAGTAAATATCAAGAGAAACAAAACCCTCAGGCAACTCCACACAATGACCTTCACCATCTGAAAACAACTGCTCACAGCTACGCTCTCTACCTTGGTACTCAGTGAATTTTCAATTGTGATGACACTGTCCTTTTCTCCCCTGGATTCCAGCTTCAGTGACAAGCTTGTTATAAGGCACTTTATCAAATGTCTTATGGAAGTCTGTGTGAATCAAAGCAACTACATTCCCCTCATTAACTATCTTTCACATCAAAAAGCAGACATCAGATCAGCTTGATATGCTTGATTGACTTTCCTTTATTCTCCCCAGATCTGTCCAATGGGCTGTCAATTTTGTCCAAGGTTATCATTTCCAACTTTTCCAGCCTTGAGGGCAAGCCAACTGGTTCATTGTTACTGGGTTAATCTTTACATCCGACTTTGAATAAACATCACATTTTCTAACCCGCAGAATTGAAGCTGGATTGGAAGCTGACAGCCAATGATACTTACCTTGTTCCTTCAATATATAATCCCTCAAGTATATCCAGTCTCAATAATTCATATTCATTATCAACTTTCAATCATAGTGTCTGAACTACCTCATCCATAACCAGGAACTGGGCAAAATCTGCTGGCTTAGTAAACACAGACACCTCTGGCTGTAATGTAAATCCCCTTTTTCTAAACTGTCCCACCAAACTCATGCTATCTATATCGACGAAACTGAGGACTGCAGATGCTAGAGAATCAGAATAGAAAAGTGCAGTGCTGGAAAAGCACAGTCAGGCAGCATCCGAGGAGCAGGAGAGTCGATGTTAGGGGCATAAACTCTTCATCAGGAATGTGGAGGGGGAAAGGAGCTGAGAGATACTGGGGTGGGTGGGATTGGGGCTGGGCTGGGGTGAAGGTAGTGGGAAGGCAATAGGCGGATGCAGATGGGGGGCAATTGTGATAAGTCAGTGAGGAGGGTGAAGTGGAAATGTGAGAAGGAAGATGGAAAGATAGAATATAAAAGCAGGAATGCACTTCTGAGGTTCTATAAGACTCTGGTCAGACCACATTTGCACAGTTTTGGGCCCCATACCTCAGGAAGGATGTACTGGCCCTGGAGCCTATTTGGAAGAGGTTCATGAGAATGGTCGCAGGAATGAAAGGCTTAACATATGAGGAATGTTTGAGGACTCTGGGTTTGTACTCGATGGAGTTTAGAAGGATGAGGGAGCGATTTAATTGACACATACAGAATACTGAATGGCCTAGACAGAGTAGATGTTGGGAAGATGTTTCCATTGGTAGGTGAGACTCGACCCGAGGACATAGCCTTAGAGTAAAGGGGAAACCTTTTAGAACGGAGATGAGGAGAAATGTCTTCAGCCAGACAGTGGTGAATCTATGGAATTCACTGCCACAGAAGGCTGTGGAAGCCAAGTCATTGAGTATATTTAAGACTGAGATAATAGCTTCTTGAATACCAAGAGGATCAAGGATTAGAACATATTCCACAGAAAAGTACAGCACAGAACATGCCCTTCGGTGTTGTAACGAGGATTATTCTTAATCTAAAATAAATAACCTAACCTACCCACTCCTCAATTCATTGCTGTCCACATGCCTGTCCAGCAGTCACTTAAGTGTCCCTAATGACCCTGTTTCCATCACCACCGCTGGCAACGCATTCCAAGCATTCACAACTCTCTGCGTAAAGAACCGACCTCTGACGTCTCCTCTATACCTTCCTCCAAATATCTTCAAACTATGACCCCTTGTGCAAGTCAATCTTGCCCTGGGGAAAAGTCTATTGATGCTATCCATATCTCTCATTACCTTGTGTGTCTTGATCAAGTCACCTCTCTTCCTTCTCTCCAGAGAGAAAAGTCAAAGCTTAGTCAACCTCCCTTCATAAGACAAGCCTTCCAGTCCAGGCAGCATCCTGCTAAACCTTCTTTGCACCCTCTCCTAAGCCTCTGTATCTTTCCTACAGTAGGACGACCAGAACTGGACACAGTATTCCAAGAGTGATTTCACCAGGGTTTTGTAGAGCTGCAGCAAAACCTTGCGGCTCTTAAACTCGATTCCCCTGTTAATGAAAGTCAAAATACCATATGCCTTCTTAACAACCCTATCCACTTGGGTGGCAACTTTGAGGGATCTATGCACTTGAACAACAAGATCCCTCTGTTCCTCCACACTGCCAACAATCCTGTCTTTAATCCTATATTCAGCAGTTAAGTTCAACCTTCCAAAATGCATCACTGCGCATTTATCCCGGTTGAACTCCATCTGCCATTTTTCAGCTAACCTCTGCATCCTGTCTATGTTGCGCTGCAGCCTGCAATAGCCCTTGATACTATCAACGGCACCTCCAACCTTATTGTCATTGGAAAATTCACTAACCCATGCCTCAACTTCCTCATCCAAGTCATTTATAAAAACGACAAAGAGCACAGGCCCAAGAACAGAGCCCTGCAGGACCCCCTCACCACTCCAGGCAGAATAGTTTCCATCTACAACCACTCTCTGCCTTCTGTCAGCCAGCCAATTCTGATTTCAGATAGCCAAATCTCCCTGTATCCCGTACTTCCTGACTTTATGAATAAGCCTACCATGGGGAACCCTATCAAATGCCTTGCTGATGTTCATATACACCACGGCAGAGGTAGGTACTGCAGAAGGTGGAAATCAGAGTCTAGATTAGAGTGGTGCTGGAAAAACACAGCAAATCAGGCAGCATCCAAGGAGCAGGATAATTGACGTTTCCAGCAAAAGCTCTCTCCTGATGAAGGGCTTTTGCCCAAAACGTCGATTTTCCTGCTCCTTGGTTGCTGCCTGACTTGCTGTGCTTTCCAGCACCACTCTAATCCATATACACCACATCTACCCCTCGACCTTCGTCGACCTGTCTCAAAGAACCTCAAAGAACCTGTCTCACCTCCTCAAAGAACTCAATAAGATTTGTGAGGCATGACCTGCCCCTCACAAAGTCATGCTGACTGCCTTTAATCACACGATGCTTTTCCAAATAGTCACAAATCCTATCCCTCAGAATTCTTTCCAAAACTTTGCTGACCACAGACATAAGATTAAATCTGGTCTGGCCCTGGAGACTTATCAATCTTAATGTTACAGGGAGAAAGCGAGAGAATGGGGTTGAGAAACTTATCAGCCATGATTGAATGGTGGAACTGACTCAATGGGATGAGTGGCCTAATTTCTGCTCCTATGTCTTATGGTCTTATGGACAGGTCAAGAGGGCAATACCGAGTTGGAGGGTTGGATCTGGGAGGAGAGATTTGGAAACTAGTGATGCCAATGTTGATGCTGTGTGGGTGAAAGGTCTCAAGGCAGAAGATGAGGCGTTCTTCCTCAAGGCATTGGGTTGCTAGGGTTTGGTTGTGGAGGAGACCCAGGACTTGCATGTCCTCGGCAGAGTGGGAGGGGGAGTTGAAGCGTTCGGCCACAGGGTTGTGGGGTTGTTTGGTGGGTGTGTCCCAGAGGTGTTCCCTGAAACATTCCGTGAGTTGGTGTTCTGTCTCCCAGATGTAGGGGGAACCATATCGAGAGCAACGTACACAGTAAATGAGGTGGATGGATGTGCAGGAAAATCACTGTCAGACGTGAAATTCTCTTTGCTTCTCTGATTTACATCAGCCCATCCCCTCTGAACTCTGTATGTTCATCCCAGGTCTGAATTGTGTTCACCACCTGATATCTGTCCTGTGAATGCCTTTTTCAGCATCAGTTTACTCAAAATTTCGTTTGTCATACCCATGCTCTGCACTTGTTTGTACTCCCATCCCTAAAATGGAAAATGCCTTTCCACTAATAAAACTAACATGTTGTTAACAACAGGTCAAAGCTCTGAAAAGGTTTAATAATCAGTGCGGCACTCCCTCAGCACTGACCCTCCAACAGTGCGGCACTCCCTCAGCACTGACCCTCCGACAGTGCGGCACTCCCTCAGCGCTGACCCTCCGACAGTGCGACACTCCCTCAGCACTCACCCTCTGACAGTGCCCACTCCCTCAGCACTGACCCTCCGACAGTGCAGCACTCCCTCAGCACTGACCCTCCAACAGTGCGGCACTCCCTCAGCACTGACCCTCCGACAATGCGGCACTCCCTCAGCACTGACCCTCCGACAGTGCAGCACTCCCTCAGCACTGACCCTCCAACAGTGCGGCACTCCCTCAGCACTGACCCTCCGACAATGCGGCACTCCCTCAGCACTGATCCTCCGACAGTGCGGCACTCCCTCAGCACTCACCCTCCGACAGTGCGGCACTCCCTCAGCACTGATCCTCCGACAGTGCGGCATTCCCTTAGCACTGACCCTCCGACAGTGCGGCACTCCCTCAGCACTGACCCTCCGACAGTGCGGCACTCCCTCAGCACTGACCCTCCGACAGTGCGGCACTCCCTCAGCACTGACCCTCCGACAGTGCGGCACTCCCTCAGCACTGACCCTCTGAAAGTGCAACACTCCCTCAGTACTGACCCTCCAACAGTGCAACGCTCGATCAGCACTGACCCTTCAACAGTACAATGCTCTCTCAGCACTGACTATCCAACAGTGCAGCACTCCATTCGCATTGGCCCTAGACCACACTTTGAATATTGTGTCCAGTTCTGGTCGCCTCAGTATAGGAAGGATATAGATGCTGTAGAGAGAATGAAGTGGAGATTTACCAGGATGCTGCCTGGACTGGAGGGCTTGTCTTATGAAGAAAGGTTGAGTGAGCAAGGGCTTTTCATACTGGAGAGAAGAAGGAAGAGAGGTGACTTGATAGAGATGTATAAGATGATGAGTGGCATAGATAGAGTAGGCTTTTCCCCAGGGCAGAATTGGCTGTCATAAGGGGTCATAATTTTAAGGTGATTGGAGGAAAGTATAGGGGAGATGTCAGAGGTAGGTTCTTTACGCAGAGAGTGGTGGGTGTGTGGAATGCACTGCCAGCAGTGGGAATAGAGTCAGAGACATTAGGGACATTGAAGCGACTGCTGGACAAGCACGTGGATGGCGGTAAGTTGAGGAGTGTGCAGGTTAGGTTGACCTTGAATTAAGATAAATGCTCAGCACAACATCGTGAACCGAATGGCCTGTACTGTGCTGTACTGTCAGTGCAGCACTCCTTCAGTACTGACCCTCCGATAGTGTGATGCTCCCTCAGCACTGGCCCTCCGTCAATATGGCATACTCTCAGTACCACTCTGGAAATGAAAGTTTTGAATGTTGTTATGAGCTCCTTGACATTCTGGGTCAGAGGTCAGTGTGTTGACCCCTGAGCCACAGCTGACAAAGGCTCCTGTCATTCTTTTGTTGGAACAGGATCAAGCTCAGCTGGTCCCTGGCCTAAATTACCTGCAGTGGTGTCACATTTCTCAGCTCTGAGCTGTCTTTGAACTGCTCACTTTCTGACTTTATTGGTGGGAAAAAAAGGAGCCAGCAGTTATTTGAGCATCTGACTGGGCTCCCTGGCTCCCTGACTGGGCAAGTCTAAGGTCCTGGTCAAGGTCAGGGCTGGCGCTAGTAGTACCTCTTGCCCTGGGGTACACAAGGGATTTCTGGAACTCAGCAGCACTCTGCATGGACCTCTGATGGATTCATTGCTAAGTCCTCAATCCCATCTTTCCATGCGGTCAGCCAGCAGTGTGTTTCAGGTCGTGTTCAGCTGAAAGGTCTCTGAGTACTGGCTGCCTCTGCTCTCTGCCTGGCAACAGGGAGCTCCGGAACAGCCAGGATGTGTTGCCAGGAGGCACCAGCAAGGCTCTCAGAAAAATCCAATCTGATTCTTAGAAGGGCCAAATGCAGTCAGGGTTGATTTGTCTGCCAGGTCTCCCAGCCCCAAATGCACAAACACACACTCTCCCTGCATTGATCATCAGCTCATTGGGAGCACGAGGGCTCAGCACAGGTCATTACCAAAGCACCACACAATCTCTGCAGATTCCCAAGTTGCAGATGGAGTAAGCCAGCAACTGTGATGCAGCGTCGAGTGAACGGTGTCTTAGCTTCCTTTTTGGTTTTCTTAATTCAGGAGATGTGGGCTTCGATGGTTGGTCCAACATTGATTGCCCGTTGCCTTTGTCTCCCTGGGATGGTGGTGACAAGCTTCCTTCGTGAGCCACTGCAGTCCAAACAGAAGCCTCCTAACATCCTAATGCTGTATGGAGAGCTTGGTCTGCAGAAATGCAAGCTCAATCACCAACAGGTTTAAGAACAGCTTTTTCCCCCACTGTTATCAGACTTATGAACTGACCTCTAATATATCAGAGTTGAACTTTCTCTGCACTTTCGCTGTAGCTGTAAACCATACTTTGCATTCTGTTCTATTATCCTGATGTACTTACTTAAGGTATGATCTGCCTATATAGCATGCAAAACAATACTTTGCACTGTATCTCAATACATGGGACGACAATAAATCAAATTAAATCAAATCAAATTGGTTTATTGCAATGCAAGGTCAGTTTACAGTCAAGCATGTTCATCTGAACCTACAAATTCCAAGCAGGAATCCATCACTCAGTCCCTCATACCCACTTGGCGTTTCAATCAACCTGGATATACACTGGAATATCAACTATGTCATGACATAGGAAATGGGCAGGGAGCAGCAGACAATGACCAGGACAGGAACGCTGCTGGAAAGAGAGCAAGTGAGGTTCAATGTCTGTTCTGGTCTGCTGTGAAATGGAGACATTGAAAGGAAATCAGGAATGTCCAGGATCACAGCTTGACCTGAATACCCATCGAGGATGATAGATCAGACTCCAACTCCCCACCCACACCCAAGACAATTCCCCAAATTACACACTGTTCAAGTCCAGAACAATCTAGTCTTCTACTTTCAAAAGCTTGTTTAGCCTTTTACAAAATCCTGAAATCAATAATCGCACGGCAGTGCACACAGTACTGTGGGCTGTTTTTTTCCTGGAATGAGAAACAGAGAGAGAGAGAGAGACAGACAGACAGGTATTACAAATCATGGAGGTGGGTGATACAGTTGTTACTTCTGGTGTAGGTGGGGAGGTGTCCCGATTGAGAGTAGGCAGTGCAGAGGATATGTAGAGTTAGTGCTGTTGGAAGTTGAGGTGGGTAATAGCACATGGGAAGATGTTGCACACAATGAATGATTGAGCATGAGCCTTGGAGGGAGTTGGAGACAGCAGGGTTAGAATGAGGTATAAGAGAGAAGCTGGTGGAGTTTATGGAAGAGTGGAGAAGGTCATTGACCTTCTTACTACATCACTGTGCATTCCTCCAGATGGTCTGTGGCTGTTTAGACACTGGCAGCAGTCTAGAATCATGGTCTGGTGTCATAGCTCTACTTCTGGTCCTGGGTGCCATAGTGCTACTGCAGTGAACATAAAGCATTTGAATTTTCAGAAGATATTTGAAAAAGTAGCACACTTCCGAGCTCATTGAATTGAAGGCAGTACATTAGAATGGATAGAGGATTGGCTGATTGGAGATAGGGAGTTGGAATAGTGTGAGCATTTTCAGGATGGTAATTTTTAATGAGTGGAGTGCCACAGGGATCAGTGCTGGAGTCAGCTATTAATGACTTGGATGAGGAAAGTGAATGTACTATCACCAAGTTTGAAGATAAGGTGGGAAGAATAGGTGGGAAGGCAAGTGGTGAGGATGACACAAAGAGTCTGCAGAGGGATATAGACTGGTAAAATGAATGGGTTAAAGTTAGCAATTGGAATGGGGGGATGAGGGTTATACACTTTGGCAGCAAGAATAGAGGTGCTGAATATTATTTAAATGGAAGAAGACTGCAAAAAATTGCAGAACACAAGGATTTGGGAGTCCTTGCCCATGAATCACAAAAAGTAGTGGGTAATAGGGAAGGCAAAAGAATGTTGGCCTTTATTTCAAAGGGAATGGATTATAAAAGTAGGGAGTTTTGCCAAAACTATACAAGGTACTAGACAGACCACAGCTGGAATACTGTGAACAGTGTTCGGGTGCCTTATCGAAGGAAAAATATACCTACATTAGAGACAGTCCAGAGAAGATTCACTCAGCTGATCCACGGTAGGGAGGAGAGGGTGAGTAGGTCAGGCCTGTACTCATTGGAGTTTAGAAGAATGAGAGGTGACCTTATTGAAACATATAGATCCTTAGGAGGCTTGACTGGAGAGATGTGGAGAGAATACTTCCCCTTGTGGGAGAGTCTAGGACCATACAGCTTTATCTGAGAAAAACGGCTTGTACAGAGATGAGGAGGAATTTCTTCTCTCAGAGGGTCGTGAATCTGTGGAATCGTTTACCATAGAAGGCTATTGGAGCTGGGTCATTGACTATATTCAAGGCTGTGAACGACAAATTTGAAATCAGTCGGGGGAATTGTGGGTGATGGGGAAAAGGCTAGAAAGTGGAGTTAAAGATTATTAGATCAGCCATGATCTCACTGAATGGTGAAGCAGACTCGATGGGCCTGAATAGCCTACTCTGCTCCTATGTCTTATGGTCTTATGACAATGGTGAAAGTTCAGTAAGAAGCAACGAGAAAACTTGCTCAGCCTCGCAGAGAGAAACCTTCCTTGAAACTTGATGAAACTGACACTTCGCTAAAAAAAATCAAGTTTATCTTATCAACTCTGAAAGAAAAGAATTTGAATCAAACCTAAACAAACTACCCAGGATGCAACTCTGAGTAAGGCAGGAGGTCATGATGAAAGGATAGCCTGAAAGCATCAAGGATATACTCTGAAGTCATAGCCCAAGACAGCACCCCATACAAAGGAAATCGAGTCATTATCCCTGAGGAGATAAGGCAAGGCTGAACTGCATCCATCAAGTCATCTCCAGAATTGAGTTGAGCCTGAGAAAGGCAAGAGAGGTTAAACAAGGCACTAGCCAAACAAGCAATGAGTCAAAGGACCACATCGGCTGATGCAGAGCTTGTAACAAATATCATGTTAAACAAGCTAGAGAGACACCTCTGACACAGTGACATCCCAGACAGAGCAAGGCTGAAACTGTGAGTAGATCTCTTCACTCTGACTGAAGATGATTATTTTGTCACTGTCTGAAAACTGGGAGTTAGACCAGTTGATGGCAATAACTACCAGTTAATAAAATAGCCGAGCAAGTCCCCATGCCGGCAAGTGCATTTTTAAAATTCCAGCATTAAAGTCCCAACTCCCCCTGTAAATCAGCCCTTGATGCAGAAAACTTGTCCTGAACACATTCAAGAAATTCATTACCTTTCTGACATACCAATCTGCATTCAAATGTTAAAATCCCCCCATTAATAACACGCTGTATTTGCTACATACTTGTCGAGTCGTTGCATTTATAGAATCTACCATTTCACAGCTACTACCAGGAAGGTATATACAACTCCCACTGCAATCTCAAATCTTTTATGATTTAATTATACTCATAAAGTACCACTTCTTACTTGCTATATGCTCACTTGACAATTAAGTGATTTCCTCCTTAATGATTTAACCTGCTTGTTGCACTCTGCTGTTTTCCCTACCTTCCAATATACTTTATAAGCTAGTGTAATGACTTCCCAGGACCAACTGTCTCAACACTGACACCTGTGTCATTGCCACCAAATGAATATGCATCTGCAATTCCATCAGTTTATTCCATATAAATATCTTCTCATCAACCAGTTAAGACACAGCTCCGGGGAAGGTGGAAATTGATCCTGGGCTTTTCTGGACATTACCACTGCACCACTACAGCCCTAGTTTGTAAAGACCACTGATTTGGCACATAATTCTGACCTTCCATGACTAACAAGGGAGTCAATGGTTCTTAGAAAAAGCCAGCTAAAGTTGAGGCCACAATCAGACCAGCTGTGATCGTTCTGATTAGTGGAGCAGACTTGAGGGGCTGAATGGCCGACTCAGGTTCCTGATTGGTGTGCCTGATTGAATGTTTGTAACTGCTGCTCTGCTCAGCATACATTTCTTGCTTTTTCTCTGAGTTTAATCAGTTTACAACTTGTAGCTTTCTGTATACCAGCATCTCACAAAACACAATTTTTGACAATTCCTCTGTTCTCTTTCCTTTCGTTTGCTTTCAAATTATTATGAAACAACGTTTCCCACCTCTTCATTGTTTACAGCTCCAAAAGCCCTGGAGATTTCCCAAATTATCTTTCCTAGTAGATGTGTCTGTCCAGTCACACACTCACTGTAGTGACTATAACCAGGTCAGCTAGACGGACCACATACAATATGAGTTCCCTAATTGGGGCTGTTAATTTAATTAACAAATTGGCTAACAGATAGAAACAGGAATTGAAAAGTGTGGCACTGGGAAAACACAGCAGGTCAGACAGCATCCGAGGAGCAGGATAGTCAATGTTTTGAACTTAAGCCCTTCGTCAGGAATGTGGGCTTCCTGACGAAGGGCTGATGCCCAAACCATTGACTCTCCTGTTCCTCGGATGCCGACTGACCTAATGTGCTTTCCTAGTGCTACACTTTTTGACTCTGATCTCCAGCATCTGCAGTCCTCACCTTTTCCTAGTTGATATAAACAGGAGTGTCAGATATCTATTTCATACTGACAGCTGGCTCTGAATGAGCTGGATCAGTGTCAAGGAATCTACACAAGTAAATAAAGAGTGACTTGGTGACGGAATACCGGCCTCTGTGGAGTTATTTCAGTGGTGATGAGAGAAAAGCACACTCCTAAAGAAACTTGCTCCCAACTGATGTCTTTGAGTTAGGCTAAGCAATTCTGGCACCATGCTGTTGGTTGGGAAGCTTGACTCGTTCGATCCTGCTGTTGAACACTGAATCCAGTTTGTGGACAGGATGCATTATTTTTTCCAGGTAAATGACATTGCAGCAGATGAAAAACAATGAACAACAGCTTGTGGACCCATTGCTTTTTCAGTTATTAGGATGCTACCTTTCCCTGGAGTAGCAGATACTAAAACCTTTCAAGAGTTAATAGATTTAGTTAAGGAATATTACGACCCCAAGCCTCCTCTAACTCTGAGATGCTATCAGTTTTACTCAGCAATTTGAGACTAACAAACCTATTTTTGACTCGGTTAAGACTACTGGCAGAGGCATGTGATTTTAGTTGAATCCTTAATGAGATGCTGAGAGCCTGTTGGTATGTGGGATTAATGATGTATCCATGCAAAATCACCTACTGAAGCCCAACTAGACTTCAACAGAAGGGTTTATGCCCGAAACATCGATTCTCCTGTTCCTTGGATACTGCCTGACCTGCTGCGCTTTTCCAGCAACACATTTTCAGCTCTGATCTCCAGCATCTGCAGCCCTCACTTTCTCTACACTTCAACAGGCACTATAACTGGTTTGATAATGGGAAAATATAAGTATATGAGTTGCAGGATATTCCAATAGCTGTGAACACGCCTGCCAGTCTGACTGAACTTGAGAAACACCACTTGGGTGCTAGCAATTGCATAGCCTCACTCAGAAAGTATCCTGAACAGAGATACTCGAGGTCAGCCCCCAGCAAAACCCCAAAACAAAGCCAAGCCTCAACTAAACGATTACATTTTTCTTCAGGCTTTAGGCCGGCAAGCCACTGTAATTGTGTAAACTCAAGACAGCTAAAGAGTCTCACTAGACCTAAATGGAGTAAGAGAACTCATCGCCCAGTATCTGGGGGAATGCACGCCTTGGAAAGTCCACTTACATCTGACTTGGAATAGCTAAATTTTTTTAGCAACATCCAAATGAGAACCAATCAAAATAAGGGACTGGTTGAATGTCACCTGGTTCTAATGGAGGTTGACACTAGCGTGGCCATTTCAGTGATCGCAGAATCCGTCTTTAACAAAATTTGCTCTGGACTCCGGTCCTTGCATTTGCACAAGACTTTGGTTACATTGAGAACCAATACTGGGGAACCTTTACAGATTAAGGGGACAACTTTGGTTCCTGTCTCTTATGAGAAGAAGCTGGTCCAGTTACCAATGATTATAGTTAATGGCTCAAGGCCAATCCTGAAGGGATGAAATTAGTTCAGAAAGGTTCACCTACATTAGCTCAACATTTTCAATTAGAAAATGACAGCATGAGTGAAATCCTAATTAAATACCCGGTTGCTTTTCAGGAAGGTCTAGGGATGATCAAAGGAGATAAGGTCACCCTGCATGTTGGACAGGAAGCAATTCCACGATCTTGCAAGACCCGCCCAGCACCATTTGTAATAGGGGCAAAAGTAGAGGTAGAAATCAGGAGGCTGGAAAGGGAAGGAACCATCAAACCAATCCTGGCTGTGGATTGGGCAACACCGGGCGTACTGACTGTGAAGCCTGACGGGTTGGTTCACCTTTCTGGGGATTTTAAACAAACGATAACTGGATGTTTGAAACTGGATAAATAGTCAATCCCTCGCAGACAGGACCCCTACACAATGCTGGCGGGGAGGGGTTGGGGGGGGGCTGCCCTTCATGAAGCTGGACATGAGCCATGTGTACTTGCAATTGCGATGAAATGAGGATTCCCTGAAGTGTGCTACAATGAATATCCATAAGGGTTTATATCAAGAAATGAGACTGCCATTTGGGGTATGGCCAGCCTGGGCAATTTGTCAGTGGACAATGGAGAAGGTTTTTACAAGGTTTACACCAGATCACCATTTAGTTAGATGATGTGCTAATAACAGGGAAAACCAATAAAGAGCACTTAGAGCACTTGGACATAGTCCTTAGGAATTTATCCCAGGTGGGTGTACATCTGAAAAGGAAAAACAATGTGTTCCAGGCATCCCAACTGATCTACTTGGGCTGCAGAGCTCACAAGATTGGGTTATATCATTTGGAAGATACAGTGAGGGGAAACAAATGTGCCCTGGCTCCCAAGTCTGTAACAAAGCTTGGGTCTTTGCTGAAGCTGGTGAATTATTATGGAACGTTCACACAATCTGGCTTCCAACCAGTCACCTTTGCATCAACTCTTAAAGAAGGGTCAGCCTTGGAAATGGTCATGTAGCCAAACCACAGCCTTGAGGGAAATGAAGAAAGAGCTATCATCCTCTGGGGTGTTGGCACAATGCGATCCCAAGCAAGATCTAGTATTGACATGTGGCGCCTCACTGTACAGCATTAGGGAGGTATTAGCTGAATGGAGAGGAAAGGCCAGGACTTTGGCTAATGCAGAGCGTAAATACGCCCAGATGGAGATGGAAGGATTGTGGTTATATCTGGAATCAGGAGGTTCCACCAATACCTTTACAGATTAGATTAGATTACTTACAGTGTGGAAACAGGCCCTTTGACCCAACAAGTCCACACTGACCCGCCGAAGTGCAACCCACCCAGACCCATTTACCCCTTCACCTAACACTATGGGCAATTTAGCATGGCCAATTCACCTAACCTGCACATTTTTTGGACTGTGGGAGGAAACCGGAGCACCCGGAGGAAACCCACGCAAACACCGGGAGAATGTGCAAACTCCACACAGTTAATCACCCAAGGCTGGAATCGAACCTGGGACCCTGGTGCTGAAAGGCAGCCATGCTAACCACTGAGCCACCGTGCCGCCCACAATAATAACAGACCACAAACCCCTGCTAGGTGTACTTAAAGAGGACAAGGCATTTCCGCCCATAGCTCCAGGCCAAATTCAGCAGTGGGTTCTAATGCTAACTGTTCATAACTACAAGTTGGAACATTGTCCAGGAGGCCAAGGACCAAATGCAGATTCACCGAGCCACCTCCTGCTGGCGGATACACCACCAGTGGCACCAATACTGGAAAACTACAGAATGGTTTCTAATTTTCTGGATGCACTTCCAGGCACAGCTGACCTTAGCCACAGAAAGATCCAGTCCCAGCAAAATTGATCCAGCTGGTGAAAACCAAAGGACTGTCACATCCAGAACTGAAACCTTTTGCACTCAGAGAGACCAGATCACCGCAGATGATGACATATCATTATGGGGAGTAAGAGTGATTGACAAGTGCAAAGGTCACTGCCAGATACTGGGTGAACTCCATTAGGATCATCCAGGGGTCTCCAAAATGAAGATATTGGTGAGAAGTTATGTCTAATGGCCAGGATTGGATGCAGACATGGTGGTGTTGGTGGGGCAGTGCCCAGAGTGCCCACAAGGACAAACATTGCTGCCAGCAGCTCCACCACATCCACAGGAATGTCCGGGTAAAACCGGGATTCAGTTACATGTTAACTATTCAGGTCCTTTCATGGGCTTCATGTTCTTAGTGAGTGTGGATGCCCTCTCGCAAGGGCTGGATGTGCATACAGTTCATTCATCAAAGACGACGATAGATAATTTGTGTGTATCTTTTGTAATGCATGGACTCCCAGAAGTGTTAGTCACAGATAATGATCTATTCTTTGCTAGCCAGGAATTTGGGTATTTCCTCGAGTCAAATGGTACTTGACATATAAGGACAGCTCCATACCATCCACCATCCAATAGTCTGGTACACAGAGCAGTCCAAACTTCAAAGGCAGGCTTAAAGAAACAAACTACAGCTTCATTAAATACCAAACTGTCCAGGTTCCTATTTGATTACAGGATCATGCCACATGCAACTACAAGGTTAGCTCCCACAGAATTTCTAATGGGAAAAAGACTACACACCAGGTTAAATCTGATCTTCCCAGACCTAGGGGGAGGATGAAATGGCACCAGGAACGCCAAGCCAGACATAAGTATACACTAATCAAGAGAGATAGTTCACTTCAGTGGACAAAGTTTGGTGTAGGAACCACAGGAATGGATCTGCATTGGTAAAGAGGCATGGGCGACGTGAGGTAAGGTCCAGTGATGTATAATGTTTGGGTAGGTGTGACAGTCCTGAACAAGCACGTGGACCATATAAATGCACAAAACTCACAAACGGTACAGTAGCAAAATGTGCCCAGCTCTTTGACTGCTTTTCCGACTAGAACCCTGGGCTCTCCCTCTCCAGTAAGTGTTGAAGATACCTCGGAATCTGAGGTGGACAGACCGGATGTTGCCGCCTCCAAGTCTAGGCCTTCTGAACAGAAGAATTAATTCTTCAGAGACATTTTGGGCATGAGAGGTGAGCTACTGTGTGTTACACACTGCCCATATCAGAAGGCAGAGTTGGAGGAACCTCACCCCAGCAGGAGTTACAAACAAAAGAGCCAGTCTATGTCTTCAGACTCAGAGGGAGAGGGAAGTTGTGATTGTAATGAGGGCAGCCAGGTGGACATCATAGAATATGAGTTCCCTGATTGGGGCTGTTAATATGGTCCAATCAGGGACCCCTGGCTGACAGATAGTAACAGGAGTGTCTAGAGCCCGGGTGTCCTTGGAGAAGGAGCACGCGGTGTCCACCAACACCCTGGAGTTGTTCAGGGAGAGGTGGGCGCCGCAGGGAGTGGAGTGCATTATTTCTCCCTCCAACTCTATTTTGATATAGTCCCTACCCTCCCCTTCATTGTTTGATCACACAGCATTGCCCTTCGATGTGAAGGGCAGTGTTTGTCACTGGCCACCCGGGTGTTTTCCTAAAAAAAGGTAACAGGAGTGTCAGACATCCTGCTCACTCTGAGAGCTGGCCCTGAGGGAGCCGGATCAGTGTCAAGGATTCTCCACGTGAAAATAGAGGGTGATTTGATGATTGGAAACCGACCTCTGTGGAGTTATTTCACTTACCTCACCCCAAATGCCAATGTGCTCATGATGTGGGTAACAATCCAGAGTGAGTGCTGAGCAATTCATTTACACTTCTTCTCCCCAGATATCTCCAAACAGGAATTTCTGCCTCACTGCCCCCTACTGATGAACACAGCTCACAGTGACTGCGTCACCCTCCCTTTCCAATATCAAGCTTCGAGACATCCGTCACCCAAGCACCAGCTTAACCTGCTGTTTACAGAGATAACTACCTAATCCCCAAACACTATCTACTCCAACTACAACGTCACCTTTACCTTCCTCTACCACTGTCTCATACTCACACACACATTCACATCATCATCATCATTATCATCATCAGCGGTCTTTTGCAAATGAGGATTACTCTCTTCCACTCTCAGAGTGAGTCTGTAAGTGGCTGTACAGACCGCTGTGACTTCCACAGGCTCTGCTACGTTTGGGACAGAAAGGGGTGGGTGGGGCATTGGTGTGGGAGCATGCTCCTTTTGCGGTTTTTGCCTGGTTTCCGCTCTTTCCCAACAGCCAGTCTGAAGGTGCTCAACACCTTCCCAGATGCTCCTCCCTCACTTGTTTGGCCCTGGGTCAATAATTCCCAGGGGTCTGTGGGAATGCTGCACTTCCCCAGTGAGGCCTTGAGAGTATCCACCTGGGGCTCACCTGCCCTTTCGGAGTTGGGAGTAGGGAATCTCGTGTCGGTCATGGGGACAATGTGCCCAGCCCATTGCAGCTGATGAAGGTGTGGGTGGTCAGTGCCTCGATGTTGGGGATGTCGGCCTGGTCGAGGTGACTGGTGTTGGTGCATCTTTCTTCTCAGCAGTTTCCCAGGATCTTATGCAGGCAGTGTTGGTGGGACAGCTCCAGTGCCTTGAGGTGTCTGCTGTAGACAATCCATGGCTCACAGCCATATAGGAGGGCTCTGTAGACCATGAGCTTGGTGTCAGATCTGAGGTTGTTGGTCTCGAACACTGTTTTACTCAGGCGGCCGAAGGCTGCACTAGCACACTGCGGGGCACTGCTGCACCTTGTCATCAAAACCTGCTTTGGCCGACAGGACCCCTCCGAGGTTCTGGAAATGGCCAATATTCTCTCAGGCCTCCCCATGGACCTTGATGATCAGGGATTCACTCCACAATCCCAGGCCAGTTTGGTGGAGGACCTTCATCTCGCACGTGTTGAGGGTGAGACCCATGCTCTCATATGTCTCTGTAAGGTGTTGACGATGGTCTGGAGTCCATCCTGTGAGATTGCACATGCACAAGCATCATCTACGAACTGCAGCTAATGGCACTGGTGACACACCTTCTCACACACACACTCTTATACACACTCACATATCCACAGCCACACTCACATGCACACACACTCTCACACACATACATAAATATACACAAACTCACTCTTACACATACTAACTCACACGCACACACATACACTGTCACACAGACAAGCTCATACTCACACAAATTCCCTGCTCCAGACAAACATTTCCAGATATTTGTGTCCTATTAACAGACCTTTATTTCCCATTCAGTTTGGTTGGGATAAAAAGGCTTCCCTTTGGGACACAGGGTTTGGAGTGACCAATCAGAACTGCACAGCCTGAGTGACTGGTTAGTGTAATCAATCAGGATGACATAGCCTGAGTGACCAGTTCAAATGACCAATAGGGGTCACACAGTCTGAGTGACCGATTAGAATGACCAATCAGAGATACACAGCCTGAGTGACAGGTTAATGACCAATTGGCATCACACAACCTGAGTGATCAATGAGGGTAGCCAATCAGAGTCACATCACCCGAGTGACTGGTTACTATGTGTAACAGATAAATATCTGACCAATTTACTGTTGGCCATTTTTCCAGCTCCTGGCTGGTCACCAGTTGCTGGAGAGAGGGTCTCTAGTCCTAGTCAATGTAAGGCACTCAGCTTAGCAGCCAACAGCTGTCATTTGAACCTTGACCCTGGGCATATAACCCAGCAGTTCAGTCTCGTCAGCCTTATCAATACCATTCCCTTGCCCCCACTGAACCTTTCCATTCAACCCTCCCCTTCCCCAAGAACACAGGCAATTGACCCTTTCTAACCTGTAACACTTTCATCACAGTAACACATCCAGCAAAGGACACACTGGGGCCTATCGTGTCAGCACCAAACGAACATTTTCCTTCAATTTCCTGTTGCCTGGAGAAAGGCCCACTCAGACAGATGGTGACCATTTCTGAGCTGCAGTGTCACAGCGACAGCTTTCACGACATTGGGTTCGGCTGAGCAGAGTGGAAATCTCCCTGAGCTGGGAAGGTGTGTGATGCCAGCCCCCTGGGTCTGGGACACAGACAGAGCTGGTGTTGAAACCCAGAGGGTCAGTACTGTCTCTATCCTCTTAGCGTGAAAATGGCAGGACCTGGTATACCTGGACTGTGTCCCACTGACTGCCTTTCTGAAGTTGCAAGCAAGCAACACCCTTTTATCTGTTTAAGACTGGGCTTTATCGGCTCATATTTCAAAGACAGTTATTATAACTAAATCCTAAAGGAAATCTGAATCCAGGCGACTGCCTCTCTTCTTTAAAATTCTCCTCCATTAGAGGAGACAGAGAAGGAACCCGAGTGAGATGTACAAAATTATGAGGGGTACAGATAAGAAGAAACTTTTCCTTTTGGAGGAGGAATCAATGACCAGAGAGGCAGAGATTGAAGGTAAGGGGAAGGAAGGGATGTGAGGAAAAACTGTTTCACCCAGAGTGTGGTGGGAATTTGGAACCCACTGCCTGTAATGGAGGAAGAGGCAGAACCCCTCATCCCACTGAAGAAGGATTCAGATATATACTTGCAATACCAAGGTAGACAGGCCATGAACCAAGTGCTGGGAAATGGGGTTAGAAGAGTTAGGTAGTTGTTTTTGACCAGCACAGACATGATGGGCCAAAGCGTCTTTTTTTTGCGTTTAAGATCTCTGATTGTTTGCATTGGGAAGTTATTCCCCGTGTTCAGAATCTCATTGGGACCTCTTCACCTCCCAGTTCAGCAGAAATTAGTCTGTCATTCACAAACATTCTAAGCAAGAGTCACCCTGGACTGGAAACATTAACTCTGCTTCTATCTCTCCCTTCAGAGCTGCTGCTGGACCTGCTGGTTTTAATTCAGTCATGGAGATATTCTCATGGCACAGATTGACAGTCATTGACTCATAACTCATTCCAAACTGGCCTGAACCAATATCTAAATGCAACCCCACGCCCCAGAACTGTTTCCAATCTCCCACTTTACAAACCCTCAAGCGCTGTCCTGGGAGGCTGTTGCGTTTGTGATGCTGAGACCGGGGTAGGAATGGGGTTTGTGAAGTGTTGGCTGGGGACAGCAGGAGGGAGTGTATCTGGGAATTGACACTAGGTACAGAGAAAGCCAGCAGCCTGCTCTGAGGCTGGCCCGGAGAAGAAAAAAACTTCCAACTTAAACATGAACGCAGACAAAAGACCAAGCAGAAAGTTTCAGTGAGGAATTGATTGGTTAAGAGCAGTTGTGTCAGAGCGGAGTCTGAACAAGGATCTAGAGGAACCTGATCTCACAAAATAAAAATCCTTCTAAGAAAGGAATGCACTCAATTCAAACAAACTAATGGACTCCACATTGAGACTGTAAGGGGGGGGGGAGGAGGGGGAGATGGGGAACTTGTCTCATTCAGTTCACTTGAAATCTCGAACCAATGACATCGCCAGTAAAAGAGACTTTTTGAATGGAGTTTGCAGCCGCTGAGCTCCTGATGAGGATAGATTGGGTTCAGTAACAGTCTGCACTTACCTGCATTAACATAAGTTATTACTGAGAGGATGAGGATTTGTAAAGTTACAGCACAGTCCCAAATCGTTCTCGCTCTCCTCCACCGGCTCCGATTATCCATATCGTGCACAGACTGCTGCTGTCACCAGCTCAGTTACACAAGGGGATTACAGTGACTGGGGTGAGGGTTTGGGGAAGGGGTGAGGGGGGGGGGGGGGGAGACAGGAATTCGGGGGTGGGGGCAGACGGGCGTGAGGAGGGGGAGATCTAGGAAGCCATTCGGTGATTTGGATTTTTTTCGGTGTCTCAGCCCCAGCTCCTGGCGCCTCTCTGCTGCCTAGGCAAACTGGCTTTTCTTTCCCCGAGCTGACAGCAAAACCTGGTCTCCCTCACAGTTTCCTGGAGCTGAACAATTCTGCAGCAACAAAAAACTGGAACAAGAGATTTGGTGGTTTGGGATCTCGCCCCCACCCCTCTTCGCTCTCTCACTGCCCACTCAAACTCAAAGGGCTGAGACCGCCCAGAACAGCCTGCACTTTATTGGGCACTTGGGGAGGGAGGGAAAGGGAGGGCGCTGGAAACAGACCGGGAACTGAGGCTGCAATTTCCAACTTTGTTTTTTTCCATCAACCAACAGGAGAGGCTGCGTCTGAAGCGGCAACTTTAAACATTAAACAATACACTGTCAAATAAATACAAACCCACAGGATCCCAAACACACTGAATCCCAACCCACACAGCATCCCAAAACACAGGATGCCAAATGCACAATCCTGAACACGTGATTCCAAACACAGGTTCGACATACAGGATTTCAGACAGGATGCCAAACAAATGATCAAAAAACACTAGATCTCAAACATAGGGTCCTAAAAGACAGGAACACAAAGGTTTCCAAACGTACGGTCCCAAAAAAAGACGGGTCCCCACAGCAGGATGCCAAGCGAATTGCCAAGGCACTATCTCACACACCTTTATTTATTCGGTATCTTTGTCTCTTCCTTTCTCTATCTGCTTCTCAATTTAGGTCTCTCGCACTCTGTCTCTCTCTCTCTCCCACTCACTCTGTGTATATCTCACTATCTCCCTCTGTATATATCTCTCACTCTCTCTGTATATATCTTACTATCTCTCTCTATATAAAACTCTCTCTCTGTCTGTGTATATCTCACTATCTCCCTCTGTATATATCTCTCACTCTCTCTGTCTGTATATATCTCCCACTCTATCTGTATATATCTCTCACTCTCTCTGTATATATCTTACTATCTCTCTCTATATAAAACTCTCTCTCTGTCTGTGTATACCTCACTATCTCCCTCTGTATATATCTTACTCTCTCTGTCTATATATATCTCCCACTCTCTCTGTCTGTATATATCTCTCACTCTCTCTCACTATCTCTGTATATATCTCTCTCTATCCATTTCTCTTTCTGTATCTCTGCATCTATCTCTTTGTCTGTATCATCTCTCTGTTCTCTTTGTTTTCTCTAACTCACACTTTCCCTTCGTATATTGGTCCTTGATGGTTTGGAATTTGGGGAACTGAGTGGAGAGCCGCATCCCTCCTTCGGAATCAAGGAGTTGTATGTGGAGAGAGAGTGGAAAGGCCTTGAATAGGGGAAGCAGGAGGGAATGGGAGGAGGTGTGGGGGAGATGGTATCTGAGGGGAGGGTGGAGTGACCCTTCCCTCACAGTTAGAATGCCTCAGCCTCCAGAGCCAAACAGCTTTGGGAGTCCTTGTGCATGAATCACAAAAATGTAGCATTCAGGTTCAGTGGGTAATTGGAAAAAACAAACGGAATGTTGAGTTTTAGTTCAAACAGAATGGAGTCCAAAAGGTTGGGGAGGTTTTACCAAAACTATAAAACAAACCAGTCAGATCACAGCCAGAATACATGAACAGTTTTGCCCCTCTTTATCTAATCTAAGGAAAGATGGACTGCCATTAGAGGCAGCGCAGGGAAGGGTCATTCAGCTGATCCCAGATATGGACGGACTGTCTTATGAGGAGATGTTGAGTAGGTTGGGTCTGTAGTCATTGGTGTTCAAAACGTTATTGAAACATACACATTCTTAGAGAACTTCACCAGTTTCCTAATCTCCCCCACCCCATACTAGATCCAACCCTCCAACTCAGCACCGCACTCTTGACCTGTCCTACCTGTCCATCTTCCTTCCCACCTGTCCACTCCAAACTATCACAATCATCCCCCCACCTCCATCTACCTATCTCCTTCCCAGCTACCTTCCCCCCCCCACCCCTACACACCTATTTATCTGTCAGGCCCCTTTTCTCCCCTCCACACAGTCCTGATGAAGGGCATATGTCCGAAACATCGATTCTCCAGCTCCTCAGATTCTGCCTGACCTGCTGTGCTTTTCCGGTGCCACACTATTCGACTCTGATCTCCACTATCTGCAATCCTCACTTTCTCTATGTTTAGAGTGCCAATTCGGTCATTCACATTCTATGAGATCCCACTGACTGACCTTGTCACAATCACTATGTCCTTCTCCCTCTGAGTCCAAGGACATTGTTGATCCTTTTTCTTGGAGAATCACCAGGTCAGCTTCTCCTGACTTGGCATCCAGTATGAGAAGCATATAACACCTGGGAGCTCACCCTTGCACCAGGAGTGCCTCGGTAGTATTTCACTCTCTTCTTTCAGCAGCAAAGGCACCATGGCAGTAACATCCACCATGTCCATCTCTGATTCTGAAGACTCGTCAAAACCTGACGGAGAGGGTAATCTGAATCTTCGAAAAAGTAGGGCACATTTTGCTCCGTTTGTGAATTCATGGCTGGCATTTGGTCCACATGCTTGTTCAGGACTGCTGCACCTACCTGAACTTTATACGTCACTGGTCCTGAACTCACGTCAAACATGCCTCTTGCCTATACAGGGCCATTCTTTGGTTCTTTCACTTTTGACTCCTGTATCAAACTGTCTCTTTCAGTTGGTGGAGTCTTGGGTCCGGCATTGGTGTTCCTAATGCCGTTTCACCCCTCCTCCCCCAAGTCCAGGAAGATCAGACTTAACCCTGATGCGATGTCTTCTACTCATTAGCAACTCTGGCAGTGCTATCCCTGTAGGCACATGTACATTGTCCTAGAATCAAATAAGAACTATGGCAACTAAGGATATAGTTTCTTCAAGCCTGCCTTCAAAGTTTGGACTGCCACGCCATTGGATAGCATGGAGTTGTCCTTAGATGTTGAAGAGTGAAGATCAAGAATGACAGATACAGGGAATGCTGGATGAATAGAGACATTGAGGCTCTGGTAAAGAAAAAGGAAGCATATGTCAGGTATAGACCGCAGGGATCGAGTGAATCCCTTGAGAGTTAATAGGGCAGTAAAAGCACACTTAAAAGGGAAATCAGGAGGGCAAAAAGGGGACATGAGATAGCTTTGGCCAATAGGGTTAAGGGAGAATTCAAAGGGTATCTACAAAACATAAAGGACGAAAGAGTAACTAGGGAACAAATAGGGTCCCTTATTGATCAGAAAGGCTACCAATGTGTGGAACCAGAGCAGATGGGCAAGATATGAAATGAATATTTGGCATCAGTGTTTACTGTGGAGAAAGATATGGAAGTTGGACAACTTGGAGAAATAAATAACAATATCTTGAAAAAAGTATATAAATCCCCAGGACCTGATTAGGTGTACCCAAGAACTTTGTAGGAAGCTAAGGAAGTGATTGCTGGGCCCCTTGCTGAGATATTTGTATCGTAAGTGGCCACAGGTGAGACATCGGGAGACTGAAGGTTGACTAACATGGTGCTACTATTTAAAATTTGCTGTAAAGAAAAGCCAGGGAACTATAGACCAGTGAGCCTGATATCGGTGGTGGGTAAGTTGTTAGGGATTCTGAGGGACAGGATTTACATGTATTTGAAAAGGCAAGGACTGATTAGGGATAGTCAACATGGCTTTGTGCATGGGAAATGGTGTCTCACTAACTTGATTGAGTTTCTTGAAGAAGTGTCAAAGACGTCTGATGAAGGCAGAGTAGTGGACATTGTCTATATGGACTTCAGTAAGGTGGCCAACAAGGTTCCAAATGGTAGACTGGTTAACATGGTTAGATCAGTTGGAATACAGGAAGAGCCAGCCATTTGGATACAAGTTCGGAAACAGAGGGTGGTGATACAGGGATGCTTTTCAGATTGGAGGCCCATGACCAGAGATGTGCAGCAAGGATCAGGGCTGGGTCCACTGCTTTTTGTCACTTATATAAATAATTTGGATGTAAATATAGGGGGGAATCATTCATAAATTTGCAGATTACACCAAAATGGGTGGTGTAGTGGACAGCGAAGGTTACCTCAGAGCACAACAGGACCTTGATCAGATGGGCTGAGGAGTGGCAGATGGAGTTTAAGTCAGATAAATGTGAGGTACGACATTTTGGGAGGACAAATCAGGGCAGGATTAAACACTTAATGACAAGGTCATGGAGAATGTTGCTGAACAAAAGACCTTGGAGTGCAGATCCATTGTTCCTTAAAAGTGGAGTCACAGGTAAATAGGGCAGTGAAGAAGGTGTTTGGAATTTTTGCCTTTCTCAGTGTATTAAGTATAGCAGTTTAGAGATCACATTGTGGCAGTACAGGATACTGGTAGGCCACGTTTAGAATATTGTGTAGAAAGGGTTCAGAAGCGATTTAACAGGATGTTCCTGGGTATGGAAGGTTCAAGCTATAAAAAAGGCTGGATAGGCTGGTACGTTTTTCACTGGAGTGGAGGAGGTTGAGAAGCAATCTGGTAGAAGTTAATAAAATATTGAGAGGAATAGATGGCATTAATGGTAGTTGCCTTTTCCCTAGGTGGATTTCCAGATTAGGGGGCACATTTTTAAGGTGAGAGCACAGAGATTTAATAAAGATATGAGGCAAAATCTTTACACAGAGGGTGGGTCACCTGTTCAATGAGCTTCCTGAGAAAGTGGTGGATGTGGGTACAATTGCAATGTTTAAAGATAGATACATGAATAGGAAAGATTTGGAGAGATATGGGCTAGGAGCAGGCAGTTAGGACTAGTTTAGTTTGGATTATGTTCAGCATGGACTGGTTGAACCAAAGGGTCTTTTTCCATGCTGTATGACTCTATGACCCTAATTCTGGTCTCTCTGCTGTAGGAAATATGTTATTAAACTTGAAAGGGTTCAGAAAAGATTTAAAAGGATGTTGCTGGGGTTGGAGGCTTTGATTTACAGGGAGAGGCTGACGAGGCTGGGGCCTATTTTCCCTGGTGCATCAGAGGTGACCTTGTAGAGGTTTATAAAATCATGATAGGCATGGATAGTGTAAGTAGCCAAGGTCTTTTCCCAGGTTGGGGGGGTTGAAAACTAGAGGCCATAGGTTTAAGGTGAGAGGGGAAAGATTTAAAAGAGACCTAAGGCATTTTCATGCACATATGAAATGAGCTGCCAGAGAAAGTGGTGGAGGCTGGTACAATTACAACATTTAAAAGACAGCTGGATGGTTATATTGAAAGGAAAGTGGGATATGGAGCAAATGCTGGCAAATGGGATTAATTTAGGATATTTAGTCGGCGTGAAGGAGTTGTACTGAAGGGTCTGTTTCTGTGCTGTACATCTCAATGACTCAATAACTTTAAGTTCAGAAGGACCGGCGAGAGTGTCCATTTCCACTGGAATACCATACAAATCATATTTTCCAAAGATAAAGCCAGTTAAGTGCCTGTTTGAAGTCCAGCTGGGCTTCAGCTAGCAGGTGCTTTTGTATGGTTACATCATTAATCCCACATTCCAAAAGATTTCTCAGCACCTTGTTAAGGGTTAAACCAAAGTCATGTACCCTTCCCAGTTGTCTTCACTGAGTCAGAAATCCCGATACGGATTCCCTTGGTTCTCAAATTGCCGAGTAAAACCGATAACATCTCAGAATTTGAGAAGGCTGGGGTCATACCATTCCTTAATTAAATCCATCAAATCTCTGGAGCGGCACAGTGGTTAGCACAGCTGCCTCACACATCCAGGGACCCGGGTTTGATGCCAGACTTGGACGACTCTCTGTGTGGAGTTTTCCCCATGTCTGCGGGGGTTTCCTCCAGATGCACTGGTTTCTTCCCACAAGATGTGCAGGTCAGGTGAATAGGCCATGCTAAATTGCCCATAGTGTTCAGGAGTGTGTGGATTAGGTACAATTTGGAGGTGCGGGTGTTGGACTGGGGTAGACAAAGTTAAAAATCACACAACACCAGGTTATAGTCCAGCAGGTTTACTTGGAGGCACTAGCTTTCGAAGTGCTGCTCCTTCATCAGGTGGTTGTGGAGCTCTCACAGACACTCGCACACACTTACCCGATCTCCCCTGCACACACCCCACATAAGTTTATGGGGTGAATTTGTACTTGCAGAATTACATTTTATTTTGCTCAAAAACTGCATAAAACTGCATTCATCCACAAACTCCATCAACAAACACATCGACCTGGACCCAATATACCAACCACTACAGTGGACAGCTAAAACTGACAACCGGAAGCGGCAGGGACAGGCCACTATAAACACCGGAGGAAACATCAAAGAAGCGCTTCGCAGGAGGCTCCCAAGCACTGATGATGTCGCCTAGCCAGGGGACGAAACGTTTGCAACAAAACCTTCCAGCTCGGCGAACAGAACCACAACATTCAGATGTATAATTGTGATGCCAAATATACAAGATTATGGGTCGTGAATGTGGTGCTGGAAAACCACAGCAGGTCAGGCAGCATGTGAGGAGCAGGAGAATCGATATTTCGGGCATAGGCCCTTCATCAGGAATAAGGCTCTTCCTGGCCCACACACTCTCGACTCTGATCTCCAGCATCTGCAGTCCTCACTTTCTCCAAGATTATGGGGTGGCACGGTGGCGCAGTGGTTAGCAGTGCTGCCTCACAGTGCCAGGGTCCACCTCGAGCGACTGTCTGCATTCGGTTTGCATGCTCTTCCCGTGTCTGCATGGATTTCCTGCAGGTACTCTGGCTTCCTCCCACAGTCCAAAGATGTGCAGCTTAGGTGGATTGGCCACGCTAAATTGTCCACGCTAGGTGGGATAGCCATGATGGGATATGTGGGTTTACATGGATAAAGTGTGGGGGTGGGTCTGGGTGGAAAGCTCTTTGGAGGGCCAGCAAGGACTTGAATGGCCTGCTTCCACCGTGTAAGGATTTGAGGTCATTCTATGGGCCAAGCATTGGAAAATAATAGTAGAATAATTAGGTGGTTGTTTGACTGGCACAGACTTGGTGGGCCAAAGGATCTTTTCCTACACTGAATCTCGCTATGACTTGATGATTCAACTTCTTGAAGTGAAAATAAAGCTTTCTCTAAACTGTGCCCATTAAACATTCTAGTTCAGGGTGAGATACAGAGTAAAGTTCCCTCTACTCTGATAAACTGAAAGAAAAGCTCCTCAAACGAGGCTTTGTGGGTAGAATTTAGGGATGTTAAGGAGGCAGCCAGTTTACTGGGAGTGCATGACAGGCCTCTAAAGAGTCAGTGGGAAATAGAGAAGCAAATATGTAGACAGTTCACAGAGGTGTGTAAGAGTAATCATCAGGTAATTATACACAGGGACTTCAATTTTCCCAACATTAATTGGGATAGTCATAGTGTTAAGGGTTTAGAGGGGGCAGATTTCTTGAAATATATCCAGGGAGGGTTTTGTATCAATAAAGCTGACCATGTGATCAATGTAGCAATGGGGGAGCATTTAGGCAATAGCGGCTACAACACAGTATGGTTCAAATTTGCTATGAACAAGGAAAAAGATAGCCTGCCAAACACTGGGGAATGCAGATTTTGTTTTATTAAAATAAAGCAGGATCTGGCCAAAGTTGACTGGGAACAGTTCCTTGTAGGTAAACCTATAATGGAGCAGTGGTGGGTGGGGGCATTCTGAGGGTACAGGAAGTAGTAGATGCAGGTACACTTAAAAATTTTTAAAGGCATTTGGACAGGGGCATGAAAGTTTTAGAGGGATATGGGCCAATCAGAGGCAAATGGGATTAATTTAATTTGGGAAATGGATGGCATGGATGAGGTTGGCCGAAATGTCTGTTTCCATGCTGTAACACTTAATGACTCTACGTACCCTTTCATGGGAAATATAGCAGCAAAAGTTCAGAGAACCCTGTATATCGAGGACAATTCAAGACTGGATGAAGAGAAAGGTTTTTAGTCCAAAGGGAGCAATTCAGCTGCGGCCCAAGAGGAATATAGGAAGTGCAGGTGTGAACTTAAGAAAGCAGAGGAGCAAAAAAGTATCAATTAAAATGACTTGTGAACATGATTAGGGAGAATCCTAAGATATTTTATAACTACATTCAAGGGGGGAGATTAACCTGGGAAAGAGTACGGCCCATTAGGATCAAGGTGGTCATCTATATGCGAGACCTCAGGATACAGGAAAGTTGTTAAATGAATATTTATTTTTGGCCTTCACTCTGGAAAAGGAGGACATAGCTACAGAATTCAGGAAAAGGAACTGTGTCCAGTGGATACCACAAGGATCAGTGCTGGGACTGTTAATGTTTGTTATATACATCAATGATATAAAGTCAGTTCTGCTATAACACGGTAGTTCCATTCTCGTTTAATCCCATGTTATAAGAAAATCATCTAATGGCAGCACCATTTAAACTAATGGGGCTGGAATCACATTATAACGAATACATGCTTTAAAACTTTGCACTTTAGAAAGTGTCCCCATTCGTCAATCTTATAGTGAATTTGTGTTATTGAAACACGTTACAGCAGAATGACCCGTAGATGAAAACGTGGTGGGGAATGCTACGCTTGTATGCAGATGACACCAAGATTGGTAGGATCGTTAATAGTGAAGAAGATGGTTGTAGGGTTGGGTTAGTCAGGTGGGCAGAGCAGTGGCAGATGGTCTTTATCCTTGATAGGTGTGAGGTTATGCACTACAGAAGAAGAAACAAAATGAGGGAATATTAATTGAATGACTGGACACTGGGTAGCTCAGAGGAACAGAGGGATTTTGGTGTAATTATTCATAGATCCCTGAAGTCAGCAGAGCATGTGAATAGGAGAGTTAAGAAGACATATGAGACACTTGCTTTCATCAGTTGTGGCACAGAATATAAGCACAAGGAGATCACGTTGGAATTGTACAGAGCGTTGGTTAGGCCACAGCTAGAGTAGTGTGCAAATCTGGTCACCTCATTGCAGGATGTGATAACACAAGACAGGGTACAGAGGATGTTCACCAGGATGTTGTCTCGGATGGAAGCTATAAGGAAAGGAAAGCTATAAGGCTGGGTCTACATTCCCTGGAGTATTGGTGGTTAAGGAATGACGTTATAGAGGTCCATAAATTCATGAGGGACATGGATAGGAGGAATCCACAAGGTCTTTTTCCCAGGGTAGGGGATCCAAAATTAAAGGGCATAGGCTCAAAGTGAGAGGAGAAAAATTTTAAAGGGATCTAAGAGCCAACCTTTTCATGTAGAGGCAAGTGCATGTATGGAATGAGCTGCCAGAGAAAGTGGTGGAGTCTGGTATAATTACCACATTTAAAAGGTGTCTGGATGGGTATATGAATAGGAAGGGTTCAGAGGGGTATGAGACAAATGCTGGCAAATGGGATGAGATTATTTTATATGCCTGGTTGGCAGAAACAAATTGAATCGAAGAATCTGTTTCTGTGCTGTACAACTCTATGACTCTCTTGAGAAACTGAGCTATAAGGAGAGGCTAGACAGGCTTGAATTGTTTCCTTTTGAGAGAGAAGACTGAGGGGGGATATTATTGAGGTGGATAAGATTATGAGGTGTATGGATAGAGTGAATAGAAACTAGGCAAAAGTGAGGACTGCAGATGCTTGACATTACGGTCCAGATTAGAGTGGTGCTGGAAAAACACAGCAGGTCAGGCTGATGAAGGGCTTTTGCCAAAATGTCGATTTTCCTGCTCCTTGGATGCTGCCTGACTTGCTGTGCTTTTCCAGCGCCACTGTAATCTGGACTCTGAGTAGAAACTAGCTTTTTCCCTTGGTTGAGGGGTCAATCATGAGAGGGCAAGGTTTTAGAGGAAAGGATAGGAAATTCAGAGGGAATTTGAGAAAAAATATTTTCACTCAGCACGTGATGGGAACCTGGAATGCATTGCCTGGGAAGGTAGTGGAGGGTTGGAAACCGCACAACCTTTAAAAGATATTTGGATGGGTACTTTAAATATCATAATATTCCATGATATGGGACAAGTGCAAGAAATTGGGATTAGTGCAGCTTTAATGGTAGCTATGTCAGTGTAGATGCAGTGGGCTGAAGGGCCTTTACTGCACTGTATGACTCGATGACTTCCTCGATAAGGTCCACACCAAATTCCTTGAGCCAGGAACAGTACAGGCTTAGATATGGAGTGAAGCTCCCCCTATGTTTCCAAACCGAAATTAAAGCCCCTGACACTGTCTCCATCAAACATTCTCCAGGACAGAGACAGCACTTGGTTAGGTACAGAGTTAAGGTGCTTCTACACTGTCCCCATCAAACACTCCAAAGATAGGGACAGCATGGGGTTAGATACACAGTAAAGCTTCCTCTACATTGGCCCTTCGAACACAACCAAGAAAGGGACAGCCTGGGGTTAGATAGAATAAAGCCCCCTCTCCACTACCCCTCATCAAACACTTTCAGGACAGGGACAGCACTGGGTTAGATTCAGAGTAACTCTTTCTCTACACTGTCCCCATCAAATACTGCCAGGATAGTGACAGCACAGAGTGAGATACAGAGTAAAGCTCCTTCTATACTGTCAATATCGTTTGCTCCATTTTGCCAGAGTGGCGAGGAGAGAAGGAGTGGTGAAGCGAAGGCTGCCAGGAAGGGTGAGTTTTCCTGCATTAAAAGGGACTTACCTCGGAAGTCGGGCCTCCATTTGCCGAGAGGTGCGAGGGAGGAGCGAAGGACTTCTGGGAAGTCATATATTTGTGTGGTTGTGTTACCCGAAACACTACTTGGGTAGTGTCTCCCACCCATCCTCCTCCTCTAACCAAAAAAAAGGTTCTGTGCGCCAGATTGGTAAAATAACTAGTTTATTTTTTATTCCTTATTTTTCAACAGTCTCTTTGGGAATTTAGAATAGTGGGAATGTGGGTTAGGGCAGTTGAATGTTCCTCCTGCAGGATGTGGGAGGTAAGGGTCACCACTAGTCTCTCTGCTGACGAAATCTGCAGGAAGTGCACCCAACTCCAGCTCCTCAAAAACAGAGGGGATTATTGAGAGGAGTTACAGGGAGGTAGTCACTCCTTAGGTACGAGAAAAAGGCAGATGGGTGACGGTCAGGGGACGGAAAAGGAACCAGCAGGCAGTGCAGGGATTCCATGTGGTCATTCCCCTCAACAGTACCGTTTGGGGGGGGGGGGGGAGGGTGGGACTTACCAGGGGAAAGCAGTGGGGCACAGGGCTCTGGCACAGAGTCTGTCCCTGCTGCTCAGAAGGGAAGGGGGAAGAGGAGCAGAGCAGTAGTCATTGGGGACTGCATAGTTAGGGGGACAGATAGGAGGTTCTGTGGGGACGAGAGAGACTCACGGTTGGGGTTTGTGATGTCTCTGATCGTGTTTTTGGGATCCTTAAGGGGGAAGGGGAGCAGCCCCAAGTCATGGTCCACATAGGCACCAACGACATAGGTAGGAAGAAAGATGGGGATTAAAGGCAGAATTCAGGGAATTAGGATGGAAGCTTAGAGCTAGGACGAATAGAGTTGTTGTCTCTGGTTTGTTGCCAGTGCCACGACCTAGTGAGGCGAAGAATAGGGAGCGAGAAGAGTTGAACACGTGGCTACAGGGATGGTGCAGGAGGGAGGATTTTGGATTCTTGGATAATTGGGGCTCTTTCTGGGTAGGTGGGACCTCTACAAGCAGGATGGTCTTCATCTGAACCAGAGGGGTACCAATATCCTGGGGGGGAAATTCGCTAAGGCTATTGGGGTGGGTTTAAACTAATCCAGCAGGGGGATGGGAACCAAAATTATAGTTCGAGTATAGAAAAAGTTGAGAGTAGGGAGGTCCAAAATCAAGTTTCAGGGACACAAGATGGCACCGGCAAGCAAGAAGTTGGTTTGAAGTGTGTCTACTTCAATTCCAGGAGCATCCGGAATAAGGTGGGTGAACTTGCAGCATGGGTTGGTACTGGGGACTTTGATGTTGTGGCCATTTCGGAGACATGGATAGAGCAGAGACAGGAATGGTTGTTGCAGGTTCCAGGATTTAGATGTTTCAGTAAGAACAGAGAAGATGGTAAAAGAGGAGGAGGTGTGGCATTGTTGGTCAAGGACAGTATTACAGTTGCAGAAAGGATGTTTGGGGACTCGTCAACTGAGGTAGTATGGGCTGAGATTAGAAACAGGAAAGGAGAGGTCACCCTGCGGGGAGTTTTCTATAGGCCTCCGAATAGTTCCAGAGATGTAGAGGAAAGGAGAGCAAAGATGATTCTCGATAGGAGTGAGACAGGCAGGGTAGTTGTCATGGGGGACTTCAACTTTCCAAATATTGACTGGGATCACTACAGTACGAGTACTATAGATGGGTCAGTTTTTGTCCAGTGTGTGTAGGAGGGCTTCCTGACACAATATGTAGACAGGCCAGCAAGGGGCGAAGCCATATTGGATTTGGTACTGGGTAATGAGCCCGGCCAGGTGTTAGACTTGGAAGTAGGTGAGCACTTTGGTGATAGTGATCATAATTCTGTTATATTTACTTTAGTGATAGAAAGGGATAGGTGTATACCACTGGGCAAGAGTTACAGCTGGGGGATAGGCAATTATGATGTGATTAGGCAAGATTTAGGAAGCATAGGATGGGGAAGGAAACTGCAGGGAATGGGCACATTAGAAATGTGGAGCTTATTCAAGGAAAAGCTCCTGTGTCCCCTAGATAAGTATGTCTCTGTTAGGCAGGGAGGAAGCTGTAGAGTGCAGGAGCCGTGGTTTACGAAGGAAGTGGAATCTCTGGTCCAGAGGAAGAAGAAGGCTTATGTTAGGATGAGATGTGAAGGTTCCGTAAGGGCGCTTGAGGGTTACAAGGTTGCCAGGAAAGACCTAAAGAGAGAGCTCAGAAGAGCCAGGAGGAGACATGAGAAGTTGTTGGCGGATAGGATCAGGGTAAACCCTAAGGCTTTCTATAGGTATTTAAGGAATAAAAGATTGGCGAGAGTAAGATTAGGGCCAATCAAGGATAGTAGTGGGAAGTTGTGTGTGGAGTCAGAGGAGATAGGGGATGCACTAAATGAATATTTTTCGACAGTATTCACTCTAGAAAACGACAATGTTGTCGAGGAGAATATTGAGATACAGGCTACTAGACTAGGTGGGATTGAGGTTCACGGGGAAGAGGTATTAGAAATCCTGCAGAGTGTGAAAATAGATAGGTCCCCTGGGCCGGATGGGATTTATCCTAGGATCCTCTGGGAAGTCAGGGAGGAGATTGCCGAGCCTTTGGCATTGATCTTTAAATCATCATTGTCTACAGGAATAGTGCCAGAAGACTGGAGGATAGCAAATGTGGTTCCCCTGTTCAAGAACGGGAGTCGAGACAACCCTGGTAATTATAGACCAGTGAGCCTTACTTCAGTTGTTGGTAAAGTGTTGGAAAAGGTTATAAGAGATAGGATTTATAATCATCTAGAAAAGAATAATTTGATTAGAGATAGTCAGCACGGTTTTGGGAAGGGTAGGTCGTGCCTCACAAACCTTATTGAGTTCTTTGCGAAGGTGACCAAACAGGTAGATGAGAGTAAACCGGTTGATGTGGTGTACATGGATTTCAGCAAGGTGTTCGATAAGGTTCCCCACAGTAGGCTATTGTACGAATTGCAGAGGAATGGGATTGTGGGAGATATAGCAGTTTGGATCAGTAATTGGCTTGCTGCAAGAAGACAGAGGGTGGTGGTTGATGGGAAATGTTCATCCTGGAGTCCAGTTACCAGTGGTGTACCGCAAGGGTCGGTGTTGGGTCCACTGCTGTTTGTCATTTTTATAAATGACCTGGATGAGGGTGTAGAAGGGTGGGTTAGTAAATTTGCAGGTGACACTAAGGTCGGTGGAGTTGTGGATAGTGACAAAGGATGTTGTAGGTTACGAAGAGACATAGATAAGCTGCAGAGCTGGGCTGAGAGGTGGCAAATGGAGTTTAATGCGGACTAGTGTGAGGTGATTCACTTTGGTCGGGGTAACCGGAATGCAAAGTACTGGGCTAATGGTAAGATTCTTGGTAGTGTAGATGAGCAGAGAGATCTCGGTGTCCAGGTACACAGATCCTTGAAAGTTGCCACCCCAGGTTGATAGGGTTGTTAAGAAGGCATACAGTGTTTTAGCTTTTATTAATAGAGGGATCGAGTTCCGGAACCATGAGGTTATACTACAGCTGTACAAAACTCTGGTGCAGCCGCACTTGGAGTATTGTGTATAGTTCTGGTCACCACATTATAAGAAGGATGTGGAAGCTTTGGAAAGGGTGCAGAGGAGATTTACTAGGATGTTGCCTGGGAGGGAAGGTCATATGAGGAAAGGCTGAGGGAGAAGAAGGTTGAGAGGTGACTTGATAGAGATATATAAGATAATCAGAGGGTTAGATAGGGTGGACAGGGAGATCCTTTTTCCAAGTATGGGAACGGCAAACACGAGGGGACACAACTTTAAAGTGAGGGGAGATAGATATAAGACAGATGTCAGAGGTAGTTTCTTTACTCAGAGAGTAGTAAGGGTATGGAATGCTTTGCCTGCAACGGTAGTAGATTCGCCAACTTTAAGTGCATTTAAGTCGTCATTGGACAAGCATATGGACGTACATGGAATAGTGTAGGTGGGATGGGCTTCAGATTGGTATGACAGGTCGGCACAACATCAAGGGCCGAAGGGCCTGTACTGCGCTGTAATGTTCTAATATTATAATATCAAACACTCCTAGGTCAGGGACAGTTTGGGTTAGTTCAGAGTTAAGTCTCCTCTCCACCATCCCTGTCACACATTCGCAGGACAACAACAGCACAGTGGTGGATACAGTGTAACGCTTCCCCTTCACTGTGCCCATCAACTACTGCTAGGACAGTGACAGCACGGGGTGAGATACAGAGTAAAGCTTTCTCTGCACTGTCCCCATCCAACACTCCCAGAACAGGGGCATCTTAGGGTTACAGTGTAACGCTCCCATCAGCTGTGTTAGTTCATGTAGACTGGTTGATTGGGTGAGGCTGCTCCACTTTGAGGATTCATTTCTTCCTGTGGTTTTCATGTTGAACCTCTCCCAGTTGTTACAGTTTAATAGAATTTTAATTCAAGTAATTTCCAGTTGTGGTGGAGCTGGTTTTGCTCAGACAGCCTTGTCTGGCTGCGATTTCTATCTGTGGTGTAAACATCACTTCACATCAGTGGAACCGAAGGTTTGTGTTTGGAATAAGCCTGAATGAGTAGTCAGGTGTGTAATAGGAAAGTATATAAAGCTGGGTGTGTAACATGAAGATATGTAAAGATCAGAAATACAATCAGTGTGTAATAGGCAAGAGTGATCAGGGAATGTGTAAAGGGAGGGTGTGCAATGGGAAGGCCTGTAATGGTCAGGTTAATAATAGGAGGGAATTATTGAAAGACGGAATTGTATTGAGGTCAGCCAGGTGGACCTCATAGAATATGGGTTCCCTGAATTGGGGCTGTTAACCTGGTCCAATCAAGGACCCCTGACTGACATCCAAATAGCAGAGGTTCTGTTCACTCTGAGGGAGCTAGATCAGTGTCAAGGACTTTTCATGTTTAAATAAAGGGTGATTTGATGAGGGCTTACCCGCCTTTGTGGAGTTATTTTCGTGGTGATGAGAGAAAAGCATGCCCCTGAAGAAATTTGCTCGCAGTGGTTGTCTTGAGTTGGGGTAAGCATTTCTGGTATAATGCTGTTATTTAGGAAGCTTGACTCGTTCAATCGTGCTGTCAAAGACTGGGCTCGGTTTGTGAAAAGGCAAATGACATTGGGGCAGATGATTAATTCTCTTGACAGCTTGTGGACCTGCACCTTTTTTGCTTATTCGGTGCCTAATGTTCCCTGAGGCAGCAGATACTAAAACCTTTCAAGAGTTGGTGGATTTCATTAAGGAATGTTATGTTCCCAAGCTACCTCTAATTTTGAGATGTTAGCGGTTTTACACAGCAGCTCAAGAGCCAGGGCAATCTGTATCAGGATTTTTGACTAGGTTAAGATGACTGGCAGAGATACGTGACTTTGGTTAAACCCCTAATGATTTGATGAAAGACCGATTGGTATATGGGATTAATGATGTAACCATGCAAAGACGCCTAATAGCAGAAACCCAACTGGACTTCAAACAGGCATTATAACTGGCTCTGAAAATGCAGCAAGTACAGTATATGAGATGTACGGTATTCTGATGGAAGTGGACACCCTCGCCAGTCTTGGGGAATACCGCTTCACACAGGACATATCCTGAACAGAGGGACTCGAGGTCAGCCCATAGCAAAACCCCAAAGCAAAGCCAAGCTTCAGCCAAACTGGTAAAATTTTCCTCTCGATCCAGCTGACAGGCCGGTATGTGGACTCAAGACAGCAGGAGAGTCTCACTAGGCCGAAATGGAGTAAAATAATTCATTGGCTGGTATCCAGGAGAGTGAACACAGTGGAAAGTCCACCTACACCTGGATTGGAATAGTTAAATTCATTAGCAATATCCAAATTGAAAGAATCAAAATAAACATTTGCTTAAATGGTCACCTGGCTCAATATTGGCACGGTCATTTCAGTGATCACAGAATCAATCTCTAACAAAATTGGCTCTGAACTCCAATCCTTACGTTTATGCAAGAGCCTGGTTAGGCTGTGAACCTACACTGGGAAACCTTTCCAGATTAGAGGAATAACTTCGGTTCCAGTTTTTTACGAGAAGCAGCTGAGCCAGTCAGCACAGATTCGAATAAAAGGTTCAGGCCAAAGCTTGATGCGGAAAATTGTTGAGGAAGATTCACCTTGATTGGCTTAACCTTTTTCAATTAGAAAATAGCTACCTGAGTAAAGTCCTAATTAAATATCCAGAGGTTTTTCAGAAATGTCTTGAGACCATGAAAGTAGCCAAGGGCACCTTGCATATTGACCAGGAAGCAATTCCATGATTCTGCAAGGCCCGCCCAGTGCCATTTGTAATAGGGGCAAAAGTAGAGGCAGAAATCAGGAGGCTGGAAAGGGAAGGAACCATCAAACCAATCCTGGCTGTGGATTGGGCAACACCGGGCGTACTGACTGTGAAGCCTGACGGGTTGGTTCACCTTTCTGGGGATTTTAAACAAATGGTAACTGCTTCCTCCCACCTGGATAAATAGCCAATCCTTCTCAGTGAGAATTTATACACAAAGCTGGCAGGGGAACTGTCCTTTATGAAGCAGATTAAATGAGAATTCCTCGAAGTAAACTACAATTAACCCCATCTCGGTTTGTACCAATATACAACATTGCCATTTGGGATATCATCAGCCTGTGCAATTTGTCTGTGGACGATGCAGAACATTTTACAAGGTTTACACCAGATCACCATTAATCTGGATGATATGGTATTTACAAGGAAGTCCAATAAGGAGCAACGGAGAACTTGGATAAAGTCCTTTGATGGTTCTCCCAGGTGGGTGTACATCTTAGAAGGGAAAAATGCATGTTCCAGGCACCCCAAGTGATCGACTTGGGCTACAGATCTGACAAGACCGGGTTACATCTGTTGAAAGACAAAGTGAGAGGAATCAAAGGTGCCTTAGCTCCCATATCGGTATCAGAGCTTTCCTTGAACTCACTGGTGAATTACTATGGAAAGTCCATACAAAACCTGGTCTCTATCCTGGTGCCTTTGTATCGAGTCTTAATAAAGGGTCAGCCTTATAAATAATAGTGTAACCAAGCCATAGCCTTCAGGGAAGTGAAGAAACAGCTATCATCCTCTACGGTGTTGGCATACTGTGATCCCAAGCAAGATCTGGTACCTGATGTGATACCTCCCTGTATGACATTGGCATGGTATTAGCTCACAGGTGGCACAATGGAGTGGAATGCCCAATAGCATTAGTATCCAGTATTTTGGTTAATGCAGAGCATAAATACCTCCAGATAGAGAAGGAAAATTTAGTGGTCATATTTGGAATCAAGAAATTCTACCAATACATTTGTAATATTAACAGACCACAAACCCCTTCTATGTCTATTTAAAGAGGACAAGACAGTGCTGCCCATGGCTTCAGGCCAAATTCAGCGATGAGCTCTAATACCTAAGTGCATATAGTTACAAGTTGGAACACTGTCCAGAAGGCCAAGTACCAAATGTGGGTGCATTGAGCCACCTCCCATTGGTAGATACACCACAGGTGGTACCAGCATTGGAAGACTGCATAATGATTTCTAATTTTTTGGACATATGTCTAGTCATAGCTGACAATATCAGACTTTGGATGAGGAAAGATCTGGCCTTGGCAAAACTAAAACAGCTCGTGGTGATGGGGCAAGCTAAAGGGCTGTCTCATCCAGAACTGAAATCTTTTGGACCCGGAGAGACCAGATCACAGAAGAGGACAGCACAGTATTACAGGGAGCAAGATTAATTGTCAAGAACAGAAGTCACCACCAGGTACTGGTTGAACTCTACCAGGTTAAAAATCACACAACACCAGGTTATAGTCCAACAGATTTAATTGGAAGTACTTGCTTTCAAATAAACCTGCTGGACTGTATTCTGGTGTTGTGTGATTTTTAACTTTGTCCAACTCCATCAACTTTACCAGGATCAACCAGGGGTTTCCAAAATGAAGTTGGAGAGAAGTGGGTGAGAAGTTACATCTGGTGGCCTGGATTGATGCAGACATACCCATGTGGATGGGGCTGTGCCCAGAGTACCAATAAGGGCAGAAATTACCATCAGCAGCTCCCCCACGTTCATAGGAATGGCTACACATCAACCATGTAGGTCTATGTTCTTAGTCAGTGTGGATGCCCACGCAAAATGTGAGTTCATTTGTCACAGACAGGGATGACAATAGAAAAACTGTCTACATCTTTTGGAATATACAGACTCCGGGAAATGTTGGTCACAGATAGTAGGCCATCATTTATCAGTAGGGAATATGAGTATTTCTTAAACTCAAATGGTGTTCATCAGACAAGGACAGCTCCATACCATCTATCATCCAATGGTTTGGCAGAAAGAACAGTCCAAAGTTTGAAGGCATGCTTAAAGAAACATCTTACAATTTCACTAGATACAATCTATCCCACTTTCAATTTGATTATAGAACTACCCCAAATGCAACTATAAGGATAGCTCCAGCAGAGTTGCTAATGAGGAGATAACTCTGTTCCAGATTAATACTGATCTTCCAGGTCTTGAGGGGTCGGGGTTAAATAGCCTCAGGAACACCAACGCCGGACACAAGATTCCACTCAGCGAGAGACACAGTTTACATCAGGGGAAGAAGATTGGTGTGCGAACGACATGAAGGTCCCTGCACGGGTAAGAGGCATGGTCGATGTGAGGTCAGGTCCTGTATATAAGGTTCTATAAGGTACCGGTAGGTGCAACAGTCCTAAACAAGTATGTGGAATATATGAAAGCTGCACATTCACAAACGGGTGTGGGAGCAAAATGTCCCCACTCCTCAATTGTCTTTCTGACTGTACTGGCACCTGTCAAGCATTGAAGATACCTTGGAATCTGAGATGGACATGGTGAATGTCACCGCCTTGAAGCCTTTGCCATCTGAAGAGGAGAATGAATTCTTCCGAGATGCTCCAGGAGCAAGAGGCAAGCTACTGTGTGTTACAGCCTTCCGTATCACAGGCAGGATTGGAGGAACCTGACCCCAGTGCTAAAGCGCCCCAGGAGGAACTACAAAAAAACGGGCCTATGTCTTTGGAATCAGAGGAAGAGGGATATAGTGATTGTAATCAGGTCAGCCAGGTGGACCACATGGAATATTAGTTCCCTAATTGTGGCTGTTATTCTGGTCCAATCAAGGAGCCCTGGCTGAGATATAAACAGGAGTTTCAGAAGTTCTCTTCACTCTGCGAGCTGGCATGAGTAAGCTGGATTAGTGTCAAAGTTTTTTGACATTCAAATAAAGGGTGATTTTGTGATGGGATACCAATCTCTGTGGAATTTTTCAGTAATAACAGGAGGACGTGTAATAGGAGGGTACATAATGGGAAGGTATGTAATGGGAGGATATGTAATGGGAGACAAGAACAGAGATTGCAAGAAAAGCTCAACAGGTCTGGCAGCATTTGTAGACAGAAAGCAGACTTTACATTTCAGGTGCAGTCATCATTCTTCAGAACATTCATACTCAACGGCCACACACACCTACACTCACGCTCACAAGTGCACTCACACTCACAGAAGAACACACACATACTCTCATCATCCCAGTACAAAAGAAAACTCATGCAATGTGCATCAATGACTATCGCCAATGGCTCTGACTTCAATAATCATGAAGTGCTTCAAAACATTGCTCATGGCCCACATCAACTCTAGCTTCCCAGCCTGCCTCGATGCCCTGCAACTCACCTACTGGCAAAACAGGTCCACAGCAGACACTATTTCCCTAGCACTATACTCATCCCTGGAACATCTGGATAACAAGGACACCTACGTCAGGTTCCTACTCGTTGACTACAGCTCCATCTTCTGCACATGGTCCCTATCAGACTAATTTCAAAATTTCAAGACCAAGATCTTGGCTCCCAGGACTTGGATCCTTAGCTTCCTGACCCACATATTACAACAGCAGCTCTTCCATGATAATCCTCAACACTAGTGCACCGCAAGGATGCATTCTCAGCGCTCTTCTGTACTCCCTGTACACCCACTGCATAGCCAAATTCAAGATGAATGTCATCTACAAGTTTGCTAACAACACCACCGTGGTAGGCCGGATAGCAAACAAGGATGAATCGGAGTATAGGAAGGATACAAAGTGTTTGGTGTTGTGGTGCAATGATAACAATTTACTTCTCAATATCAGCAAGACAGAAGAACTGATCACTTACTTCAGGAAGAAAGGAGGAGGACATGCCCCTATCTACATCAATGGAGCTAGAGTGGAGGGGGTTGAGAGCGTCAAGTTCCTAGGAGTAATGATAACCAGCAATCTGTCCTGGACTTCCCATGTAGGTGTGAAAATAATGCCTCCTCTTCCTCAGGCAGCTCAGGAAATTCAGCAAACCATCTGGTGCATAATGGCCTGGTATGGCAATTGCTCCGCCCATAGAATATAGAACATTACAGCATAGTACAGACCCTCAAGGCCCTCAATGCTGTGCTGACCTTGTATCCTATCTAAGATCAAACTAACGGCATATCCTACATTTTACTGTCATCCACATACTTGTCCAAGGGTCACTTAAATACCCCTAATATATCTGACTCTACTACCACTACTGGCAGTGCGTGCCACGCACCCACCACTCTCTGTGTAAAGAACCTTCCTCTGACATCTCCCCAAAACCTTCCTCCAATCACCTTAAAATTATTCCCCTACATGATAGCCATTTCTGCCCTGGGCAAACGTCTCTGGCTATCCACTCTATCTATGGCTTTCATCATATTATACACCTCTATCAAGTCACCTCTCATCCTTCTTTGCTCCAATGAGAAAAGCTCAAGCTTCCTCAATCTTTCTTCATAAGATTCACCCTCCAGTCCAGGCAGCATCCTGATAAATCTCTTCTGCACTCTCTCCATTGCCTCCATGTCCTTCCTATAATTAGGCGACCAGATAGAGCCATAGAGATGTACAGCATGGAAACAGACCCTTCGGTCCAACCCGTCCATGCCGACCAGATATCCCAACCCAATCTAGTCCCAACTGCCAGCACCCGGCCCATATCCCTCCAAACCCTTCCTATTCATATACCCATCCAAATGCCTCTTAAATGTTGCAATTGTACCAGCCTCCACCATATCCTCTGGCAGCTCAATCCATTCATGTACCACCCTCTGTGTGAAAAAGCTGCCCCTTAGGTCTCTTTTATAGCTTTCCCCTCTCACCCTAAACCTATGCCCTCTAGTTCTGGATTCCCCAATCCCACAGAATTTGCCTATTTACCCTATCCATGCCCCTCAATTTTGTAAACTTCTATAAGGTCACCCCTCAGCCTCCGACTCTCCAGGGAAATCAGCCCAAGCCTGTTCAGCCTCTCCCAATAGCACAAATCCTCCAACCCTGGCAACATCCTTGTAAATCTTTTCTGAACCCTTTCAAGTTTCACAAATCTTTCCGATAGGAAGGAGACCAGAATTGCACGCAATATTCCAACAGTGGCCTAACCAATGCCCTGTACAGCCGCAACATGATCTCCCAACCCTTGTACTCAATACTCTGACCAATAAAAGAAAGCATACCAAACATCTTCTTCACTATCCTATCTACCTGCGACTCCACTTTCAAGGAGCTATGAACCTACACTCCAAGGTCTCTTTGGTCAGCAACACTCCCTCGGACCTTACCATTATGTGTATAAGTCTGCTAAGATTTGCTTTCCCAAAATGCAGCACCTCGCATTTATCTGAATTAAACTCCATCTGCCACTTCTCAGCCCATTGGCCCATTTGGACAAGATCTCGTTGTAATCTGAGGTAACCCTCTTCGCTGTCCACTATACCTCCAATTTTGGTGTCATCTGCAAACTTACTAACTGTACCTCTTATGCTCGCAGCCAAATCATTTATGTAAATGACAAAACGTAGAGGGCCCAGCACCGATCCTTGTGGCACTCCACTGGTCACAGGCCTCCAGTCTGAAAAACAACCATCCACCACCACCCTCTGTCTTCTACCTTTGAGCCAGTTCTGTATCCAAATGGCTAGTTCTCCCTGTATTCCTTGAGATCTAACCTTGCTAATCAGTCTCCCATGGGGAACCTTGTCGAACGTCTTACTGAAGTCCATATAGATCACATCACCGCTCTGCCCTCATCATTCTCTTTGTTACTTCTTCAAAAAACTCAATCAAGTTTGTGAGACATGATTTCCCACGCACAAAGCCATGTTGACTATCCCTAATCAGTCCTTGCCTTTCTGATCTGAACACAATATTCCAAGTGTGGTCTAATCAGGGCTCTAGAGAGCTGCAGCATAACCTCACAGCTCTTCAACTCAATCCCCCTGCTAATGAAAGCCAACATACCATACACCTTAACAACCCTATCAATTTGGATGGCAACTTTGAGGGATCTATGCACATGGACTCCAAGACTCCACACTGCCAAGAATCCTGCCTTTAACCCTGTATTCTGTATTCAATTGCTACCTTCCAAAGTAAATCACTTCACACTCTTCCAGGTTGAACTCCATCTGCCACTTCTCAGTCCAGTTCTGCATGCTGTCAATGTCCCGTTGCAATCTCCAACAGCCCTCCACACTATCCACCACTCCGCCAACCTTTGTGTCATCGGCAAACTCACTAACCCACCCTTCCACTTCCTCATTTAAGTCATTTGTAAAAATCACAAAGAGCAGAGGTCCCAGAACAGATCCTTGTGGAACACCACTGGTCACCGAGTTCCAGGTTGAATACTTTCCATCTATTACCACTCTCTGTCTTCTAGGGGCCAGCCAATTCTGTATCCAGATAGCCAAATTTCTCTGTATCCCATGCCTCCTTACTTTCTGAATGAGCCTACCATGAGGAAACTTAACAAACAACTTGCTAAAATTCATATACACCACACCCACTACACTACCTTCATCAATGTGTTTTGTCACTTCCTCAAAGAATTCAATAAGGTTTGTGAGGCATGACCTGGTCCTCACAAAGCCATGTCAACTATCTTTATTCAAACAATGGTTTTCCATATAATCATACACGCTGTCTCTCAGAATCCTCTCCAATAATTTGCTCACCACTGGTATAAGACTGACAGGTCTGTAATTCCCAAGATTATCCCTATTCCCTTTCTTGAACAAGGGAATAACATTTGCTACCCCTCTGTCATCTGGTACTACATCATCTGTTTCATGCTGTCCTCACAAATGACAAGGTCCCTCTCAGTAGTGAATATTGAAGCAAAATATTCATTAAGGACCTCCCCACTTGCTCCGACTCCAGACACAAGTTCCCTCCGCTATCCCTATTTGGCCCTATCCTTACTCTAACCATCTTCTTTTTCCTCACATAAGTGTAGAATGCCTTCAGGTTTTCCTTAATTCCACCCACTAAAGATTTTTCATACCCCCTTCTGGTTCTCTTCAATCCATTCTTCAGTTTCTTCCTGGCAATCTTGTAACCCTCTGATCTGTCTCTCCTCCACCTTAAGTATGCTTCCTTCTTCCTCTTGACTAGATGTTCCACATTTCTTGTCACCCAAGATTCTTTCACCCTACCAATCCTTCCTTGCCTCTGTGGGACAAACCTATCCATCACTATCAGCAAATACTCACGAAACAACTCCCACATTTGTGTCATGCATTTCCCTGAGAACATATGTTCCCAATCTAGGTGCCCCAGTTCCTGTCTAATAGCATTGCAATTTCCCCTTGTGATAGCCATTTCTGTTCTGGGACTTCTCTAACTTCAATCTAATGTTATCTTGCTAATGTTAATCTTGCTTTGTGCACTTCTTGTGTAGCCATAGCCTTGTATGCCTCGCTCTCAGCATCCTATGATCTGCACATCCTTGTTTGTTATAATCTGCCTGTACTGCTTGCAAAACAAAGCTTTTCACTGTACTTAGGTACATGTGAGTACAATAAATCAAATCACTCACATACACACAAGTGGCCACTCCCAGACATGTCCATTGGGGTCACTGAGGGAGCTGACCTGCAGTAATTGAGGTACTCTGTACTTTCCACACAGACTCTTGACTCCCTTTGACCCACTATCCCTTTCCCCCGCCCTCTTGCTCTCCCCATTCCCCTTTGGTCTCTTAATTTCCCCTTTGCCCTTTACCTCTCTCCATTCACTGGCTTTCTCCCACACCTCTCTGTCCCCTTACTTTCTGCATTCTGTTCTTCTCTCTGTCTCCCTCCCTCTCTTCCCCACCTCCCCCCAACCTAGTCATCTCCAATTGTGTGGAGGTGCCGGTGTTGGACTGCAGTTGGGGAAGTCAGAAGTCACATGACACCAGATTATAGTCCAAGCTTTCTAACCACAAGCTTTCGGAGCGCTGCTTCTTCGTCAGGTGCAGTGACTTCACCTGATGAGGGGCAGCGCTAATAAAGCTTGTGATTTCAAATAAACCTGCTCAACTATCACCTAATGTCGTGAGATTTCTGACTATCTCAAGTGGTTGTTCTTTGTATGGAGGTTTCTGTTTCAGTACAAAATGGAGTTGAATAGAATCTGAATGATTCTGTTGCCACTGACACAACCCTACTACCTGATACAAATCCCACTGGAACGGTTCCTATTCAGAATGGACTCAGCAAGGAAGCAGACATAGTCAGAAGGGGTCACCTCTGACTGGGATGAGGAGGAATTTCTTCACAGGGTTATGAATATGAATTTTAGGAATTCTCTGCCTCAGATGTGATGGGGTCTCCATTGTTGAATGTTTTAGAGTTTATAACAACAAATTCTTCCTTTCTCCGGAAGACCAGGAGTGACCAGGAAAGTGAGGCTGATGTACAGGCTGAAGAGACCAAATGGCCTATTCCTGCTGCTGTTTCTGTTGTCCCAGTGTAGGAGTCCAATGTCCTCTCTCCCACGATAATCCCAATGAGGATTCCTCAGTCTCCCTCAATGGGAGAGGCAGGCCATCAGTGAATAATTCAGATTGACAGTCTGCAGATGGATTAAAAACACATGGAGGCCAGATTAAAGTTTACACTGAGACACTTCTATTTTAATTAAAACATTGAATTATCATTCTATGTCAAGAGTACTTCAACAGCACCTCACACTCAGAGTCTGCACTTTTATGAGGGGTACCCCGTACCTCAGTGACAGTCAGCCCCTTCAGGAGGGGGCAGTGCACCCTGTACCCCAGTGAGAGTCAGCCCCTTCAGGAGGGGGCGGGGGACCTCATACCCCAGTGAGAATCAGCCCCTTCAGGAGGGGGAGAGGAAGGGGGACCCTGTACCCCAGTGAGAGTCAGCCCCTTCAGGAGGGGGGGGAGGGAGACTCTGTATCCCAATGAGAGTCAGCCCCTTCAGGAGGAGGGGAGGGAGACTCTGTATCCCAGTGAAAGTCAGCCCCTTCAGGAGAGAGAGGGGGACACTGTACCCAAGTGAGGGGGATCAGCCCCGTCAGGAGGGGGACCCCGTATCGCAGTGAGAGTCAGCCCCTTCAGGAGAGAGATAGGGACCCCGTACCCCAGTGAGAGTCAGCACTGGGGCGGCACGGTGGCTCAGTAGTTAGCACTGCTGCCTCACAGCACCAGCGACCCAGGTTCGATTCTAGCTTCGGGTGGCTGTCTGTGTGGAGTTTGCACATTGTCCCAAAGTTTGCATCGATTTCCTCCAAGTGCTCCGGTTTCCTCCCACATTCCATAGGTGTACAGATCAGGTGAATTGGCCATGGAAAATTGCCGATAGTGTTAGGTGCATTAGTCGGGGGAAATGGGTCTGGATGGATTACTCTTTGGAGGGTCGGTGTGGACAGGTTGGGTCGAAGGGCCTGTTTCCACACTGTAGGGAATCTAATCTAATCTAATCTAACCTACAGGAGAAGAGAGGCACTCCGTACCCCAGTGAGAGTCAGCACCTTCAGGAGGGGGAGGGGGTCCCTGTACCACAGTGAGTGTCTACCCCTTCAGGAGGGGCAGGGGAGGGGGACCCTGTACTCCAGTGAGAGTCAGCACTTTCAGGAGGGGGATGGGGAGAAGGACCATTTACCCCAGTGAGAGTCAGCCTCTTCAGGAGGGGGAGGGGGAGGGGGACCCTGTACCCCAGTGAGAGTCAGCCTCTTCAGGAGGTGAGCAGCTGGACTCACAGTAGGAAAGGGTAATAGTATGTAGCTGTGAGAGTGAGTGCGAGCTGCATGGGCTGATCTGAGATCAGATTAGTTCAATGTTGATGTAAATGAGCACCTGTCTCTCTAGAGGGTGCCATTGCTATTGCCAGGTTCACAATCAGGTGACTCTGCAGCTGTAAGGACAGTGTCCTGGTGCTGGGACATTGCTGCACAGGTTCAGGAAACGCAGTATGATAAAGGCAAGACTGCTTCCTATCCTCAAACCAACTGACCTCAGCCAAACCTTCCAGTGAGGATGGAAGGAGGTAGAGAGGATTGAGGATTGACGGAGACCTTGAAGAGGCAGTGGTTCTGATTGTAGTTTAGTTTGAGAAGGTAACGGCTTATTCTAAGTAGTTCTCCTATTACGCAGGATTCATAAACACCATTTGGTTGTATCAGGATTTGTGAATAGCAGACCATTTTTTTAATTAAGTGAACTCCCTTTCGCTCTGACATGATTCAATCCCCTGTATTACCAGCCAGCTGTGATTTATTCTGCTGGCACATCTATTGCAACAAGTTATTATCTGTGTGTGTTTTTTTATGCTTCTATCTGCAACTAAGATAGAAGAAGGTAACATTGGAATATTTCGCTGGAATGCTTACTGGGATCATGCATGGAGTTGGGGGGTTTGGGGGGCCAAGGAGCAGGAAGAGAGAGAGAGAGAAAGAGAGAACAGAGAGGGAGAGGGAGAGAGAGGAAGAGAGAGAGAGAGCATAAGGTGCAAATACAGCTGATGTCCAGCGAGTGTTGGAAAGTAAGCAGGGCCTTTTATTAAGCAGAGCCTCAGTTGCTGACTATCTAAAGCTTCAACACAAGGCAACATTACAAGAAAGGGTGCATGTGTATGGAAAGGAGGGAGGTGTAAAACTAAGGTTCGACCACTCACAACCCTTATCTCTCCCCACCCCACCCACCCTGAAGTTATGCCTGATCCAAGTTCACCCAGTCTATGTTTGAAAGTGGGGGAGACGATCTGAGAGTCTCGGCCCCTCAGTCTCTCTGAAACCGAGACCCAACAAAAGCCATTGTGAGTATCCCAGCCCTTCAGCCACCCCCTCTAATGATGACCACCAATCCATTTTCAATTGTTGGAAAAATCCATCAGATTTACTAATGTCTCTTCGGGAAGGAAACTGCCGTCCTTACCTGGTTTGGCCTACATGTGACTCCAGGCCCACAGCAATGCCGTTTGACCCTTACCTGCCTTGGCCAATTAAGGATGGGCAATAAACAGTGCCTAGTCAGCAACAGCTTCCTCATATGGATTGAATAAAGAAGGTTTACAGAAGAGGAACAATCTCTATGGTGGTAACTCTCTCCCTGCCCAGTCCTCATTAACAGCTACTCACCCTCCCAGCCAGATTCTTATCTACTCCTTTGTCTGTCCAACTGTTCTTCTCTCTCTTGGACTCCAGCCTAACCTAGCATTGACTCCTTACCCTCTCCCCCACCCTATCTTCTGCATATAAACTGATTTTTTAAATTAGCTACATAAAAACTGAAAGAACTACAGATGCTGTACATTAGAACCAAAAACAGAAGTTGCTGGAAAAGCTCAGCAGGTCTGGCAGAACTGAGTTCTAAGGAAGGGTTCCTGAACCCGAAACGTCTGATTTCTCTCCACAGATGCTGCCAGATCTGCTGAGCTTTTCCAGCAATTTCCGTTTTTGTTTGGAAACAAGTTTGTCTCTTCACTCCTTAACCTTGTAACCATTCCCTTAGGACTCTCCTCTGAGCTCCAGATTTCCCCAGATTCTCTCTTATTGCTAATCCCATTCCAGTCCCTATTCTCACTCTCATCCCAAGCATGTACTGGCTGCTAATCTCCATTTCTCAGCCCCGGTTCTTAGCGAGTAATGGAGTTCTGCATATGCACATCATGATCCCATTCCAGGCTGTAATTACTCCTCAAGGAGCAGTCATTATTGATAATCAATGTGCTCAGAGTTTTCTCATGTTGAGTTAGTGTTTAACACATTCTAACTAGGCCCTCTCTGATGTTGTTTCTGTGACTGAAGGAGAGGGGAGATCCTCTCTATGGGGGAGAGAGTGCGCAGCCTCCTCTATGAAATGTCTTCATTTCTGGGAAATGATGCCCCTGCTGAACTGAGAGCCCAGGGCAGTATGTAGGATATCAACCATGGGCACATCATGAAAACCAAGCTACTCAATCATTCAGACCTTATTCACCAGCTACCTTTTAACATCAATCATCAGTGACCTAAAACCCCATCTGCACTCCCAATTCACTCTCACTACAAACCCAATTCATTCCCAACTCACTCTCAATTCACTGCCTATCCAATCTCAATTCATTCCCAGTTCATTCCCCACTCACTCTCAATTTAGTTCAGAATCATTCCCAGTTTATCCCACTTCATTCCCAGCTTAATTTCGGTTTGCTTCCAGCTCACAACTATTTCATCCCCAGAGTGACAGCAGTGTGCAGCTTCAAAGAGATAACTGTAATAACTCACCAAGAGTCTCAGCAGCATCTTCCAAACCTAGGAACCAGACAATCATCAAACATTTCACAGCATAGAAAAAGACCATTCAGCCCATCATGTTTGTGCCTGAATAAACTAGCTCCTATTCTAATCCCATTTCTATGCCCCCAGTCCATGATCTTGCACATTCCAGTGTTTCAGGAGCAGATCCAGGTTCCCTTTAAATGAGTTGAGAGTTTCCACCTCAACCACCAAACAGAGCACTGAATTCCGGAGAATCCACCTCCCCCAACCCTCTGGAAGGAAGGTTTCTTTTCATGGTCCCTTTAAGTCTTTGACCAATCCTCTTCAATCTGTGCCTTTTGGCAATTGACCCCTCTGTCTTCCTAGACCACTCTCCATCCAAGCCCCTCATTATTTTATATACCTCGGTTAAGTCAGACCTCAGCCTCCTCTGTTCTAAGGGAAATTTTAAGAAAAGGTGGGGTACTGCAGGGGTCAGTGGTAAGACCGCATCTATTCTCAATATATATTAATGATTTAGGTAAGGAAACTCCATAATCTCATTGAATGCTGGAACAATGCCAGCTCAAGGGGCTAAATGCACTGGATGGATGGACGCTGGTGTTTCCTGCGTTCTATTTGTATGTTTGGGTTTCTTTGGATTGGTAATGCTATTTCCTGTGGTGACATCAATATCTGCTCTTTTTCTTAGGGTGTGGTAAATGGGATCCAAGTCAATTATTTGTTGATAGATTTCCAGGTGAAATGTCATACTTCCAGGAATTCTTGTGTGTGTCTCTGTTTGGCTTGTCCTAGGATGGATGTGTAGTCCGAGTCGAAATGGTGTCCTTCTTTATCTGTATGTGAGGATACTAGTGAGAGAGGGTCATGTCGGTTTGTGGCTAGTTGATGTTCATGTATCCAGGTGGCTAGTTTTCTGCCTGTTTGTCCAATGTAGTGTTTGTTACAGTCCTTGCAAGGTACTGCATGCTACAAATCTTCTCAAAACTCGTTAATGGTAGATCAAGTTCAACGTGGAAAAGTGGGAAGTGATTCATTTTGGAAGGTCAAATTTGAATGCAGATCACAGGGTTAAAGACAGGATTCTTGGCAGTGTGGAGGAACAGACGGATCTTGGGGTCCATGTTCACAGATCCCTCAAAGTTGCCACCCAAATTAACAGGGTGGTTAAGAAGACATATGGTGTGTTGGCTTTCATTAGCAGTGGGATTGAATTTAAAAGCTGTGAGGTCATTACAGCTTTATACAGCTCTGGTTAGACCACACTTGGAATACTGTGCTCAGTTCTGGTCACCTCATTATGGGAAGCATGTGGAAGCAGGGTGCAGAGGAGATTTACCAGGATGCTGCCTGGACTGGAGGGCATGTCTGATGAAGAAAGCTGAGGGAGGTTTTTTTCTCATTGGATCGAAGAAGGATGAGAGGTGACTTGATAGAGGTGTACATGATGATGAGAGGCATAGAATGCATGGATAGCCAGAGACTTCTTCCTAGGGCAGGAATGGCTATTACGAGGGGGCATCATTTTAAGGTGATTGGAGACGGGTTATGGGGAGATGTCAGAGGTAGGTTCTTTACACAGAGAGTAGGGGGTACTTGGAATGCACTGCCAGTGGTGGTAGTAGAGTCAGAGATATTAGGGACATTTAAGCAACTGTTGGATAGGCATGTGGATGATAGTAAAATGTAGAGTATGTAGGTTAGTTTGATCTTACAGTAGGATAAAAGGGCCTGTGCTGTGCTGTACTGTTCTATGTTTGCAGATCTCCAATCCTCTGGTATCTCACCAGTAAGGATTGTAAAATCACATTCTAGAGGATCTGTTATTTCATCCCTGGTTTCCTTTAATAGCCTGGGATACCATTTATCTGGCCCTAGTTTTTTATCTACCTTCAATCCATCCAGTATCTCCCTTTGTATTATGTAGTATCATCCAAAAGGACAAGGGCAGCAGATACATGAGAACACCACCCCTTGCAAGTTCATCTCCAAGCCACTTGCCATCCTGACTTGGAAACATATCACTGTTCCTTCAGCGTCACTGGGTCAAAATCCTGATACTCCCTCCCTAAGGGCATTGCAAATCCAGCCACAAAACAGACTGTAGCATTTCAAGCAGGAAGGTCACCACCAACTTCTCAAGACCAAATAGGAAGAGATAATAAACGCTGGCTCAACCAGCAACTCCCACATCCTATGAACCAGTATAAAAATCACTTTGCATGCTCCCCCTCTCATTCAATCTTGGCAAACTCCAAGTTTTAAGGATAACATTAAAACAAATTAAAGGTGAAGAATTTAAAAATCCCGGAGTCCATCATCAAGAAAATAAAGACCAGTAAGTACCATTTTTTCCAGTTTAAACCCCAACTCATTCAACACACAGAGGATCATATTTTCTGATAATTGGTGCATTTTAAGCAACAGATTGTGGAACAGTGGAAAGGCAATTAGGGAGAGACACTCAACCACAAAGAGAGAGAGAGAGAGAGGGAGAAAGAGAAATAGAGACAGAGAGAGAAAGTGAAAGTGTGAGGAAAGTCAAAGACATAGGGAGAAGACTGAAAAATTTGAGTGATAGAGAGCGAGTGAGTCAGACAGAATAAAAGAAAGGCAAAGAGAGAAAGAGAGGCAGAGAAAGAGGCCATTTACAAATCACAGCTAAATTAGATATGTTACTCAAAACTGACCACCTTATGATCAGTTCAACTAATCCCTATCTTTTGACAACTTCCATGCACTTGGAGTCTGGAATGTTCCTTGCGGGAGAGACGGAAAGTAAGCATTATTCCTTTATAGAGAGCATTCCCTGTTCATAATCTGGATCGCCGTGAATTTATAAATCAGTCTCAGCTCATTAATGAAGGATTTCCAGTGTATTAAAGAGTGTTGGACTTGTTCAGAGTTCAGTCACTGCCAAATGTGAGACGCCAATGCACAGTGAAAGGATGCATTTTCTCAATTTGTTTATAAACATTTTTCCATCACCCAAACTGCAGAGAGAAGGCTTTCAGTTTACAATCCTACAGCAAATTATTCCTTATTTTGCAAATACTTTCATAAATTATCAACTCTTGAAAGAAAGAAACTGAGTGTACACTGTCCCCATCAAACAGTCCCAGGGAAGATACATTATAACGTTAGAAACAGAAGAAAGCTCCTTCTGCATTGTCCCTGTCAGACACTGCCAGGATGGCAAGGGATTAACTCCAGAGTAAAGCAGCCTCTGCACTATCCCCATCAAACTCACTTAGGACAGAGACAGTAGAAGAAATGTAATGTTGAACTGTTAACTGATTTCTTCATTCTTCTAGTCTTTTTGCCTTATTTTTGTTTTTTTGAAGAACAAGTATGTACACCTTTTTTTTCTTTAACCAACAGCAGCAGTAACACACTGACTGTGGTCCAGCCAGCACAGAGTCAGTTCCCTTAACTGAGGAGACTCTAAATCTTCTGGTTATATTTGTTTTATTCCCCACACTACCACCTAACAGTGGTAGTGCTTATATTTTCCCCAGCACCCACGGTATGTATGTGTAGGTGTGAGACACAGTGAAAGGCAACAGGTGTATAAATCTTTATTCATTTTCCACCACCAGGAAGACAGTGGTGGAAAATGAATAAACATTTACACACCAGAGTGATCAGTGACAAGCAATGTCCTTCTCAAAGGGGGCAATGCTGCGTGGGCAAACAGTGAAGTGGAGGCCAGGGACTAAATCAAAATAGAGTTGGAGGGGAAAATAGAACACTTCACTCCCTGTGGTGCCCACCTCTTCATGAAAATCTCGAGGGAGTTGGTAGACACCACATTCTCCTTCTCCAGGGACACTTGGGCTCTGACATAACCGCGGAACAGGAGCAGGCAATCAGCCATAACGACCCCCTCCATGGCCTGCTGCTTGGACCTGTTTACGGCCAGTTTGGCCAGGCCCACGAGGAGATCCTCTGACCTGCCCTCCCCCCTCCACGTGGAATGCCCAAAGATCAGGTTGTGGGGCACAGATTCCCGCGGGAAGCCTGTTACTCAGGAATCCACACCTCCGTACTCGCGGGTTCGAGTGGCTGTCGGAGGGGAGGGCCGTGGCGGCGAGGGTGACCAGGGTCGGAAGCATCCTGGATGCTGCCGCAGGATATAGCGATCAGGGCAGCGGTAGACGTTTGGTTCGTGGCCACTGCCATCCGACACCTTAGAACAGTGGTGCTCGGACCCGAAGTAGTGCACCAGTTGGAGGATGCTCAGGTGTGTGGTGGAATCCCGTCTGCGTGTACCCCTGCCCCGGTGAAATTTCACATTGGCTCCAAGGTCCCATACATCCCGTGGCAGCCAGTGCCCCACAACCTGAGCCACCTCCAGTGTTTTAGTTTTGACCCCTTCAGGGACGTAAAACAGCAGGCCCAGTTTGCTGCTGCACACTGTCCACCTCTTCTCCTCATCCGTTGCCTGGACACGTCTTGGCGTGCCCGTATGCCACCGTGCGGTGGGGATCCCCAGTGGAGGGCTCTCTACGCGGGAGTCCTCCCCCTTTCTCTCGGGGATCTGGGGTGGAAGATGCTCCATGCGGCAGTCCCCTGCAACCACAGGTTGCGGTGGTTCACACACTCCCAGCCCAACGGCTTGTTCTGTGGTGCTGTAGAATCCATGGACCACGTATAAATTGGGTGTGAGCATCTACACTCCCTTTTTAGTTTTCTGAAAAACCTGCTCCTCTGCATTTGATTGCACTTCAGTCCCATACTCCTGATCTTTGGGCATTCTGTGTGGAGGGGAGAGGATAGGTCAGAGGATCTCCTTGTGGGCCTGGCCAAACTGGCCCTAAACAGGTCCAGGCAGTGGGCCGTGGAGGGGTCGTTATGGCTGATTGCCTGCCCCTCTTCTGCGGTCATGTCTGAGCCTGGGTGTCCCTGGAGAATGAGCACATGGTGTCGACCAACACCCTCAAGATTTTCAGGGAGAGGTGGACATTGCAGGGAGTGGAGTGTATTATTTCCCCCTCCAGTTCTATTTTGATTTAGTCCCTATCCTCCTTGCCTCTTTTTGTCACTCAGCATTGCCCTTTGAGAAGGGCATTACTTGTCACTGGCCACTCGGGCGTTTCCTTTCTTCCTGGTGGTGGGATATAAATAAGCATTTCTGAACTCGTGTCCGACACCTGCATACACACAATATGGGTGGGGGGGTGGGGGGGAGAAATAAGCACTACCAGTATTTGGCTGTAGTGTGGGGTTTTATATTTTAAAAATCCAGGAGATTTAGAATCTTCTCAGTTGAGGACAAGACTCTGAGCCAGCTGGCCATGGCCAATGTGCTGTGCACTAGTAAATAAAGGATGACTTGGTAATGGGACACCAGCCTCTGTGCAGTTATTTCAGTGGTGACAGGAGACATCAGGTTGTGTCTGAAGAATATTCGCTTGCTATTGTTATCTTGAAGTTGGGGTAAGCATTTCTGGCATCACACCTTTATTTGGGAGGCTTGACTCATTTGATCCTGCTGTCGGAAACTAGGTCCAATATATCAAAAAAATGTGATTTTTTTTTCAAGCAAATGGCACTTGGCACTCGGGCAGATGAAAAGCAAAAAGTAATCCTTTTGACTGAATGTGGACCTGCAGCATTTTCCATTACAAGAGGCTGAACTTTCCCAGATAATAAAACCTTCTAAGAGTTGAAATAGTTGACTACAGCACTATAAAACCCCAAACCTCCTATAATCCTAAGACAGTACTGGTTTTATTCGGCTGTTAGAGAACTGGGGGAATCCATATCAGGATTTTTTATGAGGTTATGACGACTGGCAGAGGTATGTGATTTTGGGTTAACCCTGAATGAGATGCTGAGAGACTGTTTGGTGAATAGGATTAATGACTAAACCGTGCAAAAGCACCTAGTAGTTGAAGGCCAAATGGAATTCAAACATGCACTGGAGCTGGTCTTGTCATTAGAAAATGCTGCAAATGTAGTATGGGAACTACAGGATCCTAGCACGGTGGCTCAGTGGTGAGCACTGCTGCATCACAGCGCCAGCGACCCGGGTTCGATTCCAGTCTCAGGCAACTGTCTGTGTGGAGTCTGCACATTTTCCCCGTGTCTGCGAGGGTTTCCTCCGGGTGCTTCGGTTTGTTCCCACAGTCCATAGATGTGCAGGTTAGGGTGAATTGGCCATGCTCAATTGCCCATAGTGTTCAGGAACGTGTAGGTTAAATGCATTAGTCAGGGATAAGTGTAGAATAATGGGGAATGGGCCTGGGCGGGTTACTGTTCGGAGTGGTGTGGACTTGTTGGACTTAATGGCCTGTTTGCACACTGTAGGTATTCTATGATTGAATGGAAATAGGCACCTTCAACTAAGCGATTGAACTTGGGGAACACCATTTGAGTGTAGGCAATCATAGAGCCTCATTCAGGGCATATGCTGAGCAGAGGGACCCTTGGGAAACCCACAGCAGAAACCCACAACAAAGCCTAACTTCAGCCAAGTGGCTAAACAGCTCTTCAGGATCTGGGCCAGTGAGCCACTCTAGGTGCCGCAGGTATGCAAACAGCAATAGAGTCATACAAGGCCTAACTTGAGCGGAAAATCTCGGAGGCCAGTACCCAGTAGAGTACACACTGGAAAGTTCCCCTACATGTAGGTTGGAACAATTAGGTGATACCCCAATCAGAGCTAATTAAAATTAATGTCTGGCTAAATGGTCACCAAGTTCCCATGGAGGTCGATACCTGCGTAGCTGTACCTGCAGAATGCGTCTTTAACAAGATTCACTCAGGACTCCAATCTATAAGCTAATGCAAGACCTCAGCCAGATTGAGAACTTACACTGGGGAACTGTCGCAAATTAAGGATCTCCGATGAGAAGCAGTTGGTGCAGTTAATACTGATGGTAGTGAAAGACTCAGGCCCAAGCCAATTGGGGTGGAATTGGTTGAGAAAGATTCACCTTGATTGGCTCAATATTTTTTGGCTGGAAAATGGCTGCTTCAGTGAAGTTCAAGTGAAATACCCAGAAGATTTTCAAGAGGGCTTAGGACTATCAAAGGGTCCAAAACCACTTTACATATTGACCAGGACACAACTCAGAGATTTTGCAAGGCCAGCCTGGTGCCATTTGCCTTGTGAACAAAAGTAAACGCAGAAATCAGGAGGCTGGCGTGTGATGGAATCATTAAGCCATTGCAGTTTGCAGAATGGGCAGCACCAGTCAGACTGATTGTGAAGCTTGGAGGTTAGGTTCACCTTTGTGGGGATTTCATGCAAATGGTAACCTGGTTCTTGCAGCTGGATAAATACCTGATCCCTCACATCTAGGACTTGTATGCAAAGCTGGTGGAGGGGTTGTGTTTTATGAAGCTAGACAGGAGCCACACCTACCTGCAATTGTAACTGGGTGAGGAGTCCTAGGAGTGTGCTACAATTAATATCCATAAGGGTTTATATCAATGTCGAAGACGGCCCTTCAGGGTGTCATCAGCTTGCAATCTTTTCCTGTGGACCATAACGAACATGTTACAAGGGTTACCCTCAGTTGCCATACTGTATGACGTGCTAATAATACGGAAGACCAATGAAGAGCACTTGGAGAACTTGTACATTGTATTTAAGCATTTCTCCCAAGTAGGCATATGCTTTAGATAGGAAAAAAATGTGTGTTTCAGGCGCCCCAAATGACCTACTTGGGGTACAAAGTTGACAAAACCAGGTTACACCTGTTAGAAGAGAAAGTGAGGACATTCAAAGGAGCCCGGGCTCCCACATCTGTACAGGAGCTAAGGTCTTTCCTTGGGTTAGTAAATTATTATAGAGAATTCATACATAACCTGGCCTCCAACTTGGCACCCTTACACTTGCTACTAAAAAAGGGTCAACCTCAGAAATGATCACGAAGCCAAAAGGCAGCCTTTAGGGAAGTGAAAAAGGAGTTTATCACCAACTGAAGTATTGGCCCATTATGATCTGAAGCGAGAAGTCGTGCTGTCATGCAATGCCTTCCCATACTGTATCAGGGTAGTGTTGGCTCACCAGTGGGCCAACGGAGAGGAACCCAGATAATGTAGGCTTCCTGAACTTTAGCTGATGCCCAGATAGAGAAGGAAATTTGAGCATTCATCTTTGGTATGAGGAAATTTGGCCAGTACCATTACAGATGGGAATTTGTCGTAGTACAGATCACAAACCCTGCTTGGGCTACTGAAGGAAGACAAGGTGGTGCCATCCATAGTTACCGGGTGAATTCAATGTTGGGCCCTTATTCTCAGCGCGTACAAGTACAAGTTAGCTCACCATCCAGGAAGCCAAGTAGCTAATGCGGATGCCTTGAGCTGTCTCCCACTGGCAGGTACTCCACCAGTGGTGCCTCCCCTGAAGAGTCTGGCTTGGTTTTAAACTTTCAGGGCACCCTTCTAGTCACCATGGACAATATCTAACTGTGGTTACAAAAAGATCCTGTCCTAGCAAAACGGAAACAGTTGGTGGTAATGGGGGAAATAGAAGGGCCATCGCAGCCAGGATCGAAACCTTTTTAGACTTAACAATACCAGATCACTGGAGAGGATGGCATATTACTGTGGGAGCAAGAGTCATTGTACCAATACTGGCCAAACTCCACCAGGGTCATCCAGGGGTTTCCAAGATGAAGATGTTAGCAAGAAGCTATGTCTAGTGGATGCTGACACAGCTGTCTTGGTGGGGCAGTGCCCAGAGTGCCAACAAGGACAAAACCCGGCACTAGCAACACCACCACATTTGTGAGAATGGCTGGGGTAAACCCTGGATGCAGTTGCGTGTTGACAATGCCTATCCTTTCATGGGCTCAATATTGCTGGTCAATGTGGATGCCCATTCAAAGTGGTTGGATGTGCCTAAAGTTCATTCAGCAAACTCAGGGATGATAAATGAGAAGCTGTGAGCATTGTTTGAGACACACTGGCTCCTGGAAGTATTGGTCACAGACAATGGGACGTCATTTACCAGCAGGGAATTTGAATATTTCCTAAAGTCCAAAGGCACTTGCCACATAAGGACAGCTCCATACAATCCGCCATCTAATGGTCTAGTGGAAAGAGTGGTCCAAACATTGAAAGCAAGCTTAAAGAAGTAGCTTGCAGTGTCAAGTGAGACCAAACCGTCCCAGTTCCCATTCGATTAAAGGGCTATCCCACATGCATCAACAGGGATAGCTCCAGTGGAAACGCTGATGGTGAGAAGACTCTGCAACAGATTAAACCGATATTTCCAGACCTGGGAGGGGAGGATAAAATGGCAGCAGGAAAGCCATTGCCAGCCAAATGCCTCCTTTAATCAAGAAAGACAATGTAATTCAGGAGATGACATTTGGTGCTGGAAGCATGGGAATGGCCCTGTATGGATACAAGGTGAGGTTGTCGTGAGGTCAGGTCCTGTAACTTACAAAGTTCAGGTAGGTGATACCCGAACAAACACACAGATTACCTGACAGCCATTACCTCACAAACAAGACAGGAGCAAAATAAACCTGGCCCCTTAGAACAGCCCAAAAGGAATGGCTGAAACCTCTGTCCAGTGTTGAGGAAACCTCAGAGTCCAAAATGGATGCAACCTTGACACCATCACCGCCGGAAGTAAAAGAGGAGACTCATCTGAGATGTTGTGGACGCAAGAGACAGACCACAATACCTGTATCTGAGTCTGAATCAGGGGAACCAGGCCTGAGGCAAAAGCATCACAAGAAAAGCTACAAGTGAAAGAAAAGTGAGAGCCGGAAGGTGGGTGGGACTTACTAAGCATTGTTGTCCTAGAAAAGTACTGGGACAGGTTATCCTAGAGGTGGCTGGAAGACAGGTAGGGCAGACCGAGAACTGGGTGACACATAGGGGCAGACCAGGAAGCCGGAAGGTGGGTAGGCCATCCTGATTACCGCCGTCTTGGCGTGGTAACGGGATGGCTGTCCTAGAGGTGGCCAAAAGGTGTGTCAGGCGGAAAGACAGCCGGAAGGGGCATGGAGCAGACCGAGAGCCTGAAGGGGCATGGAGCAGACCGAGAGCCTGAAGGGGCATGGAGCAGACCGAGAGCTGGAATGGGCATGGAGCAGACCAAGAGCCTGAAGGGGCATGGAGCAGACCGAGAGCCTGAAGGGGCATGGAGCAGACCAAGAGCCTGAAGGGGCATGGAGCAGACCGAGAGCCTGAAGGGGCATGGAGCAGACCGAGAGCTGGAATGGGCATGGAGCAGACCAAGAGCCTGAAGGGGCATGGAGCAGACCGAGAGTCGGAATGGGCATGGAGCAGACCGAGAGCCGGAATGGGCATGGAGCAGACCGAGAGCTGGAATGGGCATGGGGCAGACCGAGAGTCGGAAGGGGCATGGAGCAGACCGAGAGTCGGAAGGGGCATGGGGCAGACCGAGAGCCTGAATGGGCATGGGGCAGACTGAGAGCCTGAATGGGCATGGGGCAGACTGAGAGCCTGAAGGGGCATGGAGCAATCTGCCTTTGAGTTGCTGGAAGGTGGGAGGGGTGGGTCGTTTGCTAGTTTACCACAGATGTCTGTGTCATGTGTACTGGTTTATTATTCACTTGATCAGACTGTTTTGTATATTTTTGCCTACTGTTTCCTCTTTGGTAAGTTAAGATGGGATTTGGGGTTTGTCTGCATTTCCCTGTTAATTGGTTGTACGCTGGGGTTTGCGGTTTGGCTTTGCTGCCCCTTTCCCTTGTAAATTGGTGTTTATTGAAAACTGCTCTTTGTTGTTCACTGTTGACCACTTGTATTTTTTGTACAGTTTAATATATAAAAATAACCAGGAGATTAGAATCTCCTCAGTTGAGAACTGACTCCAAGCTGGCTGACCACAACCAGTGTACTGTCCATGAGTACATCATGGGTGATGTGGTGATGGCCTCTGTGTGCAGTTTTTTCAGCACCTCAGATTATGCACCTCGGTATCTTCGCACCTAAGATGGCGCTGGAAATGGCAACTTTAGTCACTTTTCACTGTATCCCTATACTCAAGTACACATCACAATAAACGTAATTATAATTCTAGACAGAGGGTAGAGTTCCCTTCACACAGTCCCCCAACAACCACTCACAGAACAAGGACAGTAGAAAGTGTGGTTGACCATTTCGAGTTGTTGATGTTTTTGTTGAAAGACCAAGAATACCATGAAATCGGTGAAATATATGGCGATGGGAGCTGGGAGGTTCGTTGGTGGGTTCTGGAGGTTATTTCCAAGCCCCCAGCATTTGAGGTGAAGGTTGTTCTTACCCAGGAAGAGAAAGAGAGAGGGAGTGGAGTGAATGAGTGAGTGTGTGGATGCCTATGTGCATATGTGCCTGTGTGTTTGTGCAAATCTATGTGTTTGTGTTGATGTATGTGACTCTGAGTGTGTGTTTGTGTATATATGACTGTGTGTGTATCTGTCTGTGTGTGTGGGTGTATGTGTTTGTGTGTATGTCTGTGAGAGTGTGTGTGTTGGCGTGTGTATGTAACTGACTGTGTGTGTAAGTACGTGTGTCTGCGAATGTGAGTGTGTGGGTGTATGTGACTCTGTGTGTGTGTCTGTGTGGGTGTATGCGACTGTGTGTGTGTATATGGGTTGATGTGACTGTGTGTGTGGCTGTGTGTCTGTCTGCATGTGTGTCTGTGTATACATGTGAGTGTGTGCGTGTGTGAGAGACAGAGAATGTGTGTACGTGCGCGAGTATGTGTGTGGGTGTGAGTGTGTGTGACTGTGTGTGAGAGAGAGAATGTGTATGTGTGTGTGTTTGAGTGTGGGTGTGTGTCTGTGTGTGAGTGTGTGTATGTGACTGTGTGTGTGCATAAGTGTCTGTGTGTGGGGGTGTATATGACTGAGTGTGGGGGGGATGTATGTGACTCTGAGTGTGTGTGTGTGTATATGTCTGGGTAGGGGTGTATGTGGCTCTGTATGTGTGTGACTGTGTGTGTTTGGGTGTGTGGATATCTGTGTGTGTGGGTGTGTGTGACTGCATGTATGTGCCCGTGTGAATGTGTATGTGTGGGTGCATGTATGTCATTTTATGTGTGAGACTGTGTGTGTGTCTGTGGGTTTGTGTGGGTGTGAGTGTGTGTGTTTGAGTGTGTGTACGTGACTCTGTGTGTGCATGTGTGTGTGAGAGTGTGAGTGAGAGTATGTAACTGTTTGTGAGACTGCGTGTGTGTGTCTGTGTGGGTGTATGTGACTGTGTGTGTCTTTGTATGAGAGTGTGTGTGAATCTGTGTGTGACTGTGTAAGTGTGTGTGTAGGTGTGTTTGTGTCTGTGTGCGCGCATGTGTGTCTGTGTGAGTGTGCGTGTGTCGGTTACTATGTGTGGGTGCGTGTGTGTATCTGTATGTGGGTGTGAGTCTATGTGGGTGTGAGTGTGTGTGGGTGGGTGTATGTGATTCCATGTGTGTAAGACTCTGTGTGTATGTGTCTGTGTAAGTGTGTGTGGGTGTGAGTGTGTTTGGGTGTGAGTGTGTGTGTCTGAATGTGTGTGTGTGACTGTGTGAAGTGTGGATGAGAGGATGTAACTGTGTGTGTGTGCGTGTCTGTGTATGTGTGGGTGTATGTGACTCTGTGTGTGTCTGAGAGAGAGTGTGCATATGTGTGAGTGTCTGTGGGTGCGTGTGCCTGTGTGTGTGGGTGTGAGTGTATATGGGTATGGCTGTGTGAATGTGTGTGTCTGTGTGTGTGCGTGTGTATACATGTGTGTGGATGTGAGTGTGTGTGAGACTCTGTAAGTGTGTGTGTGTAGGTGTGTTTGTGTCTGGGTGTGTGCGCATGTGTGTCTGTGTGAGTGTGTGTGTAGGTAACTCTGTGTGTGCATGAGTGAGAGACAGAGAGCGTCTGTGTGTGTGTGTCTGTGGGTGTGAGTGTGTGTAGGTGTGTGAGAGAGAGAATGTGTGTGTATGTGACTGTGTTTTCGTGTGCGTGTGGGTGTATGTAACTGTCTGTGTCTGTGAGAGTGTGTGTTTGTGAATGTGTCTGTGTGGGTGTATGTGACCATGTATGTAGGTGTGTGTGAGAGTGTGTGTATGTGTGAGTGTGTGTGTCTGCAAGTGTGTGTATGTGTGTGTGTGTCTGTGGGTGTGTGTGTGTATGGGTGTGGATGTGTGAGTGTGTGTGTCTGTGTGTGTGCATGTGTGTATATGCGCGTGTTTGGGGGGTGAGAGTGTGTCTTTGTGGGCGAGTGGGTGTGTGTTTGTACGTGATTGTGTGTGTGTGTCTGCCTGTGTGTGTATGTATATGACTCTGTGTGTGTTTGTGTGTAAGTGTGTGTATGAGTGTGTGTCTGTCTGGGTGTATGTGCGTGGATGTGTGAGAATGTATGTGATTCAATATGTGTCTGTGTATGTCTGTGTGTGTCTGTGTATGTGTGAGTGCGTATGGGTGTGTGAGTTTGGGTGTGTGTGCGTGCGCGTGTGTGTGTCTGTGTGTGCGTGTGCATGTGTGTAACTGTGTGTCTGTGTGTGCGTGTGTATGGGGGGATGTATGTAACTGTGTGTGTATGTGTCTGAATATGTGTCTGTGTATGTGTGGGTGTATGTGACATTTTGTGTGTGTGTACGTGACTGTGTGTGTCTGTGTGAGAGAGAGTAAGTGTGTGTGTGGGTGGGTGTCTGTGGGTGTATTTGTCTGTGGATGTGTGTGTGTGGGTGTATGTGGGTGTGTGTATATGCATGTGTGTGTGTGGGACTCTGCGTGCAGGTGTGTGTGTCTGCGTGTGTGCATGTGTGTCTGTGTGTATGTGTGTGTCTGAGAGTGTGTGGGTGTATGTGAATGTGTATGTGTGTCTGGGTGTGTATGAGTGTGCGTGTATGTGACTGTGTGTGTGGGGGAGGTATGTGTCTGTGCATGTGTGTGAGAGTGTGGGTGTGAGTATGTGTCTGTGTGTGTCTGTGTGCATGCGTATGTGCGTATGTGTGCATATGTGCGTGTGTGTTATTGTGCGTGTGTGTGTGTATGCGCGCCGCATGCATATGCAACTGAATCTGGCTGCATTACCATGTTAGGATCACACATCTATTGAATATGATGGAGCTGTTTGCATCTTGGATGTTGATAGTGCAAATGAATGATCTCTGTTTGTTGGGGTTGGACTACTTGCAAGTTGTTGGTTTAAGCAGCTCAAGTAGTGGGCTGCAGCTGAGGGAGGTGCAGTTAAACTCGATGGAGCCCACGAGAGTTTTGTGGCTATTCCTGTTCGGGGTCCAATTCTGTTTCCTCTTCTCCAAGTGGTGTATTGTCTGGAGCTGCTCCTCTCCGGCGCTGGGAGACTGGGATCTCTTCAAGTGACCTCACAGTCACAGTACCCACTGCAAAATTCAGTAGAGTGAATTTCCAGGACCAGCACTTCAAACTGGAAAAGTGGTTTCAGTAAGCCCCCTCTGTTCTAGATCCCATTAGAAGGAGTGGACCTCAGAGTCATACAGCATGGAAACAGACCCTTCGGTCCAACCAGTCCATGCTGATCATAATCCCAAACTAAACCACTCCCATCTGCCAACTCCTGGCCCTTATCTTTTCTATTCATGTATCTATCCAAATGTCTTTTAAACATTATAATTTGGATTGTTTAACACAACATGATGAAGCATGACTTCTGGAAAAGACTGCTGGCCAAACGCTGGCTTCGCTCATATGGAACTGTATCCCTAATGCTTCATGCTGCCTTCTGAGATGGGTGATAAATGCTGCTTTCCCAAAGTCACATTCCATTCCAGGAAGAAGTGATGCTGTCTGCTCAACATAAAAATAATCCTGCGGAGTGAGTTGGGGCTGTCCATGTGTCTGTCTAGTGCAAACCTCGTCTCCTCAGTAATTAATTCAGGGTTTGTTATGCTCAATGATTTAAAAGCCAGATGTACTTTCAGTCAATTTGATGAGTGCACTTTGAAATTTGATGAAACGAATTTAAATGGTGAGTTGAACAAATCAGGGAATTAGTGAGTTCCTGGAATGACTCAGTCTGGGTAACCCAGTCTCTTATTATCACTCCCTCTGTTACACTCCACCCTGAATACAAACCACTTGGTTATAACAGTCTAGCAGCACAGGAACAGGCAGAGGTTATTTGGTCCTGTGGGTTCATTCTGTCAGTGAATGAGATCCTGGTGCTCTATCTCTCAACTCCACTTACCTGCCATGGATCTAGACATTTCATCAACCTGCTCAGAGATATTATTACACACCTCTGAAGCAGAAGGGCCCTGAACCTGGGTCTCCTGGCTCAGAGGTATGGTCACTACTAATGCATCATGATAACTCTCTTAGTACCACAGTTCTAGGTCCCTTACATAACAGAAGTCCACCAATCTGGTGTTAATTTTTTCAATGAAGTATCAGCAGAGGGACATGGTATAGAAATAGGCTATTCAGCACTGTTAGCTAACGTTGCTCTTTCTCCCTCATGCTTATCCAGCTTCCACTTAAACACATCGGCACCTTGACTACTCCCTCTGAGAGCAGGTCCTACATTCTCACCCTCCCTGGGGAAGGAATTTCACTGAAATTCCACATTAGATTTTTCTCTTTCTAAAAAGGGGATAGCTTCCCAGATTGGCGTGAGTGGACAGTTTTATTAACAGTTCTATTTCTGGTCTCACTTGCACAAATGGAAACAGCCCCTCCCCATTCCTGGTACTATTTCAATACATCTTACAGGCCTGACATTGTCCCTAAAGTGTGAATTGTACATAATCTTTCTGCTGGGGCCTAGGCAGACCTTTGGAAATGTTTAGTATGACTCCCTTGCTCATGCACTCTCACAAGTCACAATTTGTGGAATGTTAGTGATTCCCATCCAGAACTCATTAGTGCACTAATGTTAAACTCGAGGTCAGTGCTCCAATCGTTTTTCATTAAATACAATTATTTAGAGATTGAGGATTGGTCAGCCGGAGCCATTAAGTCATTTCAAGAAGAGAGAATATGAGATTTGACTGTACTTCACCCCATCCCCCGTCCTCATTATTTAACCCTTGAGTCCAAAGTATCTTTCTGGTGAATCTGTGTTGCTTCCTGTTCAAAGCCTGAATGAGATGTGAGACCCGACCTCAACCCAGTCAATCTTAATAGGGCCAAACTAACTGTAACACGACCTGCTCTCCTTTGTACTTTCAAACCCTTTGAGATAAAAGCAAACACTAATTAATCTTAAATGCACAGAAACATAAAAACATAGACTCTCGGAGCAACAGTAGGCCATTCAACCCTTTCAGCCTGCCGAGCTATTCTATATGATCACAACTAATCCTCTATCTCAATGCCAAAGTCCCCACTTTCTCCCCGTACTGCTTTATGTCGTTAACCCCTAAAAACGGAAAGAACTGCAGATGTTGGTAATCAGAAATAAAAATAAAAATGCTGGAAAAGCTCAGTAGATCTGGCAATATCTGAGGAGAGAAATCGACTTAAGGTTTCGGGTCCAGTCACAAGCCACTTCACACAGTCTAGTCTATTGCATTCGCTGCTCAAAATATGGTCTCCTCTATAAAGGTGGAAACAAAGCGTAGACTGGATAACCACTTCGCAGAACACCTACGTTCGACCCACAAAAAAGACCCTGAGCTTCCAGTTGCCTGCCACCTCTACTCATCATGTTGTTCCCTGGACATTATCTCTGTCTTAAGTTTGCTGCAGTGCTCCAGCAAAGCTCAGCACAAATTGGAATAACAGCATCTCATTTTCCACTTGGGAACTCTGCAGCCTTCTGGACTCAATAGCGAGTTCAACAATTTTAGGGCTTGAGCTCTGACACATCGTATCCCTTTTAGAATAGCATATGCTGGTTTCTGTTTTTTGATCTGTAAATCCCAGAACTTCTTTTAAATTACATTCTCAAGATAGCTCAGCTTTTCTAACACTAGGTGTGAAGTCTGTCTGTGTCTCAATGTTGAGTCAGACTAACAAGCCTTCTGCATAGTTTTATATGGATTGATGCAGTTTTTGAGCAAAATAAAATGTAATCCTGCAAACACAAATTCACCCCATGAACTTATATGTGTACGCGTGTAGGAGTGTGGTCATGATGCTATTTTCCACAACCATCTGATGAAGGAACAGCACTTCGAAAGCGACTGCTTCCAAGTAAACCTGTTGGGCTATAACCTGGTGTTATGTAATTTTTAACTTTGTCCATCCCAGTCCAACACCAGCACCTCAAAGTCACATCTTACCCCAACCTTCACACACCAGGCCTTGTTATCACATAGGTAAAAACAATGACTGCAGATGCTGGAAACCAGATTCTGGATTAGTGGTGCTGGAAGAGCACAGCAGTTCAGGCAGCATCCAAGGAGCAGTAAAATCGACGTTTCGGGCAAAAGCCCTTTATCAGGAATACAGACAGAGAGCCTGAAGGTTGGAGAGATAAGCTAGAGGAGGATGGGGTGGGGAGAAAGTAGCATAGAGTACAATAGGTGAGTGGGGGAGGGGATGAAGGTGATAGGTCAGGGAGGAGAGGGTGGAGTGGATAGGTGGAAAAGGAGATAGGCAGGTAGGACAAGTCATGGGGACAGTGCTGAGCTGGAAGTTTGGAACTAGGGTGAGGTGGGGGAAGGGGAAATGAGGAAACTGTTGAAGTCCACATTGATGCCCTGGGGTTGAAGTGTTCCGAGGCGGAAGATGAGGCGTTCTTCCTCCAGGTGTCTGGTGATGAGGGAGCGGCGGTGAAGGAGGCCCAGGACCTCCATGTCCTCGGCAGAGTGGGAGGGGGAATTGAAATGTTGGGCCACAGGGCGGTGAGGTTGATTGGTGCGGGTGTCTCGGAGATGTTCCCTAAAGCGCTCTGCTCGGAGGCGCCCAGTCGCCCCAATGTAGAGGAGACCGCATCGGGAGCAACGGATACAATAAATGATATTAGTGGATGGGCAGGTAAAACTTTGATGATGCTCCTTTAGGGCCTTGGATGGAGGTGAGGGAGGAGGTGTGCTATTACACTCAACTCATTGTTAACCACAAACAGTCTCCATTTAACAGCTCCTCACCCTCCCAGCCAGATCATTATCCACTCCTTTGTCTGTCCAACTGTTCTCTCCCTTTGGCTCTACCCCCGCCTACCATTTATTCCTTATCCCCTCCCATCCTATCTTCTGCATATAAACCAACATTTTCCTAGCTACCATCAGTTCTGAAGAAGGGTAACTCAACCTTAGGGGCGGCACGATGGCTCAGTGGTTAACACTGCTGCCTCGCAGTATTGGAGACCCAAGTTTGATTCCAGCCTCGGGTGACTGTCTGCGCGGAGTTTGCACATTCTCCCTGTGTCTGCGTGAGGTTTCCTCCCACAGTCCAAAGATGTGCAGGTCAAGTGAATTGGCCACGCTAAGTTGTCCACAGTGTTCAGGGATGTGTAGGTTAGATGCATTAGTCAGGAGTAAATGTAGAATGATGTGGAATGGGTTTGGGTGGGATACTCTTCAGAGGACTCAGTGTGGACTTGTTGGGCTGAAGGGCCTATTTTCATACTGAAGGGATTCTTAAAAATACCTGAAACTTAAACTCTGATTTCTCGCCACAATGCTGCCAGACCTGCCGCTGAGCTTTTCCAGCAATTTTTGTTTTTGTTTCTGACTTACAGCATCCACAATTCTTTCCATTTTTATTTAACTTCCTTGTAAATCTTCTCGGCACCCTTTCCAATTTAATCATATCCTTCCTATAGCAGGCGTCTAGAACTGTATGCAATATTCCAGAAGTGGCCTCACCAACATCCTGTATAGCCACAACATGACATCCCAACTCCTATACTCAATGCTCTGACCAAGGAAGGCAAGCATGCCAAATGCCTTCTTTACCACTTTGTCTACTTATAATGCTACTTTCACAGAACTATGTACCTGAACCACTCAGTCTCTGTTCAACAGTATTCCCCATTAACTGTGTAAATCTGAAGCGTTCAATCAGCCATGATTGTATTAAACAATGAAGCAGACTGATGTGCTGTATGGCCTCCTCTTCTTCATGTAGTATGTTAACCACTCTGCTATATCACTCTCTGTTATACTGTCCTTCCTCAAGTCCAAAACTCTCCCTCTTATAGCACCACCTGTTATAGCACTCTGCCTGTTATAGCTCCCTGCATGTTATGGCAATCTGCCTGTTATAGCACTCTCCCATTACAGCACCCTCTGTTATAGCGCTGTCTGTTACAGCACTCTTCCTGTTAAAGCACCTCACATTCTAGCACTCTCCCTGCTATACTATTCTCCCTGTTATAGCATCCTCTGTTAGAGTGCTCCCTGATATAGCGCTCTCTCTGCTGTACCACTCTCCCTGTTGTAGCCCTCTCTGTTATAGCACTCTCCTATTTATAGTGCCCTCCCTGTTCTAGCAACCTGTTGTAGCACTCACCCTGTTATAGCGCTCTCCCTATTGTTGCACCATCCCTGTAGTAGTCCTCTGCATTATAGCATTCTCCCTGTTATAGCAACCCTTCTTATAGCGCCCTCCCTATTATTGCATTCCTTCCAATATAGCACAACCTGTTATAGCACTCACCTTGCTCTAGCGATCTACCTGCTATAGCAATCTCTTTGTTATAGCGGACTCCCTGTTACAGCACATTCCTTGCTATAGCATTGTACAAGCACTCTCACTGTTTGAGTGCTCTTCCTGTTATAGTGCTCTTCCAGTTACAGCACCCCTTTTTTGGCACCCACCCTGCCATAGTGTTTTCCTTGTTATAGTGCTCTCCCCACTATTCACACTCCGTTAAAGCACCCCACTACGGTGCACTCCCTGCTATAGCGCTCTGCCTGTTATTGTGCTCTCCCTGTTATAGTACCCTCCCAGCTATAGCGCTCTCCTTATTGTAGCACCCTCCCAGCCATAGCGCTCTCCCTGTTAGAGCACTCTCCCTGTTATTGTGCTCTCCCTATTATAGCACCCTCCCAGCCATAGCGCTCTCCCGGCTATAGCTCAATCCCTGTTATTGTGCTCTCCCAGCTATAGCGCTCTCCCTGTTATAGCACCCTCCCAGCTTTAGCGCTCTCCCTGTTATAGCACCCTCCCAGCTATAGCGCTCTCCCTGTTATAGTACCCTCCCAGCTATAGCGCTCTCCTTGTTATAGTACCCTCCCAGCTATAGCGCTCTCCCTGTTATAGCACCCTCCCAGCTATAGCGCTCTCCCTGTTATAGTACCCTCCCAGCTATAGCGCTCTCCCTGTTATAGCACCCTCCCAGCTATAGCGCTCTCCCTGTTATAGCACCCTCCCAGCTATAGCACTCTCCCTGTTATAGCACCCTCCCAGCTATAGCGCTCTCCCTGTTATAGTACCCTCCCAGCTATAGCGCTCTCCCTGTTATAGCACCCTCCCAGCTATAGCGCTCTCCCTGTTATAGCACCCTCCCAGCTATAGCGCTCTCCCTGTTATAGCACCCTCCCAGCCATAGCGCTCTCCCGGCTATAGCTCAATCCCTGTTATTGTGCTCTCCCAGCTATAGCGCTCTCTCTGTCATTGTGCTCTCCTTGTTAATGCACTCTTCCTTTTATAGCGCTCTCCTTGTTATTGCGCTCTCTGTTATAGCGCCTCCTGGCTATCGCACTCTCCCTGTTATAGAGCTCTACCAGTTATAGCGCTATCCTTGTTACTGCGCTGTTCTTGTTATTACACTCTCCCTATTATATCATTCTCTCTGTTGTAACACCCTCCCTGCTATAGCACTCACCCTGTTATAGCACTCAGTTACAGCACTCTCCCTGTTATTGCACTCTCTGTTATACCACTATCACTGTCACAACGCTCTCCCTATTATAGTAACCTCTCTGCTATAGCACTCTCCCTGTTATAGCACACCCTGTTGTAGCATTCTCCCTGTTACTACACTCTCCCCGTTATAGCATTGTGCCTGTTATAATGCTCTCCATGTTATAGCACCCTTCCTGTTGTAGCACGTTCCCTGTTATAGTGCACTCCCTGTATAGCACCATCTGTTATTGCACTCTGCCTGTTATAGCGCTCTCCCTGTTGTAGTGCACTCCCGGCTATAGCACATTGTTATAGCTCTCTCTTTGTTATAGTACTGTTATAGCGCTCTCCCTGTTATACCGCTCTCCCTGTCATCACCATCTCCCTGTTATAGCACTCTCTGCTCTTTCTGTCCCCCACCCCTGTATAATTCCCTCTTTGCTTGACTGATATTGAACGATCAGTTATTCAGACCAATATTTTGCCTGCTCCTTCTGGTAGGATATCGACAGGTCTAATTTGATTATCCAAATCAGATTGGTGTTTGGGTTCCAGAGATGTGAATGTAATGTCCAGGAGACCCTGGATCTTGGGGATAGCTGTGATGGATACGTCTTGCTCCGACTCTTCTTCCCTCTTTGACTATTTGTTCTATGTTATTGCTGTTGCTAGGTAACTCACTGCCAGAATGCAACTGCTGATTGACTTGGCTCCGAATATATTCAAGCTGCCAAGATTTAAAATTATTGACCAACTGTACACATAGTAACATTATAGCCCTGTGGATACTGTCAGCTACCCTGGGCATAGTGTCTATCTGACAGTGAGCAGGAACCAGGTCCAGAAGCTTTGCTCAGTCTCTGGAGCAGACTGTGAAGGCAGTTACCTAGACTGATTCAGCTCTTCAGTATTTACAGCGTTTAATATCAGGGGAATGGTACTCAGGCTGAGACATGAAGAACTTTCTACATTCAGGAAATGTTCACAACATGAAATGTTTATTGGACAGAAATGAATGGAAACTACGACTGAACAAGATGGTCAGGTTTGACTTGTTTATACAGAGTGCGATTACACAGAAATCACAAAATGGCCTATCCAGTCTGTACCCACCTTTATCCTTCATGAACAAATAGTCCCAGTCACATTAATCCAACTGCTCCAATAACCGGTTGGTTAACCCCTTCCTTCACATCTCCCTCTGACAGAATGTTAAATATTTAGAGCCACTAACTATGTGAGTCAACAACATCCCTCTCCTCGATCTACACAAATCGTAGAATCCCTACAGTATGAAAGCAGGCCATTCAGGCTATCAAGTCTACACTGACCCCCCGAAGAGCATCCCGCCCTCCCCCACCTCATCCCTGAATTCTCATGGTTAACCCACCTAGCCTACGCATCACTGGATACTATGGGCAATCTAGCATGGCCAATCCACCTAATCTGAACATCTTTAGACTGCGAGAGGAAACTGGAGCTCCCAGAGGAAATCTACACAGACATGGGGAGAATGTGCCCCACACAGACAATCAAATCTGGGTCCCAGGAGCTGTGAGGCAGCAGTGCAAACCACTGAGCCACCGTGCTGCCTCAAGTGGTGCCTCCTGCTCAGAATTCATAACTTCTCACATTTAATCCTGTGTTTTTAGCCTCCCAGTCTCTCAATGGTTAGGAAGAGTCTGCCCCTATCTACATTGACATGCCTTTTCATGATCTGACACCCTGGAAGCTGAGATTAGTCTATTTAGAGTACAGAATGTTACATAGGGTTGGGGGTTTGGGAATTTGAGGTGTTCAAAATCAGGATGGGGTTTGATTGAATCATTGAGGAGAAACTGTTTCCCAACACTTTAACATAACTATTTCCTTCATCGTGTCAAATCTGTGTTGTTCTGAAGACAAGATTAGTAAAACGTTTGTGAGAAGATTTGTAGCTCGGGTGCTCGTTGCTGTGGTTCTGTTCGCCGAGCTGGGAATTTGTGTTGCAAACGTTTCATCCCCTGTCTAGGTGACATCCTCAGTGCTTGGGAGCCTCCTGTGAAGCGCTTCTGTGGTGTTTCCTCCGGCATTTATAGTGGCCTGTCCCTGCCGCTTCCGGTTGTCAGTTTCAGCTGTCCGCTGTAGTGGTCGGTATATTGGGTCCAGGTCGATGTGTTTGTTGATGGAGTTTGTGGATGAGTGCCATGCTTCTAGGAATTCCCTGGCTGTTCTCTGTCTGGCTTGCCCTATAATGGTAGTGTTGTCCCAGTCGAATTCATGTTGCTTGTCATCTGCGTGTGTGGCTACTAAGGATAGCTGGTCGTGGCGTTTCGTGGCTAGTTGGTGTTCATGGATGCGGATTCTTAGCTGTCTTCCTGTTTGTCCTATGTAGCGTTTTGTGCAGTCCTTGCATGGGATTTTGTACACTACATTGTTTTGCTCATGCTGGGTATCGGGTCCTTCGTTCTGGTGAGTTGTTGTCTGAGAATGGCTGTTGGTTTGTGTACTGTTATGAATCCTAGTGGTCGCAGTACTGAATGGAGAATTCACCACAAAGGTACACAGGAAAGCCACACACACAGACCAAGTCCTGAATTACGAAAGCAACCACCCCAACACACACAAAAGAAGTTGCATCAAGACACTGTTCAAAAGGGCCACAACACACTGCAGTACACCAGAACTGCAAAAAGAGGAAGAAGAACACCTACACAATGTATTCGCCAAAAATGGATACCCCCGCAATTTCATCAACAGATGCCTAAGGGAAAGACAACGGAACGAGGACATGCCACAACCCAAAGGACTAGCCACACTACCATACATCAGGAGCATTTCTGAACTGACAGCCAGACAACTGCGACTACTAGGACTCATAACAGCACACAAACCAACAGCCACTCTCAGACAACAATTCACCAGAACGAAGGACCCGATACCCAGCATGAGCAAAACCAATGTAGTGTACAAAATCTCATGCAAGGACTGCACAAAACACTACATAGGACAAACAGGAAGACAGCTAACGATACGCATCCACGAACACCAACTAGCCACGAAACGACACGACCAGCTATCCTTAGCCACACACGCAGATGACAAGCAACATGAGTTCGACTGGGACAACACTACTATTATAGGACAAGCCAAACAGAGAACAGCCAGGGAATTCCTAGAGGCATGGTACTCATCCACAGATTCAATCAATAAGCACATCGACCTGGACCCAATATACCGACCACTGCAGCGGACAGCTGGAACTAACAACCGGAAGCGGCAGATACAAATCACTATAAATGGTGGAGGAAATATCACAGAAGCGCTTCACAGGAGGCTCCCAAGCACTGAAGATGTCACCTAGACAGGGGACGAAACGTCTGCAACACAAATTCCCAGCTCGGCGAACAGAACCACAACAACCAGATTAGTAAGGGTCAACCTCTGATGAACCACCCAGAGCATGAACAGATTCAGAGTTCAGATATAATGGGACAGGAGCCAACGTGACAAAGACTGAATGGAATGAGGGGCCTGAAATGTAGTTCCATGTTCAAAGCACAACCAACGTTTGAACAGCATTGGTCACCCCTACCCTGCCAAGATACAGGGGTCACAACAGGAGGAAGGTGGGTTTGGGAATGTTCACTAATGGATAAAAAAGAAGATGCAACTGGGTTAATCTCATGAATCACAAGGAAATGGAACTACCAACAGGAAAAGAAAATTGTGTTCCAGGAAATCTGAAGTAAAAGCATGATATGAAAGAACAACAACTGGAAACATTCATCGTGATTCTCTCTTCAGAGCCACAATCCGACCAGCTGAGTATTTCCAGCAGTTTCTGTTTGATGAGAGGTGCCCTCTCTGTAAAGGGCTATGTGATGTATCTGATACTAGGCTGTATCTGGAGGTTAATGGTGACTCATGCAAGACAGGGTCAGAAAGAAAAATGATGACATTGGAAAAAGCGCAGTGTAGCTGAGACTGTGTTTGGAATGTGTTTGACATTTGCTTATTGAACTGTCTATCTCTTTGATCTGGCCTGTAATCGCAGCCCTCCAGCAATTTACTGATCCCAGATGTTTGGAATGAGGCTAGAAGCAGAGTTGGCAGCAATTCTCATTGTAATCCCATTTATAAAGCAAAGTGATACGATAGTGCATGTGCTGCACTTAATCAGTGACAAAATATTCTATTGTTTCAGTCCAGGGATTGGCAGCAACATCATGCTGGGAATTAATTGCGAACCTTTTATTAACCTCTTAAAACACTTTCAAATGTATCAAACTGCAGTGAGTGAGGCCTGGGCAAGTTTCAGTAACATTCCTTCACTCTATATTCTGCAGGCTGCTACCACATGAGAGATACATTGAAGAACAAGAGAGTCTCTCGTCAGCAAGTTAAAATTGTGTTCCCTATTACTGAGTATCTTTCAGGTCCCAGTAATTCGTAAACCTCTCCCTCCTGTCACTGCACATCACTCAGTTACTGTATAACAGGGTCAGCACCAGTCCTTCTGTCCTGGCCTCACTCAGAATGGGTATGTCACACACTGACCATGTGGGAAGGGTGTACTCTGGGCAAACACGTAACAATTCAATGGGACAGTATTGATGAAACCTTACTCTGTTATCTAACCCTGCACTGTCCCTCTCCTGGTTGTGTTTAATGGGAACAGTGTAGGGACAGCTTTACTCTGTATCTAATCCCGTGCTGAACTGCAGAGACCATTTGGCCCATCCTTTCCATGTCAGTTCTCTGAACGATCCACTCAGCTCGTTTTACACCCCTGCCTCTTCTCCTCACCCTCTAAATATTCTTTCCCCTGGTTCTGATCCAATTCTCTATTGAAGGCCTTGACTGAATATGCCTCCACCAGACCCTCAGTGCATTGTAGATTCTCACCACTCACTAGCTGGAAACCTTTTGCCTTGTGTCGTCTCTGCCTTTTTTTGCAGATCTCCTTTCATCTGAGCTGTCTTGTTCTCAACCTTTCCAATTCAATCTGCGTCTCCTTACCTACTCTGTCCAGATCCTCACATTATTTTGAAAACTCTATCAAATCTCCTGTCAGCCTCTTATTCTCCAAGGCAATGCAAACATTGAATGTGGAGTGACATTTTCCGTTAAGTTGTACAGAAGCTACAGCTGGTTCTGCCAGTCCCTCTAAACGTCAGGCTTGGTGTTGTGGTTCAACTTTGAATCAAAGCTCAGTGCTAGCCAAATAAAACAGAGTATAATATCCCAGCAGTGTGAAAGGCTGGAATGAGAGTCAAGTCTGCAGTTTGATCCGTTGGTATATGTAAACATTCTGTGCCTCCTACTCAGGGAAGAGTTGCTTTTGTAGACATGACCTCAGTTGGAAGGTTTGATGATAGGTTTGAAAGCAGTTTACTCACTGTGGACCATAGGAATATTGGAACCCAGCAACTCTGGAACATAATACAGAGACACATAGCAACAATCTTCCCTCCAATAAGGTCACAAGTGGGAATGTTTACTGATGATTACACAATGTTCAGCACCATTCACATCTCCTCAGATATCAGATACTGAAGCAGTCCATGTTCAAATGCAACAAGATGCAACAAGGGCTGACAAGCAGCAAGTAATATTCATGCCACACAAATGCCAAGCAATGATATCTTTTCACCATGCCACCAAGCATGGGTCAATGAAGTACTGGTTGGGCTCATTACTGTTGTAATGTATAAAATGCATCACTTAATCCTCCACCATCAACATCTTGGGGTTACCATTGACCAGAAACTCAACTGGACTTATTACATAAACACTGTGGCTACAAGAGCAGATCAGAAGCTAGGAACATTGCAGTCAGTAACTCATGGTGTAAAGATAACAATCTCTCCCTCAACAGCAGCAAAATAAAAAAGCTGGTCATTGACTTGAGGAAGTAAGGTGGAAGGCATGCCCATCTACATCGATAATGCTGAGGTGAAGATGGTCGAGAGAGTCAACTTCCTAGGAGTGACAATCTGTCCTGGTCCACCCAGGTTGGTGCCACAGTCAAGAAATCACACAACCCTTCTACTTCCTCAGGAGGTTAAGGAAATTCAGCATTTCCATCAAGACTCTTACCATAGAAAGCATTCTATCTAGACTCATCATGGACTAGTATGGTAACTAATCTGCCCAGGACCATAAGAAACTGCAGAGAATTGTAAATACAGCCCAGTCCATCACACAAGGTAGACAAGCAGGAGGCTGGAAGAACACAGCAAGCCAGGCAGCATCAGGAGGTGCAAAAGTCAACATTGTAAGAGATTATGGGAGTGGTCTTTGATTATGTTACTGCCTTCCTAAGGCAGCAAGAAATACAGATGGAATGAATGGATTGAAGGTTGGCTTGTGTGATGGACTGAGACAAAAAAAACTGTAGATTCTGGAATGCCAGGTAGACAAGCAGGAGGCTGGAAGAACACAGCAAGCCAGGCAGCATCAGAAGGTGAAGCTGTCAACGTTTCAGATGTAACCCTTCTTCAGGACTGGGAATGGGTTTAAGGGGAGCTACAGATAAAGGCGGTAGGGGTTGGGGGTATGGATTGGTGAACACAGGTAGAGGGTATGACCTGGCTGGTCGATGCAAGGAATGAATCCAGTTGGTAGCTGGAAGGAAGGGTCAATCTGAGGATGGGGGATTGGGGGGGGGGGGGGGGGGGGGGGTTTAGGGGATGGGAAGGGAGGTTACTCATCTTCCTCCTGGGAAGCCTGCAGCCTGGAGGACTCAACACTGAGTTCTCCCATTTCAAATAACCTTCCTTCCCAACCCTTTCCCCCTCCCTTCCATTCATCTGATCGACGCTTCCTTCCAGCAACCAACCAGATTTATTCCTCCCATCGACCAACCAGGTCGCACCCTCTACCTGTGTTCATTTATCCCTACCTCACCACCCCACAAAACCCACCACCCCCACCTCCTTTGTCTGTAGCTCCCCTTAAACCCATTCCCAGTCCTGAAAAAGGGTTACATCTGAAACGTTGACTGCTTCACCTTCTGATGCTGCCTGGCTTGCTGTGTTCTTCCAGCCTCCTGCCTGTCTACCTGGCATTCCAGAATCTACAGTTTTTTTGTCTCAGTCCATCACACAAGCCAACCTTCAATCCATTCATTCCATCTGTATTTCTTGCTGCCTGAGGAAGGCAGCAACATAATCAAAGACCACTCCCATAATCTCTTTCAACCCTTTCCATCAGGCAGAAGATGCAAAAGCTTAAAAACGTGCAGTGGCAGATTCAAGAACAGTTTCTTCCCCGCTGTTATTAGACATTTGAATGGACCTCTCAAATGTTAATTTAATGTTGATCTCGCTCTTTGTGTACCTTCTCTGCAGCCATAACATTGTACTCCTACCTCTGTTCTATCACCCTAATGCACTTTGTACGGAATGATCTGACTGTACTGCACACAAAACAAAACTTTTCACTGTACCCAGGTATATATTAAATCAAACCAAAGTAAAGCACTTTGTGATATCCAGAGGTTGTAAAAGATGCTATAAAAATGCAAGACTTTTCCTGTGTTGCGTTATTCATTCTAAAGATAGTGATTCTTACACTAATTTCACTGCTCTTGTTCATCATTCAGTCCAGTGTAAGTGCAGAAGTTTCAGAGTTTGGGTCACTGCCATTGACAGTCTGGCGCTGTACCATGTTTTACAGATACATCCGGGAGTCTCTGATTGATTCTAACAGTAACTGTCTGAGTCATACTCATCATTTCATTTAAACACCAATTGGAGTCCGATCTGAAACAAACCAGAACTGAACAATATGGCCACTGACTCTGCCACCATTTTTTATTCATTCATTATGAAGGTGTGGCCATTCTTGCTTGGGGCAGCATTTATCATTCATGCAGTCATAGAGCTGTACAGCATGGAAATAGACCCTTCAGTCTAACTTGTCCATGCCGACCAGATATCTTAAATTAATCTAGCCCCATTTGCCAGCATTTGACCCAAATCCCTCTAAACCCTTGCTATTCATATACCCATCCAGATGTCTTTTAAATGTTGTAATTATATCAGCCTCCACCACTTTCTCTGGCAGTTCATTCCAAACATGCACCACCCTCTGTGTAAAAACATTGCCCCTTAGGTCCCTTTTAAATCTTTTCCCTCTCACATTAAACCTACTGGACACTGCTACCCTGGAGAAAAGACAAAAGACCTTGGCTATTTATCCTATCTATGTCCCTCATAATTTTATAAACCACTATAAGGTCAGTCATCAGCCTCTGACACTCCAAGGAAAATAGCCCCAGCCTATTCAGCCTCTCCCTGGAGCTCAAATCCTCCAGCTCTGGCAACATCCTTGTAAACCTTTTCTGAACCTTTCAAGTTTTACAACATCCTTCCTACAGCAGGGAGACCAGAAATGATACAGTATTTCAGAACTAACCTAACCAACGTCCTGTACATCTACAACATGACCTCCCAACTTCTATACCGAATGCACTGACCAATAAAGGCAAGCATATTAAACGCCTTCTTCACTATCCTATCTACCTGCAACTGTACTTTCAAGGAACTATGAACCTACATTCCAAGGTCTCTTTGTTCAGCAACATTCTCCACAGCCTTACAATTAATTGAATAAGTCCTGCCCCGATATGCCTTTCCAAAATGCAGCCCCTCACATTTATCTAAATTAAACTCCATCTGCCACTCTTCGGCCCACCTGCTCATCTGATCAAGGTCCACCTGTACTCTGAGGTAACCTTCTTGGCTGTCCACTACACCATTAATTTTTGTGTCATATGCAAACTTAATAACCATACTTTCTATGTTCACATGCAAATCATTTATATAAATGACAAAAAGCAATGGACGCAGCACCAATCCTTGTGGCACACCACTAGTTCCTAGTTGCCCAAGGTGGGGGTGAGCTGCTTCCTTGAACTGCTGCAGTCCGTGTGCTGTAGATTTACTCATAATATCATATGGAAAGGATTTCCAGGATTTTGACCCAATGCCACTGAAGGAACGATGATATATTTCTTTATGGGAATAAGCTCATCGGTTACAGTCTGATAATAATTCAAAGTTGTTTCCTCATTGTTTGACTGTGCCAAAAGCTAAGTTTACAGAGTGGACCACTGCTAGTTCTGTGAAGTGCTAGAAAGACTTATTTGCATTACGGTCCTGAATCTTGACTCCCAAAGTTACTATACTGTCAATTCACCAAAGCAGAACTGTCTCTGTTCATACTGCTGAATTCTCCACTGATCCTTAATATGCAGTATGCAGGATTTGAGCTAACTACCACCCACTCTCACTACATGTTGGCATTACAAAGGTCATTCTAAAATCTGGATCAATCACGCAGTAATACAGGAGGGACAGAGAGCTTGTCCATTCACTGTCTGAGCAGCCTGAGGTTGCTCGGGATTTTTAGTGGTCTGCTTGTCTGACTCCTGAAAGACTTGAACATTCTTGACCTTGATTCAGTCTAAATACGAATTCCTCAATGATGTATCACAAACATTCTGAAATACATCAGCGATGAGATTTCTCATTTAATGTAGGCATATCACCATCCCCAAACTCCAATACAACCACTGACACTCTCTCTCCCGAAATTCCCAACAACTAAGTCAGCTTCTGGCAGAGTAACAGCTTAAAGGGGCAACACACCCATCAGATCTCAATGTCTGAACCTGTGAGAAATAGATTGGAGGGGTGTGGAAGGAAAGTTGGGAGGGGCAAATGGTGAAAACACTTTGAGCTAAAAGTAGAATTTATTTTTTGAAATATTTAACTGGAAACAAAGTAGGAGCAGGAGTGGGCCACTAGACCCTTCAAGCCTGGTCTACCACTCAATATGATCATGGCTGATTATCCAATCCAGTCCCATTTTCTCCCCATACCCTTTTGGCCAAAGAACTATATCTTCCTGGAAACATTCAATCAAGGCTGTCCTAAGAATGCGAACAAAAATGTGCTAATGTTGGAAACTGCGAAAGTACTCAGGGGAGGTGTAGAGACTGGGGTTTTTGAGAATGTGATGGGTGCTTAAACTAAGCTAGGGTGACACTATGGTTGCAGTAGTCACATATTGGTGTTCTGCTCAGCAACTGAACCCTCTACAACTATTTAAATTAATACAGTAGGGGGATGGGAACCAAAATTGTAGGGCAGGTACAGAAGAGGATGAGAGTAGGGAGTTCCCAAATCAAGTATCTGACACTGCCACGCGAGAACCTGGTTTGAAGTGTGTGTACTTCAACGTGAGGAACATCCGAAATAAAGTGCGTGAACTGGCAGCGTGGGTTGGTACCTGGGACTTCGATGTTGTGGCCATTACAGAGACATGGATAGATCAGGGACAGGAATGGCTGTTGCAGGTTCCGGGATTCAGATGTTTCAGTAAGAACAGAGAAGATGGTAAAAGAGGGGGAGGTGTGGCATTGTTGGTCAAGGACAGTATTACAGTTGTAGAAAGGATGTTTGAGGACTCGTTAACTGAGGTTATATGGGCTGAGGTTAGAAGTCACCATGCCGGGAGTTTTCTATAGGCCTCCGAATAGTCCCAGAGATGTAGAGGAAAAGATAGCAAAGATGATTCTCGATAGGAGTGAGAGAGGCAGGGTAGTTGTCATGGGGAACTTCAACTTTCCAAATATTGACTGGAACACTACAGTATGAGTACTATATATGGGTCAGTTTTTGTCCAGTGTGTGCAGGAGGGCTTCCAGACACAGTATGTAGACAGGCCCACAAGGGGCGAAGCCACATTAGATTTAGTACTGGGTAACAAGCCCGGCCAGGTGTTAGATTTGGAAGTAGGTGAGCACTTTGGAGACAGCGATCACAATTCTGTCAGGTTTACTTTAGTGATGGAAAGGGATAGGTGTACACCACCGAGCAAGAGTTACAGCTGGGGGAAGGGAAATTACGATGCAATTAGGAAAGATTTAGGAAGCGTAGAATGGGGAAGGAAACTGCAGGGGTTGAGCGCATTAACAATGTGGAGCTTATTCAAGGAAAAGCTCCTGTGTGTCCGAGATAAGTATGTACCTGTCAGGCAGGGAGGAAGATATAGAACACATGAGCCGTGATTTACTAAGGAAGTGGAATCCCTGGTCAAGAAGAAGAAGAAGGCTTATGTTAGGACAAAATGTGAAAACTCAGTTAGGGCACTTGAGGGTTACAAGGTAGCCAGGAAAGACCTAAAAAGAGAGTTCAGAAGAGCCAGGAGGAGACATGAGAATTGTTGGTGGATAGGATCAGGGTTAACCCTAAGGCTTTCCGTAGGTATGTCAGGAATAAAAGAATGACGAGAGTTAAATTAGGGCCAATCAAGGATAATAGTGGGAAGTTGTGTGTGGAGTCGGAGGAGATAGGGGAAGCACTAAATAAATATTTTTTGACAGTGTTCACTATAGAACATGAAAATGTTGGCGAGGAAGATACAGAGGCACTTGCATCTAGACTAGAAGAGATTGAGGTTCACAAGGAAGAGGTATTAGAAATACTGCAGAGTGTGAAAATAGACAAGTCCCCTGGGCCAGATGGGATCTATCCTAGGATCCTCTGGGAAGCAAGGGAAGAGATTGCCGAGCCTTTGGTGTTGATCTTCAAATCATCATTGTCTACAGGAATAGTGCCTGAGGACTGGAGGGTAGCAAATGTGGTTCCGTTGTTCAAAAAGGGTAGTAAAGACAACCCTGGTAATTACAGACCAGTGAGTCTCACTTCAGTTGTTGGTAAAGTATTGGAAAAGGTTATAAGCGATAGGATTTATAATCATCTAGAAAAGAATAATCTGATCAGGGACAGTCAGCACGGTTTTGTGCCAAAGGGTAGGTCATGCCTAACGAATCCTATTGAGTTTTTTGAAAAAGTGACCAAACAGGTAGATGAGAGTAAACCGGTTGATGTGGTGTATATGGATTTCAGCAAGGCGTTCAATAAGGTTCCCCACAGTAGGCTATTATACAAAATGCAGAGGAATGGGATTGTGGCAGACATAGCAGTTTGGATCAGTAATTGGCTTGCTGAAAGAAAACAGAGGGTTGTAGTTGATGGAACATGTTCATCTTGGTGTCCAGTTACTAGCGACGTACCGCAAGGGTCGGTGTTGGGTCCACTGCTGTTCGTCATTTTTATAAATGACCTGGCAGAGGGCTTAGAAGGGTGGGTTAGTAAATTTGCGGACGACACTAAGGTCGGTGGAGTTGTGGATAGTGACGAAGGACGTTGTAGGTTGCAGAGAGACATAGGATGCAGAGCTGGGCTGAGAGGTGGTAAATGGAGTTTAATGTGGACAAGTGTGAGGTGATACACTTTGGACGGAGTAATCGGAATGCAAAGTACTGGGCTAATGGTAAGATTCTTGGGAGTGCAGATGAGCAGAGAGATCTCGGTGTTCATATACACAGATCCCTGAAAGTTGCCACCCAGGTTGACAGGGTTGTTAAGAAGGCATACAGTGTTTTGGCCTTTATTAATAGAGGGATTGAGTTCCGGAACCAGGAGGTTATGCTGCAGCTGTACAAAGCTCTGGTACGGCCACATAAGACCGTAAGACATAGGAGTGGAAGTAAGGCCATTCGGCCCATCGAGTACACTCCGCCATTCAATCATGGCTGATGGGCATTTCAACTCCACTGACCCGCATTCTCCCCGTAGCCCTTAATTCCTTGTGACATCAAGAATTTATCAATCTCTGCCTTGAAGACATTTAGCGTCCCGGCCTCCACTGCACTCTGCGGCAATGAATTCCACAGGCCCACCACTCTCTGGCTGAAGAAATGTCTCCGTATTTCTGTTCTGAATTTACCCCCTCTAATTCTAAGGCTGTGTCCACGGGTCCTAGTCTCCTCGCCTAACGGAAACAATTTCTTAGCGTCCACCCTCTCCAAGTCATGTATTATCTTGTAAGTTTCTATTAGATCTCCCCTTAATCTTCTAAACTCCAATGAATACAATCCCAGGATCCTCAGCCGTTCCTCATTTGTTAGACCTAGCATTCCAGGGATCATCCATGTGAATCTCCGCTGGACACGCTCCAGTGCCAGTATGTCCTTCCTGAGGTGTGGGGACCAAAACTGGACACAGTACTCCAAATGGGGCCTAACCAGAGCTTTATAAAGTCTCAGTAGCACAACGGTGCTTTTATATTCCAACCCTCTTGAGATAAATGACAACATTGCATTCGCTTTCTTAATCACGGACTCAACCTGCATGTTTACCTTTAGAGAATCCTCGACTAGCACTCCCAGATCCCTCTGTACTTTGGCTTTACGAATTTTCTCACCATTTAGAAAGTAGTCCATGCTTGTTTTCTTTTTTCCAAAGTGCAAGACCTCGCATTTGCTCACATTGAATTCCATCAGCCATTTCCTGGACCACTCTTCCAAACTGTCTGGATCCTTCTGCAGCCTCCCCACTTCCTCAGTACTACCTGCCTGTCCACCTAACTTTGTATCATCGGCAAACTTCGCTAGAATGCCCCCAGTCCCTTCATCCAGATCATTAATATATAATGTGAACAGCTGTGGCCCCAACACCGAACCCTGCGGGACACCGCTTGTCACTGACTGCCATTCCGAAAAAGAACCTTTTATCCCAACTCTCTGCCTTCTGTCAGACAGCCAATCCTCAATCCATACCAGTAGCTCACCTTGAACACCATAGGCCCTCACCTTGCTCAGCAGCCTCCCGTGTGGCACCTTATCAAAGGCCTTTTGGAAGTCTAGATAGACCACATCCACTGGGTTTCCCTGGTCTAACCTACTTGTCACCTCTTCAAAGAATTCCAACAAGTTTGTCAGGCACGACCTCCCCTTACTAAATCCATGTTGATTTGTTCTAATCCGACCCTGCTCTTCCAAGAATTTAGAAACCTCATCCTTAATGATGGATTCTAGAATTTTACCAACAACCGAGGTTAGGCTAATTGGCCTATAATTTTCCATCTTTTGCCTTGATCCTTTCTTGAACAAGGGGGTTACAACAGCGATCTTCTAATCATCCAGGACTTTCCCTGACTCCAGTGACTTTTGAAAGATCACAACCAACGCCTCCGCTATTTCCTCAGCCATCTCCCTCAGAAATCTAGGATGTAGCCCATCGGGAACAGGCGATTTATCAATTTTAAGACCTTTTAGCTTTTCTAGCACTTTCTCTTTTGTAATGGCAACCATACTCAACTCAGCCCCCTGACTCCCTTTAATTGTTGGGATATTACTCATGTCTTCCACTGTGAAGACTGATGCAAAATACTTATTAAGTTCTCCTGCTATTTCCTTATCTCCCATCACTAGCCTTCCAGCATCAGTTTGAAGTGGCCCAATGTCTACTTTTGCCTGTCGTTTGTTTCTTATGTATTGAAAGAAACTTTTACTATCATTTCTAATATTACTGGCTAGCCTACCTTCATACTTGATCCTCTCCTTCCTTATTTCTCTCTTTGTTATCCTCTGTTTGTTTTTGTAGCCTTCCCAATCTTCTGATTTCCCAGTGCTCTTGGCCACTTTATAGGATCTCTCTTTTTCTTTGATAGATTTCCTGACTTCCTTTGTCAGCCATGGCTGTCTAATCCCTCCCCGGATAATCTTTCTTTTCTTGGGGATGAACCTCTGTACAGTGTCCTCAATTTTACCCACAAACTCCTGCCATTTTTGCTCTACTGTCTTCCCCGCTAGGCTCTGCTTCCAGTCTATTTTCGTCAGTTCCTCTCTCGTGCCCTCATAATTACCTTTATTTAACAGTAACACCATTACATCCGATTTTGCCTTCTCTCTTTCAAACTGCAGACTGAACTCTACCATATTATGATTGCTGCTTCCTAAGTGTTCCCTTACTTTAAGATTTTTTATAAAGTCTGGTTCATTACATAGCACTAGGAGTATTGTGTACAGTTCTGGTCACCGCATTATAAGGAGGATGTGGAAGCTTTGCAAAGGGTGCAGAGGAGATTTACTAGGATGTTGCCTGGTATGGAAGGAATATCTTACAAGGAAAGGCTGAGGGCCTTGAGGCTGTTCTCGTTAGAGAGAAGAAGGTTGAGAGGTGACTTAATAGAGACATATAAGATAATCAGAGGGTTAGATAGGGTGGACAGGGAGATCCTTTTTCCAAGTATGGGAACGGCAAACACGAGGGGACACAACTTTAAAGTGAGGGGAGATAGGTATAAGACAGATGTCAGAGGTAGTTTCTTTACTCTGAGAGTAGTAAGGGTATGGAATGCTTTGCCTGCAACGGTAGTAGATTCGCCAAGTTTAAGTACATTTAAATCGTCATTGGACAGGCATATGGACATACATGGAATAGTGTAGGTGGGATGGGCTTCAGACTAGTATGACAGGGCGGCACAACATCAAGGGCCGAAAGGCCTGTAATGTTCTATGTTCTATATGTTCTATAACTCTGACCACCTTCCCCATGGCAATTAGGGCAATAAATGTAGTCCAGCCAGCAGTGCCATCATTTCTGGAACAAATTGAAAACAATTTGGTGGAAAAGTGTGATGTGGGAATCCTGCCAACTTCCTGTCTCCATCTGAAATAAATTCTGGGTGGTTCCCTCCTGCTTCTAATTAGGGGCATATTAAAGACTATGGAATGGTCTCAGGTGCTGCTGAGATTGGCTAATGCAAAAGGCCTGCTGTTGTGTAATCTGGACTCCAATGGACTCGGTATCTGTTTGAGAGATGGATATCATATTGGTGTCCTGATGGGAACTACCCCTACCCTGTTGCCCTACCCCCGCCTGTGACCATTCCCTCAACCCCACCTGAGCAATGCCCAACCCCATATACTACCTGTAATCCTGAAGAGGGCAACTGGGCTGATTTTCCTGAGCCAATCTGCTCATATAGCTCTCTCTCAGCACAACTCCCACCCCCAGGGTTGCACCGCTGGTGACCTCTCTACTGCCTGAATGGTGCATGCATGCCTGAGTCCTCCAGACAAAGGCAAGCATATGTCTCCAGATGACAGGTGAGATCGCCCAAATCCTCAACATAGTTCTGTCTCTCAGGTCTCTGCAGTAGAGAATGGAAAGCTGGAAGTGAGGGATTCACTGGGGTAATGTGCACAGACTGATGGTTTCTCACATTCTCCACAAGATAATGTTTGTCTGATTAAGCCCAAGTTCTACAAGATTAGTTGTTTCATATCACGATTGATTTATTTGAATCATTAACTAATCAGGAATTATCAACAGATTCATCTAACCATCAGTTTTTGTGATGGTCCTGTTCTCTTATTGAGTGCTCAACGGGAATTTCATGAGCTGCGACGGTTCCAACACAGGGATAGCAAGCCAAACCAAATCAGCCTCGCTATCACTGGATTCATAACACAATAAAATTAGAACATTCAATGTCCCTTAAAATTACTCAACTGCTCCTAACCAGATTCTATTAATTACAGATCTTGGACACCAAGTTTATAACTCAAACAAAAATTTGACACAACACAGATAAACCAACAATGTATATGAACAAATTACTGCAGATACTGGTATGTGTACTGAAAAGAACAAATGCTGCAGATCACAGTGGATCAGGCAGCATCCATGGAGAGAGAGCAAGTTAACGCTGAGTCGAGATGAGTCTTCATCCAACAAGGTAATCTAATTAATATCTACAATCTCAAATCCAGTCTTCTTTGATGGTAATCCCATTCAAGCACAGATAGACAGACACAGGTAGGAACAAATTAAAAAGGAAATAAAAGAATTGTAGTTTGCTAGTTCAACAAGCAGTGTCCAATAATTGATTTCACAGGGTTTCATGATATCCTTGAACAATGAGTTGCTCACAAGCAAACTGAACTGTATTTCTTGCTTGAATTCTGAAGTCACCAGTTAATGTAAACAGTTTCAGCAGATTTCCAGAAACATTTACTTATTTCCTACCGACTAGAATTCAGTTCCTAGAACATTCAACAGTTTGAGAACTGGAGAGAAACTGGAGAGGGGGCAAAACAAAAGGCAGTCCCCAGAAGTTTCCAACATTGCTCTGTCTCCTGCCAAACTCAGTCAGAACTAGCTCTCTTTTCTCCTCTTTTCAATCAACACTCTCTCTGATTGACTGGCTAGCACTGGGTCCTTCCTCGATTGACCGGTTCCACATCTAACCATGTGTAAGCCTTGAGCAGAGCAACATCTTGGTGCCAGTTCATAGACAGAGTTTTTTGAAGAGTAATTAATCTGCATTATCTTTCCAACAGAAAACATATGTTTGTTCTCTGGAAAAGCTCAGCAGGTCTGGCAGCATCTGTGGAGAGAAATCAGGGTTAACATTTCAGGTTCAGTGACTCTTCTGAGAAAGGTTCACTGGACCAGAAACATTAAATCTGATATTTCTCCACAGATGCTACCAGACCTGCTGAGCTTTTCCAGCAATTTCTGTTTTTGTTTTGAATTTGCAGCTATGGTTTTGGTTTTTTGTATTTGCTCGCTTCACAAATCTCTTCAAATCTTTCTTCAATTTCTCTTCAAATCACAGCTCCAAACCAAATTAAGAGTAAACATAAAAGAAGAACAGTGATAGTCTCTACATAACTGAGATTCTTCAATTCTAAGCAGTTCTTCCCTTCCCAATTCCCATCACTTCACAATTGGTAGCTGTGCTTTCTGCTGCCTGGATCCTAAGCTCTGGAATTCCCTCCTTAAACTCCATTATTGACATCACTTCCCTAAAACCTGCTTCATTGACAAAGTTTGTCATTAACTGTCTGACTCTCTCTTCATCCGCGGCACGGTGGCTCCATGGTTAGCACTGCTGCCTCACAGCACCAAGGACCTGGGTTCGATTTCAGCCTCAGGTGACTGACTGTGTGGTGTCTGCATCTTCTCCCTGTGCCTGCGTGGGTTTCCTCCACAGTCCAAAGATGTGCAGGTTGGGTGGATTGGCCATGCTAACTTGTCCATAGTGTTCAGGGATGTGTAGGCTAGGTGCATTAGTCAGGGGTAATGGAGAGTAGTAAGGGAATGCGTCTGGGTGGGTTATTCTTCGGAGGTTCAGCGTGGACTTACTGGGCCTAATGGCCTGTTTCCACACTGTAGGGATTCCATGATCACACTCTGTCTCTTCCTTGCCTCAGGAAACACCAACGCCTCTGCTCCGCACAAATATTGTCTCAAATCCTCTCCAAATTTCTCCATCAACCTATCCCTCAATGCCACTAACTCACTAATAAGAGTGTAGTTATCGAGTTTCTAGTGTAAACAGTGGCTCAATAAGTCACAACTCAGCACCTGATTCAGAACGTTGTAGCTTCAGGTCTTACTCCAAGATATCAAAGCACCCATCACAGTCAGAAAAGTGAGTTGGAGACCAGTGCTGAGGGAGTGCGACATTGTCAGAGCAGCGCTGATGGAGTGCTGCATTGTCACAGGCTCAATGGGGATCAATACTGAAGGAGTGCCGCAATGTCAGAGGGTCAGTGCTGAGGGAGTGCGGCACTGTTGGAGAGTCGATTCTGAGGGAGAGTAGCTCTGTCAGAAGGTCAGTGCTGAGGGAATGCCACACTGTCAGAGGGTCAGTGCTGAGGTAATGCCGCACTGTTGGAGGGTCAGTGCTGAGGGAGTGGGCACTGTCACAGGGTCAGTGCTGAGGGAGCACCACACTGTTGGAGGGTCAGTGCTGGGAAATGCCATACTGTTAGAGGGTCATTGCTGAAGGACTGCCGCACTATCAGAGGGTCAATGCTGAGGGAGTTGGCACTGTCGGAGGGTCAGTGCTGAGGGATCGCTGCACTGTCAGAAGGTCAGTGCTGAGGGAGTGCCGCACTGTCACAGGATCTGTGCTGAGGAAGTGTTGCATTGTTGAAGGGTCAGTGCTGAGGGAGTGCCACACTCAGAGGGTCAGTGTTGAGGGAGTGCAATGGAACTGATGAAAGACTCCCTGACCCTCTCTGTTAATCTCTGAAGGCGAGTCATTACCTGAAGAAGAGTCAGATCAGACTCGAAATATTAACCCTGTTTCTTTCTTCGCCAATGCTGTCAGACCTACTGAGTTTTTCCAGCATTCTTGGTGTTTGTTTCAGATTTCTATGATCTGTAGCACTTAGTTTTTATCTGGAAGGTAAAGGGATGGTTTTAAAGAGCATTACCTTGATTTCAATCAGTCACAATGGTAGTTGGAATAGCTAGGTCTTTGGATTCTCCACAACATCCAGTAATTCTACTCATGAGGCATCTCACTTCTAATCAGAGCAGCACTCAGTTTCATCCTCATTTGAACACCATCTCTCACCCATCACATCCATTCGCCCTCAACACAGATTGTGTCAATGTGGTCAATCAATGTTCAAATACAACAAAACCTGGCACCATCCAGAACAAGGCAGCCTGTTTAGTTATCACCACATCCACAAATATCCATTCCCTCCACCACTGATGCTCAGTAGCAACAGTGTGTACTATCTATAAGATGCGCTGCAGAAATTCACCAAAGCTCTTTAAAAAGACAGCAGCAGATACATGGGAACATCAGCACCTGCAAGTTTCCCTCCAAGCCACTCACAATCCTGACTCGGAAATATAACGCCATTCCTTCAGTGTCGCTGGGTCAAAATCCTGGAATTCCCTTCATAAGGCCATTGTGGGTCCAAATATAGCACATGGACTGTAGTGGAGTGGAGAAGGCAGCTCACCACCGCCTTGTCAGGTGACAGCTAGAGATGGTCAATAAATGCTGGTCCAGCCAATGAGATCCACATCACACAAGTGAATGAAATAATCAGAGGACATTTAGATGGGGCACAATGTGAGGGAAGGCGGGGAGGTGAATGGGGTACAGTGAATGTGGTTGGGAAGTTGAACAACGTACAGTGTATGAGACATTGGGGGTTTGGATGGGGTACAGTGTGTGTGAGAGGGTGGGGGTTTGGATGGGGTACAGTGTGTGAGAGGGTGGGGAATTGGATGGGGTACAGTGTGAGAGAGGGTGGAAAGTTGGATGGAAAACAGTATGTGAGAGAGTGGGGCTTGGATGGGGTACAGTATATAAAAGAGTGGGTGTTGGATGGGATACAGTGTGTGTTTGTGGGTAGGGGTCCTGACTGGGGCACAGTGTGTGATAGGGTGGGGACATGGATGGGCTACAGTGCGTGAAAGGGTGCGGAGTTGGATTGGTACAGTGTGTGTAATGGGGTATTGATCCATATCCTTTCAGTTTGATGTTGGTGGTTGTTTACTTTTCCTGAACCTTAAGATGCTATTTATTGTGGTCTCAAACATCAACTTGTGCAGTTTCCTAAAAAACTACTGGCCTGGATTTCAGAAAATGAGGAACCCAGTGAGAACACATCACAAGTACATTAATCGGTGGACTGTTGGTCTGTTGGATGATACAAACCTGGTTTTTAAACTCTGACAGTGATTCACAAACCCACAAGGGAGGGGAACTGCGTCATGAAGAAGCTGCAGGAGCTGTTGAGCTTTCTCCATTCCATGGAACAGTTGCAAAATTAACAAATAACAGATGATGGAATTTGAACTCAATAAAGGATCTGGAATTAGGTGTCTAATGATAACCAATTAAATCATTGTTAATTGTCAGGAAAATCCCTATCTGGTTCACTAATGTCCTTTAGGGAAGGAAATCTATCATCTTTACCTGGTGTGGCCTGTAAGTGACTCCAGACCCATAGTGCTGTGATTGACTCTTAACTGCCCTCTGCGAAATTAGTGATGGACAATAAAAGCCAGAGCCGAGTGAATTTTTTTAAAAATCCCTTTTAGCATGATTTTAAAAGGGGAGACAGGTATGAGGTCACATCACTGGACAGAAATCCTAGCCACTGAGACCTAATCTTGAACTTTCACCTTTAATCTTAACAACTCATGGTCAACCATGGGATGACCCCATTCAGTGAAATCCTGGAAACTCAGCAGAAGTAGAGGGTGCAGGAGTTGGTCTGAATCAATACACTGTAGCGTTTGATTCTTTTTGCCCTTTAACTCCTCACCGATGGATATCAGGTACACCCAGAAATGGCCTTGAACGAGTTACCCATACACATTGCAGAGAGATTTTAAAATTACAGAGCAGTTATAAGGAGAGGTTGTAATTGTTCAAACAGAGACTGGCATAGCAGTCTTATGAAGGACAGAGAGGGAGCAGGAACTCTCAGAGTCTGTGTAAGTCCAGTTTCTACAGAAACACATTCCAGTCCAATATGAAATGACCTGATTCTTGGAGACGAGGTGGGAGGTCAAGTGAGTGTGGTGGGGTAAGGGAGACGCATACGAGGCAGTGACCATTCTGTCATGAGTGCGGTGCTGGAAAAGTACAGCAGGTCAGGCAACAGGTTCCTGATGAAGGGCTCATGCCTGAAACATCGATTTTCCTGCTCCTCGGATGCTGCCTGACCTGTTGTACTTTTCCAGCACCACATTCTCGACTCTGATCTCCAGCATCTGCAGTCCTCACTTTCTCCTAGTGACCGTTCTGTCATCAGGTCTAGGGTGAAGCTGGAAAAGGACAAGGTACAGAGTAAACATAACTGACTTGGGGACATCTAACTTTAGTGGGGTAAGAGCGATTTGGGCTTGAATAAATTGGGGGTCAACGTTTGATCAGGAAATCCATTGATGAATAATGCTCTGCCTTCAATGAAGAGATGCTTTGAGCACATTGAAGGTATATTCACTCAATAAATAACCAAGAGCCGCCCACATGACAAATAAGATGCAAATGAAAAAAAAAACTGAGGAGTTTTGATTGAGGTCTTTAAAATCAAAAGGGCTCTGTACTGAGTAAACAGGGAGAAAATGATCAGGAACACAAGGGCATAGAGTTGAAGTAGTCAGTAAAAGAAGTAAAAGTGATACAAGGTCATTTTTTCACACAGCAAGTGGTTTAGGTCTGATATGTCCTATCAGAAGGGTGATGGTGGCAGCTTCACTCGAGTGGTGAGAGTCTGGAGTGTACTGTCTGAGTGTAGTGCAGGTAGGTCCACTCAAGTGGTTTTGCTCTGAAGTGTATTGTCTGACAGCATGGTGGAGGCAGGTTCACTCGAGTGATTCTGTTCTGAAGAATACTGTCTGAGAAAATGGGAGAGGCAGGTTCACTGAAGTGGTTAGGATCTGGTATGTACACACTGAGAGTGTGGGGGAGGCAGATTCACTTGAGACTTTCAAACGGGAATGAGTGTTAACTGAAGGGGAAGAATCTGCAGAGTAACAGGGAGGTGATGAAAGACACTGAGTGAAATGCTCATTGGAGAGAAGCTGCACATATATGATGAACTGAGTGGCCTCTTTCTGTGCTGTAATAATTCTGTACAGTCATAATCCTCCTGAAAGACCGGAGTGAACTCAATAAAGAGATGGTAATAGTCAGTGGTGGAAATAGGAAAGAAAATGGTTTCAAACATTCGACATGAAGACTGGCTGCTGTGCCTTTTTCACACTTTTAATGTTTTTGATCTGAAAGCAGACAGATGACTGGCCTTTATAGAGCTGAGTCAATCTGAACAATTAAGCTAATTGCAGGAATGGAGTGAGTAGGAGTTGATTACTGTACTCACTGACATCAGCAGGACAGAGAGGCTTCAAACTCTGCAGCGATTTCAGCTCAAAGCAAGCTTGTTTCAGAGCAGAGGTTGCTACGTGGCCATGGGGGGAAGCCCTACTTGATGAATGTGTCTCCAGGGAAGATGCGGTTACTCATAAACCGAAATCTGGAAGGAATGGAGCCTCCTCCTGCAGAATTCAATCTTTCTCTGGGGCTAAGGATCTGTACTGAGTTCCTCCAACAGGGCCTCTGTGTCACGGAGAGTTCAGGAACGCACTGGACTGGGACTGTGTATTTCTTAGATTTTCACAGTGTGCACAGTGATCATGCTCCTGCATTTGAACTCTCAATTCACACTGATTACAGAGTTACTGTTAAACTCACCAATGTTAAACATGCTGCTTCAGTCTGAAACTAACACTCGGCTAAGCCACTTCTTACAGACTCCACTCTGCCCTAATTGTGAAAGGCAGCAGTTTCGACAATAACAACTTATACTTGTATAGCGTCTTTAATTACAAAAAAAATCCCAGGGAAGTTAGGAAGTAAAGACTGACTCTAGCCCACTGAGGGGATACTGGGAGACCAAGGTGGTGGTGGGTGGGGGTGATCAGATAGGGTCAGGCTATGTACAGGAGAGTCTAAAAGGGAACTTATGGAGGGAATTTTAGAGTTTAACATCCGCTGACAAACCTGAGATCTTGTACTGGAGACTGTGATACACTGACAGCCCAGACCCAAGAATCAAACACCTTGAGTCCGCAAAACACTGTCCGCGAGACCACCATGCCTTGAAACCTTGAGAGACCATCATACTGTCCCCAAGATGTCATTGATCACAAGAATAGGTGACATTGGAGCAGGTAGCGACCAATATCAGCATTACACTGTTTCTGGGAATGTTTATTCACGGTGCACAGTATTACGATGCGGTAGCATTTCAGGGAGCGGAGTTTCAGGCAGCGGGTTTCAAGGGAGCGATGTTTCAGGGAGTGGGATTTCAAGGAGCAGGGTTTCGGGAAGCAGGATTCAGGGAGCGGAATTTCAGGCAGCGGGGTTTCAGGGAGCAGGGTTTCGGGGAGCAGGATTCAGGGAATGGTGTTTCAGGCAGCGGGGTTTCAGGGAGCGGAATTTCAGGGAGCGGGGTTTCAGGGATCGAGGTTTCAGGTTGTAGTGTTCAGGGTGCGGTGTTTCCAGGATTGAAATGTTTTAGGTTGAAGGGTTCTTGTGGGAGTGGTGTTTCAGGCAGTGACACATCAGGGACCAGCATTTCAGGGTGCAGTGTTTCTGGGTCCTGTGTTTCAGGTTGAAGTGTTTCAGTGAACTGCTTTTCAGGTCAAAGTGTTTGAGAGTGTGGTGGTTCAGGGTGCAGTGTTCCACGGTGCGCTGTTTCAGGAACAGTGTTTCAGGTCAACTCTTTTCAGGGCATGATTTCGGGGTGCAGCGTTTCCGGGCGTGGTGTTTCAGGATGATATGTTTCAGGGAACGATGTTTCTGGGACTGGTGTTTCGGGGCAGTGTGACACACAGTTGTATTTCTAGATTCAGCATTTCATGGTGTGATGTTTCAGGATGCGGTGTTTCTGGGTGTGGTGCTTCAGGTTGAGGTGTTTCAGGGAGCACTATTTCAAGATGTGCTGTGTCAGGGAGCAGTGTTTCAGAATGTAGCGTTTCACTTTGAAGTCCTTCAGGTGCAGTGTTTCAGGTTGAGGTGCTTCAGGGTGCAGAAGTTCAGGGAGCGATGTTTCAGCGGCATTGTCTCAGGATGCAGTGTTTCAGGGTGCAATGTTTCAGGGAGCAACATATCAGGCTACAGTATTTCAGTTGGAGATGTGTCATGGGGCGGTATGTCAAGGAGTGGTGTTTCAGGGTCCAGTGTTTCAGAGAGCAATGTTTCGGGCTGAGGCATTTCAGATTGAGGAGGCTCAGGATGCAGTGTTTCACTTTGAAGTGTTTCAGGGATCGGCATTTCGGGTTGAAGTGTTTGAGGGTGTGGGGGTTCAGGGTGAGGTGTTTCAGGAAGCAGTATTTCAGGGCGTGGTGTGTCGGGACTTGGTGTTTCTGGGCACGCATTTTGGGGCGTGCCATTTCAGGATGATATGTTGCAGGATGCAGTGTATCAAAGATGATATGTTTCAGGGAGCGGTGTTTCTAGGGCACAGTTGCACAGAGCGGAATTTTTAGGTGCAGTGTTTCATGGTGTGATGTTGCAGGGTGCAGTATTTAAAGATATGGTCTTTCAGGGTGCGGTGTTTCTGGCTGTGATGCTTCAGGTTGAAATGTTTCAGGGAGTGATGTTTCGGGGAGCAGTGTTTCACATGGTAGGCTGTTGGAGAAAATGCAGAGGCATGCGATTAAGGGTGATTTAGCAGTGTGGATTAGAAACTGGCTTTCTGTAAGAAGGCAGCATGTGGTGGTTGATGGAAAATATTCAACCTGGTGTCTGGTGACTAGTGGTGTGCCACAAGGATCTGTTTTGGGACCACTGCTGTTTGTCATTTTTATAAATGATTTAGTTGCAGGCATAGGAGGATGGGTTAGTAAGTTTGCAGATGACACTAAAGTCGGTGGAGTAGTGGACAGTGTGGAAGAATGTTACAGGTTGCAGGGGGACTTGGATAAACTGCAGAATTGGGCTGAGAGGCGGCAAATGGAGTTCAATGCAGCTAAATGGGAGGTGATGCACTTTGGGAAGGCAGAGTACTGGGTCAATGGAATGATTCTTGGTTATGTGGATGTGGAGAGGGATATTGGAGTCCATGTACGTAGATCCCTGAAAGTTGCCACCTGGGTTGATAGGATGCAGTGTTTTAAGATGCGGTGTTTCAGGGAGCAACGTTTCAGGGTGCGGCATTTCAGATGGAGATGTGGCATGAGACATTGTGCCAGAGAGCAGCGTTTCGGGTTGAAGTATCTCAGGGTGAAGTGTTTCAAGATGACATGTTCCAGACAGCAGAGTTTCAGGAAGAAGCATTACAGGACGCAGTGTTTCAGGGTGAGGAGTTTCGGGTTGAAGTGTTTCAGGGAGCAGAGTTTCAGAATGATATTTTTCGGTGAGGGGCATTTTGGGGGGTGGTCTTTCAAGTTGCTTTCTTTCAGAGTGCAATGTTTCTGGAAGTTTTGTTTCTAGGTGCATTGTTTCAGGATATGGAGGTTTATGTTCAGGGCACAGTCTTTCATGGTGCGGTGTTTCTGGGAGCTGTGTACCAGGGTGCACTGTTTCACGGTGCGGTGTTTCTGGAAGCTGTGTTCCAGGGTGCTGTGTTTCACGGTGCGGTGTTTCTGGGAGCTGTGTTCCAGGGTGCACTGTTTCACGGTGCGGTGTTTCTGGGAGCTGTGTTCCAGGGTGCTGTGTTTCACAGTGCGGTGTTTCTGGGAGCTGTGTTCCAGGGTGCAGTGTTTCACGGTGAGGTGTTTCTGGGAGCTGTGTTCTAGGGTGCACTGTTTCACGGTGAGGTGTTTCTATGAGCTGTGTTCCAGGGTGCACTGTTTCATGGTGAGGTGTTTCTGGGAGCTGTGTTCCAGGGTGCAGTGTTTCACGGTGAGGTGTTACTGGGAGCTGTGTTCCAGGGTGCAGTGTTTCACGGTGAGGTGTTTCTGGGAGCTGTGTTCCAGGGTGCAGTGTTTCACGGTGCGGTGTTTCTGGGAGCTGTGTTCCAGGGTGCACTGTTTCACGGTGAGGTGTTTCTGGGAGCTGTGTTCCAGGGTGCAGTGTTTCACGGTGCGGTGTTTCTGGGAGCTGTGTTCCAGAGTGCAGTGTTTAACGGGGCGGTGTTTCTGGGAGCTGTGTTCCTGGGTGCAGTGTTTCACGGTGCGGTGTTTCTGGGAGCTGTGTTCTAGGGTGCACTGTTTCACGGTGCGGTGTTTCTGGAAGCTGTGTTCCAGGGTGCAGTGTTTCACGGTGAGGTGTTTCTGGGAGCTGTGTTCCAGGGTGCAGTGTTTCACGGTGAGGTGTTTCTGGGAGCTGTGTTCCAGGGTGCACTGTTTCACGGTGAGGCGTTTCTGGGAGCTGTGTTCCAGGGTGCACTGTTTCACGGTGCGGTATTTCGGGGAGCTGTGTACCAGGGTGCAGTGCTTCACGGTGAGGTGTTTCTGGAAGCTGTGTTCCAGGGTGCACTGTTTCACGGTGAGGTGTTTCTGGGAGCTGTGTTCCAGGGTGCAGTGTTTCACGGTGAGGTGTTTCTGGGAGCTGTGTTCTAGGGTGCACTGTTTCACGGTGCGGTGTTTCTGGGAGCTGTGTTCCAGGGTGCTGTGTTTCACGGTGCGGTGTTTCTGGGAGCTGTGTTCCTGGGTGCAGTGTATCACGGTGCGGTGTTTCTGGGAGCTGTGTTCCAGGGTGCAGTGTTTCACGGTGCGGTGTTACTGGGAGCTGTGTTCCAGGGTTCAGTGTTTCACGGTGAGGTGTTTCTGGGAGCTGTGTACAAGGGTGCAGTGTTTCACGGTGCGCGGTTCCTGGGAGCTGTGTTCCAGGGTGCAGTGTTTCACGGGGCGGTGTTTCTGGGAGCTGTGTCCAAGGGTGCAGTGTTTCACGGGGCGGTGTTTCTGGGAGCTGTGTTCTAGGGTGCACTGTTTCACGGTGCGGTGTTTCTGGAAGCTGTGTTCCAGGGTGCAGTGTTTCACGGTGAGGTGTTTCTGGGAGCTGTGTTCCAGGGTGCAGTGTTTCACGGTGCAGTGTTTCTAGGAGCTGTTTTCCAGGATGCAGTGTATCACGGTGCGGTGTTTCTGGGAGCTGTGTTCCAGGGTGCAGTGTTTCACGGTGCGGTGTTTCTGGGAGCTGTGTTCCAGAGTGCAGTGTTTAACGGGGCGGTGTTTCTGGGAGCTGTGTTCCTGGGTGCAGTGTTTCACGGTGCGGTATTTCTGGGAGCTGTGTTCTAGGGTGCACTGTTTCACGGTGCGGTGTTTCCGGAAGCTGTGTTCCAGGGTGCAGTGTTTCACGGTGAGGTGTTTCTGGGAGCTGTGTTCCAGGGTGCAGTGTTTCACGGTGCGGTGTTTCTGGGAGCTGTGTTCCAGGGTGCTGTGTTTCACGGTGCGGTGTTTCTGGGAGCTGTGTTCCAGGGTGCACTGTTTCACGGTGCGGTGTTTCTGGGAGCTGTGTTCCAGGGTGCTGTGTTTCACGGTGCGGTGTTTCTGGGAGCTGTGTTCCAGGGTGCAGTGTTTCACGGTGAGGTGTTTCTGGGAGCTGTGTTCTAGGGTGCACTGTTTCACGGTGAGGTGTTTCTATGAGCTGTGTTCCAGGGTGCACTGTTTCACGGTGAGGTGTTTCGGGGAGCTGTGTTCCAGGGTGCAGTGTTTCACGGTGAGGTGTTACTGGGAGCTGTGTTCCAGGGTGCAGTGTTTCACGGTGAGGTGTTTCTGGGAGCTGTGTTCCAGGGTGCAGTGTTTCACGGTGCGGTGTTTCTGGGAGCTGTGTTCCAGGGTGCACTGTTTCACGGTGAGGTGTTTCTGGGAGCTGTGTTCCAGGGTGCAGTGTTTCACGGTGAGGTGTTTCTGGGAGCTGTGTTCCAGGGTGCAGTGTTTCACGGTGCGGTGTTTCTGGGAGCTGTGTTCCAGGGTGCACTGTTTCACGGTGAGGTGTTTCTGGAAGCTGTGTTCCAGGGTGCACTGTTTCACGGTGAGGTGTTACTGGGAGCTGTGTTCCAGGGTTCAGTGTTTCACGGTGAGGTGTTTCTGGGAGCTGTGTTCCAGGGTGCAGTGTTTCACGGTGCGGGGTTCCTGGGAGCTGTGTTCCAGGGTGCAGTGTTTCACGGGGCGGTGTTTCTGGGAGCTGTGTCCAAGGGTGCAGTGTTTCACGGGGCTGTGTTTCTGGGAGCTGTGTTCTAGGGTGCACTGTTTCACGGTGCGGTGTTTCTGGAAGCTGTGTTCCAGGGTGCACTGTTTCACGGTGAGGTGTTTCTGGGAGCTGTGTTCCAGGGTGCAGTGTTTCACGGTGAGGTGTTTCTGGGAGCTGTGTTCCAGGGTGCAGTGTTTCAGGGTGAGGTGTTTCTGAGAGCTGTGTTCCAGGGTGCACTGTTTCACGGTGAGGTGTTTCTGGGAGCTGTGTTCCAGGGTGCAGTGTTTCACGGTGAGGTGTTTCTGGGAGCTGTGTTCCAGGGTGCAGTGTTTCACGGTGAGGTGTTTCTGGGAGCTGTGTTCCAGGGTGCAGTGTTTCAGGGTGAGGTGTTTCTGAGAGCTGTGTTCCAGGTGCACTGTTTCACGGTGAGGTGTTTCTGGGAGCTGTGTACCAGGGTGCACTGTTTCACGGTGAGGTGTTTCTGGGAGCTGTGTTCCAGGGTGCAGTGTTTCACGGTGAGGTGTTTCTGGGAGCTGTGTTCCAGGGTGCACTGTTTCACGGTGAGGCGTTTCTGGGAGCTGTGTTCCTGGGTGCAGTGTTTCACGGTGCGGTATTTCGGGGAGCTGTGTACCAGGGTGCAGTGTTTCACGGTGAGGTGTTTCTGGGAGCTGTGTTCCAGGGTGCTGTGTTTCACGGTGCGGTGTTTCTGGGAGCTGTGTTCCAGGGTGCAGTGTTTCACGGTGCAGTGTTTCTAGGAGCTGTGTTCCAGGGTGCAGTGTATCACGGTGCGGTGTTTCTGGGAGCTGTGTTCCAGGGTGCAGTGTTTCACGGTGCGGTGTTACTGGGAGCTGTGTTCCAGGGTACAGTGTTTCACGATGAGGTGTTTCTGGGAGCTGTGTTCCAGGGTGCAGTGTTTCACGGTGCGGGGTTCCTGGGAGCTGTGTTCCAGGGTGCAGTGTTTCACGGGGCGGTGTTTCTGGGAGCTGTGTCCAAGGGTGCAGTGTTTCACGGGGCGGTGTTTCTGGGAGCTGTGTTCTAGGGTGTACTGTTTCACGGTGCGGTGTTTCTGGAAGCTGTGTTCCAGGGTGCACTGTTTCACGGTGAGGTGTTTCTGGGAGCTGTGTTCCAGGGTGCAGTGTTTCACGGTGAGGTGTTTCTGGGAGCTGTGTTCCAGGGTGCAGTGTTTCAGGGTGAGGTGTTTCTGAGAGCTGTGTTCCAGGGTGCACTGTTTCACGGTGAGGTGTTTCTGGGAGCTGTGTACCAGGGTGCACTGTTTCACGGTGAGGTGTTTCTGGGAGCTGGTTCTAGGGTGCACTGTTTCACGGTGAGGTGTTTCTGGGATCTGTGTTCCAGGGTGCAGTGTATCACGGTGCGGTGTTTCTGGGAGCTGTGTTCCAGGGTGCAGTGTATCACGGTGCGGTGTTTCTGGGAGCTGTGTTCCAGGGTGCAGTGTTTCACGGTGCGGTGTTTCTGGGAGCTGTGTTCCAGAGTGCAGTGTTTAACGGGGCGGTGTTTCTGGGAGCTGTGTTCCTGGGTGCAGTGTTTCACGATGCGGTGTTATTGGGAGCTGTGTTCTAGGGTGCACTGTTTCACGGTGCGGTGTTTCTGGAAGCTGTGTTCCAGGGTGCAGTGTTTCACGGTGAGGTGTTTCTGGGAGCTGTGTTCCAGGGTGCAGTGTTTCACGGTGCGGTGTTTCTGGGAGCTGTGTTCCAGGGTGCACTGTTTCACGGTGCAGTGTTTCTGGGAGCTGTGTTCCAGGGTGCAGTGTTTCACGGTGCGGTGTTTCTGGGAGCTGTGTTCCAGGGTGCAGTGTTTCACGGTGCGGTGTTTCTGGGAGCTGTGTTCCAGGGTGCACTGTTTCACGGTGAGGTGTTTCTGGAAGCTGTGTTCCAGGGTGCACTGTTTCACGGTGAGGTGTTACTGGGAGCTGTGTTCCAGGGTTCAGTGTTTCACGGTGAGGTGTTTCTGGGAGCTGTGTTCCAGGGTGCAGTGTTTCACGGTGCGGGGTTCCTGGGAGCTGTGTTCCAGGGTGCAGTGTTTCACGGTGCGGTGTTTCTGGGAGCTGTGTTCCAGGGTGCAGTGTTTCACGGTGCGGTGTTTCTGGGAGCTGTGTTCCAGAGTGCAGTGTTTAACGGGGCGGTGTTTCTGGGAGCTGTGTTCCAGGGTGCAGTGTTTCACGGTGCGGTGTTTCTGGGAGCTGTGTTCTAGGGTGCACTGTTTCACGGTGCGGTGTTTCTGGAAGCTGTGTTCCAGGGTGCAGTGTTTCACGGTGAGGTGTTTCTGGGAGCTGTGTTCCAGGGTGCAGTGTTTCACGGTGCGGTGTTTCTGGGAGCTGTGTTCCAGGGTGCACTGTTTCACGGTGAGGTGTTTCTGGGAGCTGTGTTCCAGGGTGCAGTGTTTCACGGTGCGGTGTTTCTGGGAGCTGTGTTCCAGGGTGCAGTGTTTCACGGTGCGGTGTTTCTGGGAGCTGTGTTCCAGGGTGCACTGTTTCACGGTGAGGTGTTTCTGGAAGCTGTGTTCCAGGGTGCACTGTTTCACGGTGAGGTGTTACTGGGAGCTGTGTTCCAGGGTTCAGTGTTTCACGGTGAGGTGTTTCTGGGAGCTGTGTTCCAGGGTGCAGTGTTTCACGGTGAGGTGTTTCTGGGAGCTGTGTTCTAGGGTGCACTGTTTCACGGTGCGGTGTTTCTGGGAGCTGTGTTCCAGGGTGCTGTGTTTCACGGTGCAGTGTTTCTAGGAGCTGTGTTCCAGGGTGCAGTGTATCACGGTGCGGTGTTTCTGGGAGCTGTGTTCCAGGGTGCAGTGTTTCACGGTGCGGTGTTTCTGGGAGCTGTGTTCCAGAGTGCAGTGTTTAACGGGGCGGTGTTTCTGGGAGCTGTGTACCAGAGTGCAGTGTTTCATGGTGAGGTGTTTCTGGGAGCTGTGTTCTAGGGTGCACTGTTTCACGGTGCGGTGTTTCTGGGAGCTGTGTTCCAGGATGCAGTGTTTCACGGTGCGGTGTTTCTGGGAGCTGTGTTCCAGGGTGCACTGTTTTACGGTGAGGTGTTTCTGGGAGCTGTGTTCCAGGGTGCAGTGTTTAACGGTGCGGTGTTTCTGGGAACTGTGTTCCAGGGTGCACTGTTTCACGGTGCGGTGTTTCTGGGAGCTGTGTTTCAGGGTGCAGTGTATCACGGTGCGGTGTTTCTGGGAACTGTGTTCCAGGGTGCAGTGTTTCACGGTGAGGTGTTTCTATGAGCTGTGTTCCAGGGTGCAGTGTTTCACGGTGAGGTGTTTCTGGGAGCTGTGTACCAGGGTGCACTGTTTCACGGTGAGGTGTTTCTGGGAGCTGTGTTCCAGGGTGCACTGTTTCACGGTGCGGTGTTTCTGGGAGCTGTGTACCAGGGTGCACTATTTCACGGTGAGGTGTTTCTGGGAGCTGTGTTCCAGGGTGCACTGTTTCACGGTGCGGTGTTTCTGGGAGCTGTGTTCCAGGGTGCAGTGTTTCACGGTGCGGTGTTTCTGGGAGCTGTGTTCCTGGGTGCAGTGTTTCACGGTGCGGTGTTTCTGGGAGCTGTGTTCTAGGGTGCACTGTTTCACGGTGCGGTGTTTCTGGAAGCTGTGTTCCAGGGTGCAGTGTTTCACGGTGAGGTGTTTCTATGAGCTGTGTTCCAGGGTGCAGTGTTTCACGGTGAGGTGTTTCTGGGAGCTGTGTACCAGAGTGCACTGTTTCACGGTGAGGTGTTTCTGGGAGCTGTGTTCTAGGGTGCACTGTTTCACGGTGCGGTGTTTCTGGGAGCTGTGTTCCAGGGTGCTGTGTTTCACAGTGAGGTGTTTCTGGGAGCTGTGTTCCAGGGTGCACTGTTTCACGGTGCGGTGTTTCTGGGAGCTGTGTTCCAGGGTGCAGTGTTTCACGGTGCGGTGTTTCTGGGAGCTGTGTTCCTGGGTGCAGTGTTTCACGGTGCGGTGTTTCTGGGAGCTGTGTTCTAGGGTGCACTGTTTCACGGTGCGGTGTTTCTGGAAGCTGTGTTCCAGGGTGCAGTGTTTCACGGTGAGGTGTTTCTGGGAGCTGTGTTCCAGGGTGCAGTGTTTCACGGTGAGGTGTTTCTGGGAGCTGTGTTCCAGGGTGCAGTGTATCACGGTGCGGTGTTTCTGGGAGCTGTGTTCCAGGGTGCACTGTTTCACGGTGAGGTGTTTCTGGGAGCTGTGTTCCAGGGTGCAGTGTTTCACGGTGCGGTGTTTCTGGGAGCTGTGTACCAGGGTGCAGTGTTTCACGGTGAGGTGTTTCTGGGAGCTGTGTTCTAGGGTGCACTGTTTCACGGTGCGGTGTTTCTGGGAGCTGTGTTCCACGGTGCAGTGTATCACGGTGCGGTGTTTCTGGGAGCTGTGTTCCAGGGTGCAGTGTTTCACGGTGCGGTGTTTCTGGGAGCTGTGTACCAGGGTGCAGTGTTTCACGGTGAGGTGTTTCTGGGAGCTGTGTTCTAGGGTGCACTGTTTCACGGTGCGGTGTTTCTGGGAGCTGTGTTCCAGGGTGCAGTGTATCACGGTGCGGTGTTTCTGGGAGCTGTGTTCCAGGGTGCAGTGTTACACGGTGCAGTGTTTCTAGGAGCTGTGTTCCAGGGTGCAGTGTTTCACGATGTGGTGTTTCTGGGAGCTGTGTTCCAGGATGCACTGTTTCACGGTGCGGAGTTTCTGGGAGCTGTGTACCACGGTGCAGTGTTTCAAGGTGCGTTGTTTCTGGGAGCTGTGTTCCAGGGTGCAGTGTTTCACGGTGAGGTGTTTCTGGGAGCTGTGTACTAGGGTGCAGTGTTTCACGGTGAGGTGTTTCTGAGAGCTGTGTTCCTGGGTGCAGTGTATCACGGTGCGGTGTTTCTGGGAGCTGTGTACCAGGGTGCAGTGTTTCACGGTGCGGTGTTTCTGGGAGCTGTGTTCCAGGGTACAGTGTTTCACGGCGCGGTGTTTCTGGGAGCTGTGTTCCAGGGTGCAGTGTTTCACGGTGTGGTGTTTCTGGGAGCTGTGTTCCAGGGTGCAGTGTTTCACGGTGAGGTGTTTCTGGGAGCTGTGTTCCAGGGTGCAGTGTTTCACGGTGGGGTGTTTCTGGGAGCTGTGTTCCAGGGTGCAGTGTATCACGGTGCGGTGTTTCTGGGAGCTGTGTTCCAGGGTGCAGTGTTTCACGGTGCGGTGTTACTGGGAGCTGTGTTCCAGGGTACAGTGTTTCACGGTGAGGTGTTTCTGGGAGCTGTGTTCCAGGGTGCAGTGTTTCACGGTGCGGGGTTCCTGGGAGCTGTGTTCCAGGGTGCAGTGTTTCACGGGGCGGTGTTTCTGGGAGCTGTGTCCAAGGGTGCAGTGTTTCACGGGGCGGTGTTTCTGGGAGCTGTGTTCTAGGGTGTACTGTTTCACGGTGCGGTGTTTCTGGAAGCTGTGTTCCAGGGTGCACTGTTTCACGGTGAGGTGTTTCTGGGAGCTGTGTTCCAGGGTGCAGTGTTTCACGGTGAGGTGTTTCTGGGAGCTGTGTTCCAGGGTGCAGTGTTTCAGGGTGAGGTGTTTCTGAGAGCTGTGTTCCAGGGTGCACTGTTTCACGGTGAGGTGTTTCTGGGAGCTGTGTACCAGGGTGCACTGTTTCACGGTGAGGTGTTTCTGGGAGCTGGTTCTAGGGTGCACTGTTTCACGGTGAGGTGTTTCTGGGATCTGTGTTCCAGGGTGCAGTGTATCACGGTGCGGTGTTTCTGGGAGCTGTGTTCCAGGGTGCAGTGTATCACGGTGCGGTGTTTCTGGGAGCTGTGTTCCAGGGTGCAGTGTTTCACGGTGCGGTGTTTCTGGGAGCTGTGTTCCAGAGTGCAGTGTTTAACGGGGCGGTGTTTCTGGGAGCTGTGTTCCTGGGTGCAGTGTTTCACGATGCGGTGTTATTGGGAGCTGTGTTCTAGGGTGCACTGTTTCACGGTGCGGTGTTTCTGGAAGCTGTGTTCCAGGGTGCAGTGTTTCACGGTGAGGTGTTTCTGGGAGCTGTGTTCCAGGGTGCAGTGTTTCACGGTGCGGTGTTTCTGGGAGCTGTGTTCCAGGGTGCACTGTTTCACGGTGCAGTGTTTCTGGGAGCTGTGTTCCAGGGTGCAGTGTTTCACGGTGCGGTGTTTCTGGGAGCTGTGTTCCAGGGTGCAGTGTTTCACGGTGCGGTGTTTCTGGGAGCTGTGTTCCAGGGTGCACTGTTTCACGGTGAGGTGTTTCTGGAAGCTGTGTTCCAGGGTGCACTGTTTCACGGTGAGGTGTTACTGGGAGCTGTGTTCCAGGGTTCAGTGTTTCACGGTGAGGTGTTTCTGGGAGCTGTGTTCCAGGGTGCAGTGTTTCACGGTGCGGGGTTCCTGGGAGCTGTGTTCCAGGGTGCAGTGTTTCACGGTGCGGTGTTTCTGGGAGCTGTGTTCCAGGGTGCAGTGTTTCACGGTGCGGTGTTTCTGGGAGCTGTGTTCCAGAGTGCAGTGTTTAACGGGGCGGTGTTTCTGGGAGCTGTGTTCCAGGGTGCAGTGTTTCACGGTGCGGTGTTTCTGGGAGCTGTGTTCTAGGGTGCACTGTTTCACGGTGCGGTGTTTCTGGAAGCTGTGTTCCAGGGTGCAGTGTTTCACGGTGAGGTGTTTCTGGGAGCTGTGTTCCAGGGTGCAGTGTTTCACGGTGCGGTGTTTCTGGGAGCTGTGTTCCAGGGTGCACTGTTTCACGGTGAGGTGTTTCTGGGAGCTGTGTTCCAGGGTGCAGTGTTTCACGGTGCGGTGTTTCTGGGAGCTGTGTTCCAGGGTGCAGTGTTTCACGGTGCGGTGTTTCTGGGAGCTGTGTTCCAGGGTGCACTGTTTCACGGTGAGGTGTTTCTGGAAGCTGTGTTCCAGGGTGCACTGTTTCACGGTGAGGTGTTACTGGGAGCTGTGTTCCAGGGTTCAGTGTTTCACGGTGAGGTGTTTCTGGGAGCTGTGTTCCAGGGTGCAGTGTTTCACGGTGAGGTGTTTCTGGGAGCTGTGTTCTAGGGTGCACTGTTTCACGGTGCGGTGTTTCTGGGAGCTGTGTTCCAGGGTGCTGTGTTTCACGGTGCAGTGTTTCTAGGAGCTGTGTTCCAGGGTGCAGTGTATCACGGTGCGGTGTTTCTGGGAGCTGTGTTCCAGGGTGCAGTGTTTCACGGTGCGGTGTTTCTGGGAGCTGTGTTCCAGAGTGCAGTGTTTAACGGGGCGGTGTTTCTGGGAGCTGTGTACCAGAGTGCAGTGTTTCATGGTGAGGTGTTTCTGGGAGCTGTGTTCTAGGGTGCACTGTTTCACGGTGCGGTGTTTCTGGGAGCTGTGTTCCAGGATGCAGTGTTTCACGGTGCGGTGTTTCTGGGAGCTGTGTTCCAGGGTGCACTGTTTTACGGTGAGGTGTTTCTGGGAGCTGTGTTCCAGGGTGCAGTGTTTAACGGTGCGGTGTTTCTGGGAACTGTGTTCCAGGGTGCACTGTTTCACGGTGCGGTGTTTCTGGGAGCTGTGTTTCAGGGTGCAGTGTATCACGGTGCGGTGTTTCTGGGAACTGTGTTCCAGGGTGCAGTGTTTCACGGTGAGGTGTTTCTATGAGCTGTGTTCCAGGGTGCAGTGTTTCACGGTGAGGTGTTTCTGGGAGCTGTGTACCAGGGTGCACTGTTTCACGGTGAGGTGTTTCTGGGAGCTGTGTTCCAGGGTGCACTGTTTCACGGTGCGGTGTTTCTGGGAGCTGTGTACCAGGGTGCACTATTTCACGGTGAGGTGTTTCTGGGAGCTGTGTTCCAGGGTGCACTGTTTCACGGTGCGGTGTTTCTGGGAGCTGTGTTCCAGGGTGCAGTGTTTCACGGTGCGGTGTTTCTGGGAGCTGTGTTCCTGGGTGCAGTGTTTCACGGTGCGGTGTTTCTGGGAGCTGTGTTCTAGGGTGCACTGTTTCACGGTGCGGTGTTTCTGGAAGCTGTGTTCCAGGGTGCAGTGTTTCACGGTGAGGTGTTTCTATGAGCTGTGTTCCAGGGTGCAGTGTTTCACGGTGAGGTGTTTCTGGGAGCTGTGTACCAGAGTGCACTGTTTCACGGTGAGGTGTTTCTGGGAGCTGTGTTCTAGGGTGCACTGTTTCACGGTGCGGTGTTTCTGGGAGCTGTGTTCCAGGGTGCTGTGTTTCACAGTGAGGTGTTTCTGGGAGCTGTGTTCCAGGGTGCACTGTTTCACGGTGCGGTGTTTCTGGGAGCTGTGTTCCAGGGTGCAGTGTTTCACGGTGCGGTGTTTCTGGGAGCTGTGTTCCTGGGTGCAGTGTTTCACGGTGCGGTGTTTCTGGGAGCTGTGTTCTAGGGTGCACTGTTTCACGGTGCGGTGTTTCTGGAAGCTGTGTTCCAGGGTGCAGTGTTTCACGGTGAGGTGTTTCTGGGAGCTGTGTTCCAGGGTGCAGTGTTTCACGGTGAGGTGTTTCTGGGAGCTGTGTTCCAGGGTGCAGTGTATCACGGTGCGGTGTTTCTGGGAGCTGTGTTCCAGGGTGCACTGTTTCACGGTGAGGTGTTTCTGGGAGCTGTGTTCCAGGGTGCAGTGTTTCACGGTGCGGTGTTTCTGGGAGCTGTGTACCAGGGTGCAGTGTTTCACGGTGAGGTGTTTCTGGGAGCTGTGTTCTAGGGTGCACTGTTTCACGGTGCGGTGTTTCTGGGAGCTGTGTTCCACGGTGCAGTGTATCACGGTGCGGTGTTTCTGGGAGCTGTGTTCCAGGGTGCAGTGTTTCACGGTGCGGTGTTTCTGGGAGCTGTGTACCAGGGTGCAGTGTTTCACGGTGAGGTGTTTCTGGGAGCTGTGTTCTAGGGTGCACTGTTTCACGGTGCGGTGTTTCTGGGAGCTGTGTTCCAGGGTGCAGTGTATCACGGTGCGGTGTTTCTGGGAGCTGTGTTCCAGGGTGCAGTGTTACACGGTGCAGTGTTTCTAGGAGCTGTGTTCCAGGGTGCAGTGTTTCACGATGTGGTGTTTCTGGAAGCTGTGTTCCAGGGTGCACTGTTTCACGGTGCGGAGTTTCTGGGAGCTGTGTACCACGGTGCAGTGTTTCAAGGTGCGTTGTTTCTGGGAGCTGTGTTCCAGGGTGCAGTGTTTCACGGTGAGGTGTTTCTGGGAGCTGTGTACTAGGGTGCAGTGTTTCACGGTGAGGTGTTTCTGAGAGCTGTGTTCCTGGGTGCAGTGTATCACGGTGCGGTGTTTCTGGGAGCTGTGTTTCAGGGTGCAGTGTTTCACGGTGTGGTGTTTCTGGGAGCTGTGTTCCAGGGTGCACTTTTTCACGGTGCGGTGTTTATGGGGGCTGTGTACCAGGGTGCAGTGTTTCACGGTGCGGTGTTTCTGGGAGCTGTGTACCAGGGTGCACTGTTTCACGGTGCGGTGTTTCTGGGAGTTGTGTTTCAGGGTGCAGTGTATCACGGTGCGGTGTTTCTGGGAGCTGTGTTCCAGGGTGCAGTGTTTCACGGTGAGGTGTTTCTGGGAGCTGTGTTCCAGGGTGCAGTGTTTCACGGTGCGGTGTTTCTGGGGGCAGTGTACCAGGGTGCAGTGTTTCACGGTGCGGTGTTTCTGGGAGCTGTGTACCAGGGTGCAGTGTTTCACGGTGCGGTGTTTCTGGGGGCAGTGTACCAGGGTGCAGTGTTTCACGGTGTGGTGTTTCTGGGAGCGGTGTTCCAGGGTGCACTGTTTCACGGTGGGGTGTTTCTGGGAGCTGTGTTTCAGGGTGCAGTGTATCACGGTGCGGTGTTTCTGGGAGCTGTGTTTCAGGGTGCAGTGTATCACGGTGCGGTGTTTCTGGGAGCTGTGTTCCAGGGTGCACTGTTTCACGGTGGGGTGTTTCTGGGAGCTGTGTTTCAGGGTGCAGTGTATCATGGTGCGGTGTTTCTGGGAGCTGTGTTCCACGGTGCAATGTTCCACGGTGCAGTGTTTCTGGGAGCTGTGTTCCAGGGTGCACTGTTTCACGGTGCGGTGTTTCTGGGAGCTGTGTTCCAGGGTGCAGTGTTTCACGGTGCGGTGTTTCTGAGAGCTGTGTTCAAGGGTGCACTGTTTCACGGTGCGGTGTTTCACGGTGCTGTGTTCCAGGGTGCAGTGTTTCACGGTGCGGTGTTTCTGGGAGCTGTGTTCCAGGGTGCTGTGTTTCACAGTGCAGTGTTTCTGGGAGCTGTGTACCAGGGTGCAGTGTTTCACGGTGCGGTGTTTCTGGGAGCTGTGTTCCAGGGTGCAATGTTTCACGGTGCGGTTTTTGTGGGAGCTGTGTTCTGGGGTGCACTGTTTCACGGTGAGGTGTTTCTGGGAGCTGTGTTCTAGGGTGCACTGTTTCACGGTGCGGTGTTTCTCGGAGCTGTGTTCCAGGGTGCAGTGTTTCACGGTGCGGTGTTTCTGGGAGCTGTCTTCCAGGGGACAGTGTTTCAGGTTGCGGTGTTTCTGGGAGCTGTGTTCCAGGGTGCACTGTTTCACGGTGTGGTGTTTCTGGGTGCTATGTTCCAGGGTGCAGTGTTTCACGGTGCGGTGTTCATGGGAGCTGTGTTCCAGGGTGCACTGTTTCACGGTGTGGTGTTTCTGGGAGCTGTGTTTCAGGGTGCAGTGTTTCACGGTGTGGTGTTTCTGGGAGCTGTGTTCCAGGGTGCACTTTTTCACGGTGCGGTGTTTATGGGGGCTGTGTACCAGGGTGCAGTGTTTCACGGTGCGGTGTTTCTGGGAGCTGTGTACCAGGGTGCACTGTTTCACGGTGCGGTGTTTCTGGGAGTTGTGTTTCAGGGTGCAGTGTATCACGGTGCGGTGTTTCTGGGAGCTGTGTTCCAGGGTGCAGTGTTTCACGGTGAGGTGTTTCTGGGAGCTGTGTTCCAGGGTGCACTGTTTCACGGTGGGGTGTTCCTGGGAGCTGTGTTTCAGGGTGCAGTGTATCACGGTGCGGTGTTTCTGGGAGCTGTGTTTCAGGGTGCAGTGTATCACGGTGCGGTGTTTCTGGGAGCTGTGTTCTAGGGTGCACTGTTTCACGGTGCGGTGTTTCTGGGAGCTGTGTACCAGGGTGCACTGTTTCACGGTGAGGTGTTTCTGGGAGCTGTGTTCTAGGGTGCACTGTTTCACGGTGCGGTGTTTCTGGGAGCTGTGTTTCAGGGTGCAGTGTATCACGGTGCGGTGTTTATGGGAGCTGTGTTCCAGGGTGCAGTGTTTTACGGTGCAGTGTTTCTGGGAGCTGTGTACCAGGGTGCAGTGTTTCACGGTGCGGTGTTTCTGGGAGCTGTGTTCCAGGGTGCACTGTTTCACGGTGCGGTGTTTATGGGGGCCGTGTACCAGGGTGCACTGTTTCACGATGTGGTGTTTCTGGGAGCTGTTTTCCAGGGTGCACTGTTTCACGGTGCGGAGTTTCTCGGAGCTGTGTACCAGGGTGCAGTGTTTCACGGTGCGTTGTTTCTGGGAGCTGTGTTCCAGCGTGCAGTGTTTCACGGTGCGGTGTTTCTGGGAATTGTGTTTCAGGGTGCAGTGTTTCACGGTGAGGTGTTTCTGGGAGCTGTGTACCAGGGTGCAGTGTTTCACGGAGAGGTGTTTCTGAGAGCTGTGTTTCAGGGTGCAGTGTTTCACGGTGCGGTGTTTCTGGGGGCAGTGTACCAGGGTGCAGTGTTTCACGGTGCGGTGTTTCTGGGAGCTGTGTACCAGGGTGCAGTGTTTCACGGTGCGGTGTTTCTGGGAGCTGTGTTCCAGGGTACAGTGTTTCACGGTGCGGTGTTTCTGGGAGCTGTGTTCCAGGGTGCAGTGTTTCACGGTGTGGTGTTTCTGGGAGCTGTGTTCCAGGGTGCAGTGTTTCACGGTGAGGTGTTTCTGGGAGCTGTGTTCCAGGGTGCACTGTTTCACGGTGGGGTGTTTCTGGGAGCTGTGTTTCAGGGTGCAGTGTATCACGGTGCAGTGTTTCTGGGAGCTGTGTTCCACGGTGCAGTGTTTCACAGTGTAGTGTTTCTGGGAGCTGTGTACCAGGGTGCACTGTTTCACGGTGCGGTGTTTCTGGGAGCTGTGTTCCAGGGTGCAGTGTTTCACGGTGCGGTGTTTCTGGGAGCTGTGTACCAGGGTGCATTGTTTCACGGTGCGGTGTTTCACGGTGCTGTGTTCTAGGGTGCACTGTTTCACGGTGCGGTGTTTCTGGGAGCTGTGTTCCAGGGTACAGTGTTTCAGGTTGCGGTGTTTCTGGGAGCTGTGTTCCAGGGTGCAGTGTTTCACGGTGAGGTGTTTCTGGGAGCTGTGTTCTAGGGTGCACTGTTTCACGGTGCGGTGTTTCTGGGAGCTGTGTTCCAGGGTTCTGTGGTTCACGGTGCGGTGTTTCTGGGAGCTGTGTTCTAGGGTACAGTGTTTCAGGGTGCGGTGTTTCTGGGACCTGTGTTCCAGGGTGCAGTGTTTCACGGTGCGGTGTTTCTGGGAGCTGTGTTTCAGGGTGCAGTGTTTCATGGTGTGGTGTTTCTGGGAGCTGTGTTCCAGGGTGCACTGTTTTACGGTGCGGTGTTTATGGGGGCTGTGTACCAGGGTGCAGTGTTTCACGGTGCAGTGTTTCTGGGAGTTGTGTTTCAGGGTGCAGTGTTTCACGGTGTGGTGTTTCTGCGAGCTTTGTACCAGGGTGCAGTGTTTCACGGTGCGGTGTTTCTGGGAGCTGTGTTCCAGGGTGCAGTGTTTCACGGTGCGGTGTTTCTGGGGGCAGTGTACCAGGGTGCAGTGTTTCACGGTGCGGTGTTTCTGGGGGCAGTGTACCAGGGTGCTGTGGTTCACGGTGCGGTGTTTCTGGGAGCTGTATTCCAGGGTGCAGTGTTTCACGGTGTGGTGTGTCTGGGAGCTGTGTTCTAGGGTGCACTGTTTCACGGTGCGGTGTTTCTGGGAGCTGTGTTCCAGGGTGCTGTGGTTCACGGTGCGGTGTTTCTGGGAGCTGTGTTCTAGGGTACAGTGTTTCAGGGTGCGGTGTTTCTGGGACCTGTGTTCCAGGGTGCAGTGTTTCACGGTGCGGTGTTTCTGGGAGCTGTGTTCCAGGGTGCACTGTTTTACGGTGCGGTGTTTATGGGGGCTGTGTACCAGGGTGCAGTGTTTCACGGTGCAGTGTTTCTGGGAGTTGTGTTTCAGGGTGCAGTGTTTCACGGTGTGGTGTTTCTGCGAGCTTTGTACCAGGGTGCAATGTTTCACGGTGCGGTGTTTCTGGGAGCTGTGTTCCAGGGTGCAGTGTTTCACGGTGCGGTGTTTCTGGGGGCAGTGTACCAGGGAGCAGTGTTTCACGGTGCGGTGTTTCTGGGAGCTGTATTCCAGGGTGCAGTGTTTCACGGTGTGGTGTGTCTGGGAGCTGTGTTCCAGGGTGCACTGTTTCACGGTGCGGTGTTTCTGGGAGCTGTGTTCCAGGGTGCAGTGGTTCACGGTGCGGTGTTTGTGAGAGCTGTGTTCCAGGGTACAGTGTTTCAGGGTTCGGTGTTTCTGGGACCTGTGTTCCAGGGTGCAGTGTTTCACGGTGCGGTGTTTCTGGGAGCTGTGTTTCAGGGTGCAGTGTTTCACGGTGCGGTGTTTCTGGGAGCTGTGTTCCAGGGTGCACTGTTTCACGGTGTCGTGTTTTTGGGGGCTGTGTACCAGGGTGCAGTGTTTCACGGTGCGGTGTTTCTGGGGGCAGTGTACCAGGGTGCACTGTTTCACGGTGCGGTGTTTCTGGGAGCTGTGTTCCAGGGTGCAGTGGTTCACGGTGCGGTGTTTGTGGGAGCTGTGTTCCAGGGTACAGTGTTTCAGGGTTCGGTGTTTCTGGGACCTGTGTTCCAGGGTGCAGTGTTTCACGGTGCGGTGTTTCTGGGAGCTGTGTTTCAGGGTGCAGTGTTTCACGGTGTGCTGTTTCTGGGAGCTGTGTTCCAGGGTGCAGTGTTTCACGGTGCGGTGTTTCTGGGAGCTCTGTTCCAGGGTGCAGTGTTTCACGGTGCGGTGTTTCTGGGAGCTGTGTTTCAGGGTGCACTGATTCAGGGAACAGCGTTTCAGGCAGCAGTCTCAATATTTTCCTTCAGTTTTCTGGTGGAGGTCATGAGCACTATTCGAATTGTAGCATGTAATCTAGTGGTCACCATCACCTAGAAAGAAGTACTGAGCAAATTGAAAGCAGACAAGTCCCCAGATCCTTCGGTCTTGAACAAAGTGGCAGCAGTCATCATGGATGTATTGGCTATAGTATTTCAATACTGGCTAACCAACAGAAAGCTGAGAGTTGGGATAAATGGGTACTTTTCTGGTTGACAAGCTATAAACAATGGGTTTGGTTCTCAGGTTCCTACTATTTACAACTTATATTAATGATTTGTAAGTGGAAATATAAAGTATTATCATTGAATTTGCAGATGACACTAAAATAGATAAGAAAGTAAGTTACAACGAAGAAATAAGAAATTTACAAATGGATATGGATAGATTAGGTGATTGGGTCAAAATGTGGCAGGCAAAGTTTAATGTGGATAAGTATGAGGTTATCCATTTTGGTCAGAGGAATAAAAAAGCAACTTCTTACCTAAATGGGGCAAAATTTCAGAGTGTTTTACTACACAGGAGTCTGGATACCTTGTGCTCACAGAAAACTACTGTGCAGGTACTAAGGAAATCTGGTATTTATTTCTAAAGAAATAGAGTAGAAAAGTTGGAAAGTGATGTTGCAACTGCAAAAGGCATTAGCAAGACCACACCTGGAGAACTGCATACAATTTTGTTCCCCTTGCTTGAGGAGAGGTGTAGTTGCATTGGAGGTAATTCAGAGGTGGTTGACTGGATTAATTCCAAACATGAGGGTTTTGTCTTATGAAGGGAGATTGAGCAGTTTAGGCCTCTACTCTCTGGCATTAAGAAGAATGAGAGGAAGTCTAATTGAGATTTATAAGATGCTAAAGGGAATTAACAAAATAGACATGGAGAGCATGTTTCGCATGTTGGGTAATTTAGAATGAAAGGTCATAGGTTTAAGATAAGGGGTAGCAGATTCAAACCAGTGACGAGGAGAAATTACTTCTCTCGAAAGGTTGTGAATCTGAAATTCATTACCTCAGAGTGTGATGGATGCTGAGACACTGAGTAAATTTAAGAAGATAGACAGATTTTAATTAATAATGTGTTGAAGGATTATGGGTAGCAAGGCAGCAAAGTGGAGTTAACACTGAAATGAGATCAGCCATGATTGTATTAAATGGTGGAGCAGGCATAAGGGGCTGAATGGCCTCCTCCTGCTCCTAATGCTGATGTTCAAATGTTCTTTCGATTGGGAAGAAATAGTGGCTTCCAAATTTGACCTTAGTGGGGACATGGTTGGGGCGGGGGGGGAGGAGGGAAGGTGGGAGGTGAAGTGAGGGGTAAGCAATAAGAAGGTTTCTGGGTTCAGCGGTGTTGAAACCATTTCAGTAAAAACTTACCCAAAGGCAAGCAATGTGGGTCAATCCCGATCTATTTGATTCCCTGTCTGAACATAAGTTAATAACTCAGCAAGTCCCAGTACCCTTCACTATGCCGGAACAGAACTAATTTGTTCTGATTTATTCCCAGCACTTAAATTGTTTGAAAGCAAAACAACTCTGAATTGAAAAAAAAATACAGGCGGCTCAGTGGTTAGCACTGCTGCTTTACAGCACCAGGGACATGGGTTCGATTCCAGCCTCGGGTGACTGTCTGTGTGGAGTTTGCACATTCTCCTCGTGTCTGGGTTACCTCCGGGTGCTCCGCTTTCCTCCTACAATCCAAAAATGTGCAGGTCAGGTGAATTGACCATGCTAAATTGTCCATAGTGTTCAGGGATGTGGAGGTTAGGTGCATTAGTTAAGGGAAATGTAGAGTAATAGGCGTAAGGGAATGGCCCTGGGTGGGATACGCTTTGCAGGGTTGGTGTGGACTTGTTGGGTCAAATGGCTTGTTTCTACACTGTAGGGATTCCATTCTAAAAAAAAAGCTCAGTGGAGGTAGCAGTGGTGAGTGGAAAAGGAGACAGGGAAGTATGATTGGTGAGGAACCGGAGAGGGGGTGGTCTGGAATATGGGATTGGGTAAGTGGAAGTAGGGTGTCAGTGTAGGGAAAAGAAAATGGATTAATGGGACAGGAATGGGTGTATGCACATTGAGAGAGGGGGTTGGTGTATGGTGAGGGTGGAGAATGGGGGAGTATTTTGGAAGCTGGGGAGGTGTAGTCCAGGTGGAGCGATTATACTAGGGTGGGGTTTCCAGGTCTTTGGGTATTGGTGAGAGCTGGACAGGGATGGAGAAGGGGTGAACAAAACTACAATTGATAGTTTTTTTTATTAAGGGTATTAAATGGCAAATAACAAATGAATGCGGAGGAAATTAAAATACAGGTCAACTCTGAGTGACCTCCTCCTGTGCCTGTGCAACAGGTTTGAAGGGATGAGTAGCCTCCTGTTCAGTTGAGATTAAATTGTAAAATAAGTAGAATTTAAGAACAAAAACATGGTAAATCTATCCCCTACTTCTACTGGGAAAGACAATTCCAGAGATCCACAATCCTCCGAGAAGAGATTCCTCCTCTTCTCCATCTTAAATGGAGAATATGTACTGAAGCAGTCCATGTTCAAATGCAACACGACCTGGGCAATATCAGGGCTTGGGCTGACAATAGGCAAGTCACATTTGGTCCACACAAATGCCAGGCTATGACCATCTCCAATAAGGGACAATTTAACCATGGCTCTTTGACATTCAATGGGGTTATCATCTTTGAAGTCCCCATTATCAACACCCTGAGGGTTACCATTGACCAGAAAGTCAACTGGACTCATCATATAAATATAGTGGCTCCAAATGCAGGTCAGAAGCTAGGAACACTGCAGCAATAATTCACGTCCTGACTCCCCAAAGCCTATCCACCATCTACAAGTCACAAGTCACAAGTCAGGAGTGTGATGGAATATTTCCCATTTGCCTGGATGGGTGCAGCTCCAACGATACTCAAGAGATTCAACTCCATCCAGGACAAAGCCGCCTGCTTGACTGGCACCACATCCACAAACTGCCACTCCCTCCATCACCAACACTCAGTGTCAGCAATGTGTACCATCTACTGTACTGCAGAAATGAACCAAGGTTCCTTCGACAGCACCTGCCTGAACTGCCGTGTTTTTCCAGCACCATCTAATCCAGAATCTGGTTTCCAGCATCTGCAGGCATTGTTTTTACCTAGCACCTTTCAAACTCATGACCACTTCCATCTAGAGGGAGAAGGGCAGTAGATACATGGGAACACCAACTCTGAGCCATTCCGACTTGAAAATATATTGCCGCTCCTCCCATGCTTCTGGAATAAAATCCTGCAATTCCCTCCCTAAGGTCATTATTCGTCTACTTACAACATGTGGACTGCAGTGGTTCAATAAAGCAGTTCACCACTACCTTCTAAGGGCAGCTAGGGACAGGCAATAAATGCTAGTCCAGCTTGTGACACCCATGCCCTCGAGTGAATAAAAGAAAGACAATGATGAAAATTGGAGATGTTGAAGATGTCAGAACTGGAGGAGCACAGAGACCTCTGAAGGTAGTGGGACTGGAGGAGATCCGAGAGGAGCAAGGCCATTGGTAATTTAAGAATAAAACAACAGGCTCCTGTGGCATGTCTGTCACATTCCCGCGCCCACACATCCAAGGCCAGACGGCCCGGAGTCAGCTTCCTCCTACTCCAGAGGTGGTGTCTGAACAGATTGATTAAAAACCTCGATCAGAGCAAGTCATTCAACTCCACTGAATTGTGGTGATTCACCTTTCCTCAAGTGTGCAGGCAAACAAGGAGTTTGTAAAGTGTTCCCTTTCTAAATAGAACAGTTAATTTTCTTCAAGAGACTGGTTGAGGTGATCATGAGGCCCATTGAGAACTCCTTAAAATGTGAAGAAAACAAGCTCTGTTTAAGTCTTTAAAGTGAGTTGGTCCCAGAGCAGCATCTTCCTGATTGGCAGTGGGATGGAATGTTCTGGAACCTTGCTCATATGGTCTGAATTTGATGATGTAATTGTGGAGTTGCTGCCAGCATTTTGCTGCACACTTTGATGTGAAATGAAGAGCTGGCCTTTGCAAAGAACAAGACCATCTGTCAGAAATCTACTGCGTGTACAAACGTCTCCTCTATAGCTGGAACACTGCCCATGAATCCAAATCAAAAAACCTTCAAATGCTTCAACATGATCTCCATGTTTCACAGCACTGCATTTGCTCAAACTATTTCACAGACCTTACGGGAGTTATGACAACAGGAACGCTTAAAGCTCCCGAACACTTTAAGCTCCATAATAAAGCAGCACATCTCCAGCACAGTATCAAGAGAATGAGATGTGGAGGGAGGAGATGTCAGTGAGCAGCTGGCTACATGCCAGAGTTTCAGTAAGATTTTCAAAAAGGAACCAGAGTTGGAAAGGTTGAATGGATTTAAAGAGGATTCTCTTTAATATCCGGGTTAAACCCTCGCCCATGCCTTCAAATATCTATAACCACAATGAAACTAACACATGCCTGGCTCATCTCCCACATTCTCCCCAACTCAAACATCAAGGTTATCCCACACCCTATTGTCTGTCTATTAACTCGCACCAAGTCCCAGTTCCTGACTACAATGTACTCTTCAATCCACACAGATTCCCCATCAGGACACACCTGATTTTCAAATACATCACAATCTCCATAACCTCCTCCAGCTCCACAAATCTTCAACATCGAAACACTCCATCAATTCTAGCCTTTTGTGCAAGTGTGACTTTAACCTGATAGCAGAGGCTTCATGGTTTAGTTACTGGGCTAATAACCCAAAGGTCCAGGATAATATCAAGCAGGACATAGGTTCCAATCCCACCATAGCAGACGGTAAGATGCGAAGTAAACCATAAACAATGTCATTTAAAAAGTAGTTTAAACCATTGCTGACTGATGCAAAAAACCACCATCTGTTGTTTTTGAAATATCTTTTAAGGAAGTAAATTTTGTTCTTCAAGCCTCCTGCCTGTCTACTTTGGATTCTGACATCTGCAGTTTTTTTGTCCATACCTGGTTTGGCCCTACACGAGACTCCCATCCACAGCAATGTGGTTGACTTTGAAATACCTGAGCATGTCACTCAGGTCAGGGGCAATTAGGGATGGGGAACAAATGCCTTCAGCTCCCTGGCCCCAAGGTCTGGGATTTTCTCCCTAATTGTCTTTCTTCCTTATATCCTCAAATAAAACTAATGATTGAGATCACTCTTATTCAGGAGTTCACGTCAGTGACCGTTTTTGAACTTTATTATTGGCTCAGAATTCTGGACCATGTTTGGTACCATTTCAGAAACAGGTGTAACATCTGCCCTTTCCCCAGTCCCCAGGCTTCTCTCCAAAGCTCAGAGTTCCTGCAATTTCCGTAGTTCCTTCAGGATCCTCAGTGGTATCTCCACCAGATGGATCTGAGCAGGAATATATATGACATTTATTCACCTTTAATTTTCACAGCTGCTCACTAACCATGCTGATAGCAAGAATTAGCATTTTAGCTTTGTTCAATGGCATCAATTTTTTCCCTGTTCCCTTCTGCGCATTAGGCCCTTTGCACCGTTATATCAGTCATACCACATTCCCTGACCCTATCTCACTCTTGACGGCCCCAAACTTTCTCTTCTTTGTTTTCTTATCTCTCAAAACATTATTACCTTTCAGAAGTCGTGTGTGGGTTCTTTCAACCCTGAGATTGTCAAGTGCGGATCAGATATCCACTTTTTTGGTCTAACTAGAAGAGTCTTTTTGCATGAACAATAAGAAGGTTGATGACATCACTGCAATTACTCACAGGTTATAGGAATCTTAGCTTCATCAGTACATAGACTGCTGACTGATCACTCGCCCAGGTCTCTGTGGCTGATGCTTTCTGCACTCAATCAAATATTAACCCTTTCAGCACAATATACACCACCTCCCCCAACTGAGTCTTTTATTCTCATAGTTAACATATTTTTATATATTTACTTACATTCGTCACTACCCCAAGTCTTTGACTTTACAAATTCTAATGAGAGTTTACCATTCTCCCAAATGTGCTCTCTTCAAATTTGGAAGAAAGGCAATTTGTTGTGGAGAAGGCAGGTCACTCAGACTCTTTCTGTTGGTCTGAGATATGTCTGAACTCTTCTTTGAACTGATGGCTCTTTAACTTCTTTGTTCCTTTCATGAGAGACTTTGCTGAATTATGTCGATTTATTGTCGGTGTGGTAGCTGTTTGAGCAGTATCTTGGAACTCTGCACATTATTTGTCCCGTTGTTTCATTTTTCTTGGAATTGTGTATGATGTCTTTGTGTCCATAGAGTTTGATTTGCATTCTGTGCAGCTCTGTACTGAAATACCTGGGCCTATTACTTCAGAGTCTTGAATATTTTGGGCTTTCAGCTCTGCTTTCAGTGATTGTACACTTCCTCAACTGTGGTTCCTTCTTGCTTGATGTGATATCAATCAATGACATTGAAGGTTCTGCTTAGGAAGGTGGTGGTGTCAGACATTTTGCTTTTAATACTGTTCCTTTTCAAACATCTCAGCCATTTAATGCAGAATGAATTTAGAATAGAGACTTTCTCACCACACGAGATGCATCCATAAACTGTGTATCACGCACTCTCAAGGGATATTGACCATTCGATTTTTACAACTTTGCTAGCATTTCTTGAGTTGCTCTGCTAATGGAATCTGAGCTCTGATCAGTGTTGGTAACGGGGGAAAACATTTTCGCCAAACCACTACAGTCACAACTTTCCATCTCATTTGCAATCTGAAGCAAATATACATTTACATGTAATTTACAATTATATTTTATCCCAATAAAACTAATTTCAGGAGATTCTGCTTTTTGTATAGCTTCTATCATGAGTTTATGGAGCCCAGCAAATGGGTTTTATTAGACCTTTTGTTGTTTAACCTTTCATTGCTTTGTAATGTTATTGGGGTCAGATTACAGTCTTTTATTCAGAACTGAAAATCAAAGGAAAACTGAAATAAGAGTGTAATCATCAACAGACATTCCCACTGCTGATGGAGGGAAAATCATTGATAAAGTTGCTGAAGATAGTTGGGCCCAGGACATTACCTTCAGGAATTCCGGCAGAGATTTTGCAACGTTGAAAATCTAGTGGTGCACACAAAACAATTTTGCTTTGTGGAGCAGTGAGGTTGTTATTTTGTGATTGAGTGTTGCCAAAAGTCTTCAAGTTAAGGAAACACTGCCTGACGACAGCCTTCAGATTGGTTGAGCTACAGTTTGCTTTAAATCTGTATATACAGGATAGCCCGAGACATTGACAGCCTGTAAAAGTCATCTGGCAAATGAAACTCTCTGTGAACAGTAATTGTCCTCAAAGACTTTGTTTAATAAAAACAACTTCTAACTGAAGCCAGCACCTGGGTCCAAATGGCCAGCTACTAAACTGAGCATAGCGACAGGAATATATTCTCTGGATTCTCGTTATCTCATTTCCCTCTGACTATTGGGGGGTCTATAATACAATCCCAATAAGGTGATCTTCCCTTTCTTATTTCGCAGTTCCAACCAAATAACTTCCCTGGATGTATTTCTAGGAATATCCTCCCTCAGCACAGCTGTAATGCTATCCCTTATCAAAAATGCCACTCCCCCTCCTCTCTTGCCTCCCTTTCTATCCTTCCTGTAGCATTTGTGTCCTGGAACATTAAGCTGCCAGTCCTGCCCATCCCTGAGCCATGTTTCTGTAATTGCTATGATATCCCAGTCCCATGTTCCTAACCATGCCCTGAGTTTATCTGCCTTCCCTGTTAGGCCCCTTGCATTGAAATAAATGCAGTTCAATTTATTAGTCCGACCTTGTCCCTGCCTACCCTGACTGTTTGACTCACTTCTGTTCTCAGCTGTACCAGTCTCAGATCGATCTCTTTCCTCACTATCTCCCTGGGTCCCACCCTCCCCCCACCACCTTACTAGTTTAAATCCTCCCAAGCAGTTCTAGCAAGTTTCCCTGCCAGTATATTAGTCCCCTTCCAATTTAGGTGCAATCCGTCCTTCTTGTACAGGTCACTTCTACCCCAAAAGAGATTCCAATGATCCAAAACTGTGAATCCTTCTCCCATACACCAGCTCCTCAGCCATACATTCATCTGCTCTGTCCTCCTATTCCTGCCCTCACTAGCTCATAGCACTGGGAGTAATCCAGATATTACTACTCTTGAGGACCTCCTTTTTAAATTCCTGCCTAACTCTCTGTAACCTCCCTTCAGAATCTCAACCTTTTCCCTTCCTATATCATTGGTTCCAATGTGAACAATGACCTCCTGTTGGCCCCTCTCCCCCGTGAGAACATTCTGCACCCTCTCTGAGACATCCTTGATCCTGGCACCAGGGAAACAACACACCATTCTGCTTTTTCTCTGCTGGCCACAGAAACGTCTGTCTGTACCTCTGACTACAGAATCCCCTAACACAATTGATCTCTTGGAAGCCGACGTACCCCTCGTTGCATTAGAGCCAGTCTCAATACCAGAAACTTGGCTGTTCGTGCTACGTTCCCCTGAGAATCCATCACCCCCTACATTTTCCAAAACAGCATACCTGTTTGAAATGGGTTTATCCACAAAAGACCCCTGCACTAGCTGCCTACCTCTCTTACCTTGTCTGGAGGTAACCCATCTATGTGACTGTATCTGAGACTTTCCACCCTTCCTATAACTGCCGTCCATCATATTCTGTTGCTGTTGCAAATTCCTCATTGCCTCTAACTGTCTCTCCAACCGATCCATTCGATCTGATAGGATTCGCAACTGACAGCATTTATGACAGATATAATCCACAGTGACCCTTAAACTCTCTTTAAACTCCCACATCTCACAAGAAGTACATATCACTCTACTAAAGGCCATTTTTGCTCCTTCACAATCTGCAGACCCAGAAAGTAACACCATCTCATTCCTCTACAAACACTGCCCCAGGTTAAATTAATAGTTATGGCTCATATTTTAAATTTAATCAAGAGACATATCTCAAAAAAACATATAATCAAGAAAGAACCCACACACTTAAACAATTCACTGATCTGATTCTGTGCTGTAAACTTCACCCAAACAGGTTCCAAGATTAGTTGTGAATTTCACTGTTTATTAATTTTCCCAGATGCACTCCGATGTCCAGCGATACATGAATTCAAACAGCAAAGGCAGTAACTGTGCAGGTTCACTGTGGTGTCAGTTTCTTTCTCTCCTGCACTGACCTCACCATGTGCTTCCTTTGTCTGTTCTTCTCCTCGCATTTGCTCGGATTGAACTCCATCTGCCATTCTCCACCCAAATGTCCAATCTATCTATATTTTGCGGTATTCTCTGACAGTCTCCTTCACCAACTGCTACTACATGAATCATAGTATCATCTGCAAACTTGCTACTCAGACCACCTGTACCTTCTTCCAGATCATTTATGTATATCACAAACAACCTGCAGAACACCACTGGTCTCAGGTCTCTATTTTGAGCAACTCCCTTCCACTACTACTCGCTGTCTTGTGTTGCCCAGCCAGTTCTTTATCCACCTAGCTAGTACATCCTGAATCCCATGCGACTTCACTTTCTCCATCAGCCTACCATGGGGAACCTTATCAAACACCTTACTGAAGTCCATGTATATGACAGCTACAGACCTTCCCTCATCAATTACATTTTCACTGTCACTGAATCAAAATGCTGGGATTCCCTCCCTAAGGACAGTATGGGTTTACCTACAGCACATGGACTGCAGTAGTTCAAGGAGGCAGCTCACCACCACCTTCTCAAAGGACAATTTAGGATTGAGACTGAGCTCACTCTCCAGCTGCCTGGGGCTGGACACACAGCCCAAGAGTATGTTGTTAATCCTCATTTTGCCTCATTAGCTACCATCCTATTGGTCCTTTGTGAGTGGTTTCCTGAGTGTGGATACTTGCCAGGGAAGAGAAAATGAGGTCTGCAGATGCTGGAGATCAGAGATGGAAATGTGTTGCTGGAGAAGCGCAGCAGGGAAGTCAGCTGTGGTCTGGCTGACCGACTTTGATCACAGATAGGTCAATGTGCACTTGGTCTGCTATTCACATTCCTGGAGTTTTATTTGTGACTATCCGATAGTGAACAGGGTCTAGTCAGGGACCTTGTACTCAGGGATAAGCTGAAGCTTAGGGTTCACACTGGGGCCTATCAGATAGTATGATTTGCACCTATACAACGTATTCCAGAAGAACGGATACTCAAAAAATACAGCCCGCAGATTCCTCAGGAACAAACCACGACAAGCGGACCTAACACAGCCAGAAACCCTAACCACCTTACCATACATCAAAAGAAGTCTCAGAAATGACAGCCAGACTACTAAGACCCCTCGGAATCCTATAGCACACAATCCCTCCAACACTCTCAAACAAAAACTAACAAACTTAAAAGACAAAACCAACGTCATCTACAAAATTCCATGCAAGGACTGCCACAAACACTATGTAGGACAAACAGGAAGAAAGTTAGCCACCAGGATACACGAAAAGACTAGCCACAAAAAGACACGACCCTCTCTCCCTCGTAGCCCTACACACGGATGAAAAAAACCACCATTTTGACTGGGACAACACATCTATCCTGGGACAGGCTAAGCAAAGACATGCCAGAGAATTCCTAGAGGCCTGGCACTCCAACCACAACGCCATAAACAAACACATAGATCTATATACCATCTATCAACCCCTCAGAAAATGAACAGGAAATGACATCACCACAAACCCCACGAACCCCATCCAGGACAAACATATAAATAGAAAGCAGGAGACAACAGCTTTGCTTCACTTGGAAGTTGCCACTGATGATGTTACCAAGCCAGGTAATGAAACGTCTGGATATCAAACCTACAGCTCAGCGAGCAAACCTACACCCTAAACCTCAACCTGAGCTACAAACCTTCACAAACCTTGCAATATGATTAGCAATTTATTTCTCCTCCTAACATCTATATCCCAAATCTTAAATATTACTGGTGTGGAACTCCTCGCTGAAGAAGAGAGATCCTGGTCAGTTATGTGCTATAGTTTTGGGATCTTGCTCTTCCAAGACGGTTGCTGCTAGACCGAAATGGCAACAACATTCAGAAGGTGACTGAGGCTCAAGAGGGAAATGTTATTGCCAGTTCTTTCTCTCTCTCTCCACAGATGCTGCAGCTTCCCACATATTTTCTGGTTCCACTTCAGATCTGTAGTACCCACAGTTTTTTATCAATTCCAAAGTAAACACTCTCCTGAAATGGTGACAGGAGTTTTAAGAATTTCTTTTTCATATCAAGTTGGAATAACTTAGGCATTGCTTTTAATCAGGGTATTTCCAAATTCATCTCCAACTCAAAATGATTTGTATAGGGACCTCCCAGTGATCCATTTCACTCATGTTTATAAATAACAAATTGAGAATTCCAGATCTCAGTGTGAAAGTAGAGCTGATGGACACCTATCCAGTGGACGTTAAGTAGAGGTTTTCAGATTAGCTACCTGTGTGATCCCACACTCACTCCTCCTAAGATATCCTTGTTCATCATCCATCCGATTTAAAAACTGTGCAGGATGGGGTTGCCAGAACAGATCACCCTCCCCAAACACCTCAGAGATTTGGATGTTGTTTTCCGCTTGGGCCTCAAACATGGATCAGGACAGCCAAGATTTTCAATGTTCAACACAGCTGCTAGGAAGAGGATACATTTGCAGCAGCTGCTCAGTTTGGAATGTACTGATCCTGCGAAGTGTTCCAAAAAACAGGAACTTCATCCCAACTCTCAGCTGTTACACAAAGCTGATGTCCGTCAACCGCACGAAATCTGACTCTCAGGGAGAAGTGCAAACCGAGTGAGAGGGACAGGATAAGGTGTTGTTTGGAAACTGGGAATCTGTGCAATCTCCCCCCATAACCAGATATATCACTATCATCAGCTGTTGCTGAATGGTCTCTTTACAAGAGACAACTGAACCTGAGGGATCCACACAGAATTAGCAACCTCTGCACGTATCTGCAGGGATTGTGGGGAGAGGTATAGTGCCATTGGCTGTTTGGAGGTTAGCAGTGTTATAAGCTCAGTGCAAACGGTTTATTTAAGTGATTGCAGGATACCGCTGAGTATGGTACTGATGGCTACACATTGTCCCATGGAGCCAAGTTAGTATAAGACTCATGCCTCTTCTGGATCAGTGGTGCTGGAAGAGCACAGCAATTCAGGCAGCATCCAACAAGCAGCAAAATCGACGTTTCGGGCAAAGGCCCTTCATCAGGAATAAAGGCAGAGAGCCTGAAGCGTGGAGAGATAAGCTAGAGGAGGGTGGGGGTGGGGAGAAAGAAGCATAGAGTACAATAGGTGAGTGGGGGAGGGAATGATGGTGATAGGTCAGGGAGGAGAGGGTGGAGTGGATAGGTGGAAAAGGAGATAGGCAGGTAAGACAAGTCCGGACAAGTCAAGGGACAGTGCTGAGCTGGAAGTTAGAAACTAGGATGAGGTGGGGGAAGGGGAAATGAGGAAGCTGTTGAAGTCCACATTGATGCCCTAAGGTTGAAATGTTCCGAGGCGGAAGATGAGGCGTTCTTCCTCCAGGCGTCTGGTGGTGAGGGAGCGGCGGTGACATCCTAGTTTTTAACTTCAAGCTCCGCACTGTCCCCTTGACTTGTCCAGACTTGTCCTACCTGCCTATCTCCTTTTCCACCTATCCACTCCACCCTCTCCTCCCTGACCTATCACCTTCATCCCCTCCCCCACACACCCATTGTACTCTATGCTACTCTCTCCCCACCCCCACCCTCCTCTAGCTTATCTCTCCACGCTTCAGGCTCTCTGCCTTTATTCCTGATGAAGGGCTTTTGCCCGAAACGTCGATTTTACTGCTCCTCGGATGCTGCCTGAACTGCTGTGCTCTTCCAGAACCACTAATCCAGAATCTGGTTTCCAGCATCTGCAGTCATTGTTTTTACCTCATGCCTCTTCAGGCCTGTCAGCACTACACAGAGCCAGCTTCTACTTCTCCAGGAACATGGAGATGCTGAACTAGGGATGGGAAAGACGAGCTGAACTGAGAGAGGGTCTGTGTTGAGGGGGGAGCTCTCATTTCAAGATTTAAAAAACTGCAAACGAGGCCTTGACACAAAAGGTGCCGAGGCACAGAGAGCTCGACATTGGGTCCTTTGGACAGACGTTGCAAAGCAGTGGGAAGAAATATATGTGGCAGTTAATAGCAACAGTCCAGCTCCTGAGGAGGACGACCAGTGCAGGAAGAAGCTCATTGACCTCACAATAACACATGCCAATTAATACACCCATTACAGGCAGTGAACACACCCACTGCTGTCAGAGATTACACTCACTGCAGTCAGTAAACACACCCACTGCTGTCAGAGATTACACTCACTGCAGTCAGTAAACACACCCACTGCTGTCCGAGATTACACTCACGACAGTCAGCAAACACACCCACTGCTGTCAGAGATTACACCCACTGCAGTCAGTAAACACACCCACTGCTGTCAGAGATTACACTCACTGCAGTCAGTGAACACACCCACTGCTGTCAGAGATTACACTCACTGCAGTCAGTAAACACACCCACTGCTGTCAGAGATTACACCCACTGCAGTCAGTGAACACACCCACTGCTGTCAGAGATTACACTCACTGCAGGCAGTAAACACACCCACTGCTGACAGAGATTACACCCACTGCAGTCAGTGAACACACCCACTGCTGTCAGAGATTACACTCACTGCAGGCAGTAAACACACCCACTGCTGACAGAGATTACACCCACTGCAGTCAGTGAACACACCCACTGCTGTCAGAGATTACGCCCACTACAGTCAGTAAGCACACCCACTGCTGTCAGAGATTACACCCACTACAGTCAGCAAACACACCCACTGCTGTCAGAGATTACGCCCACTACAGTCAGTAAGCACACCCACTGCTGTCAGAGATTACACCCACTACAGTCAGCAAACACACCCACTGCTGTCAGAGATTACGCCCACTACAGTCAGTAAGCATACCCACTGCTGTCAGAGATTACATTTACTGCAGTCAGTAAAAACACCCACTGCTGTCAGAGATTCACTCACTGCAGGCAGTAAACACACCCACTGCTGTCAGAGATTACACTCACTGCAGTCAGTAAACACACCCACTGCTGTCAGAGATTACGCCCACTACAGTCAGTAAGCATACCCACTGCTGTCAGAGATGACATTTACTGCAGTCAGTAAACACACCCACTGCTGTCAGAGATTACGCCCACTACAGTCAGTAAGCATACCCACTGCTGTCAGAGATTACATTTACTGCAGTCAGTAAAAACACCCACTGCTGTCAGAGATTCACTCACTGCAGGCAGTAAACACACCCACTGCTGTCAGAGATTACACTCACTGCAGTCAGTAAACACACCCACTGCTGTCAGAGATTACGCCCACTACAGTCAGTAAGCATACCCACTGCTGTCAGAGATGACATTTACTGCAGTCAGTAAACACACCCACTGCTGTCAGAGATTACGCCCACTACAGTCAGTAAGCATACCCACTGCTGTCAGAGATGACATTTACTGCAGTCAGTAAACACACCCACTGCTGTCAGAGATTACGCCCACTACAGTCAGTAAGCATACCCACTGCTGTCAGAGATTACATTTACTGCAGTCAGTAAACACACCCACTGCTGTCAGAGATTACACCCACGACAGTCAGTAAACACGCCCACTGCTGTCAGAGATTACACTTACTGCAGTCAGTAAACACACCCACTGCTGTCAGAGATTACACCCACTGCAGTCAGTAAACACACCCACTGCTGTCAGAGATTACACCCACTACAGTCAGTAAACACACCCACTGCTGTCAGAGATTACACTCACTGCAGTCAGTAAACACACTCACTGCTGTCAGAGATTACACCCACTGCAATCAGTAAACACACCCACTGCTGTCAGAGATTACACTCACTGCAGTCAGTAAACACACCCACTGCTGTCAGAGATTACACCCACTGCAGTCAGTGAACACACCCACTGCTGTCAGAGATTACGCTCACTGCAGTCAGTAAACACACCCACTGCTGTCAGAGATTACACTCACTACAGTCAGTAAACACACCCACTGCTGTCAGAGATTACACTCACTGCAGTCAGTAAACACACCCACTGCTGTCAGAGATTACACTCACTACAGTCAGTAAACACACCCACTGCTGTCAGAGATTACACTCACTACAGTCAGTAAACACACCCACTGCTGTCAGAGATTACACTCACTACAGTCAGTAAACACACCCACTGCTGTCAGAGATTACACCCACTGCAGTCAGTAAACACACCCACTGCTGTCAGAGATTACAGCCACTACAGTCAGTAAACACACCCACTGCTGTCAGAGATTACACTCACTACAGTCAGTAAACACACCCACTGCTGTCAGAGATTACACTCACTACAGTCAGTAAACACACCCACTGCTGTCAGAGATTACACTCACTGCAGTCAGTAAACACACCCACTGCTGTCAGAGATTACACTCACTACAGTCAGTAAACACACCCACTGCTGTCAGAGATTACACTCACTACAGTCAGTAAACACACCGACTGCTGTCAGGGATTACACTCACTACAGTCAGGAAACACACCCACTGCTGTCAGAGATTACACTCACTACACTCAGTAAACACACCCACTGCTGTCAGGGATTACACTCACTGCAGTCAGTCAACACACCCACTGCTGTCAGAGATTACACTCACTGCAGGCAGTAAACACACCCACTGCTGTCAGAGATTACACTCACTACAGTCAGTGAACACACCCACTGCTGTCAGAGATTACACCCACTGCAGTCAGTAAACACACCCACTGCTGTCAGAGATTACACTCACTGCAGTCAGTAAACACACCCACTGCTCTCAGAGATTACACTCACTGCAGGCAGTAAACACACCCACTGCTGACAGAGATTACACCCACTGCAGTCAGTAAACACACCCACTGCTGTCAGAGATTACACCCACTGCAGTCAGTAAACACACCCACTGCTGTCAGAGATTACACCCACTGCAGTCAGTAAACAGACCCACTGCTGTCAGAGATTACACCCACTGAAGTCAGTAAACAGACCCACTGCTGTCAGAGATTACACTCACTGCAGTCAGTAAACACACCCACTGCTGTCAGAGATTACACTCACTCCAGTCAGTAAACACACCCACTGCTGTCAGAGATTACACTCACTGCAGTCAGTAAACACACCCACTGCTGTGAGAGATTACACCCACTGCAGTCAGTAAACAGACCCACTGCTGTCAGAGATTACTCCCACTGCAGTCAGGAAACAGACCCACTGCTGTCAGAGATTACACCCACTACAGTCAGTAAACACACCCACTGCTGTCAGAGATTACACCCACTACAGTCAGTAAACACGCCCACTGCTGTCAGAGATTACACTTACTGCAGTCAGTAAACACACCCACTGCTGTCAGAGATTACACCCACTGCAGTCAGTAAACACACCCACTGCTGTCAGAGATTACAGCCACTACAGTCAGTAAACACGCCCACTGCTGTCAGAGATTACACTTACTGCAGTCAGTAAACACACCCACTGCTGTCAGAGATTACACCCACTGCAGTCAGTAAACACACCCACTGCTGTCAGAGATTACAGCCACTACAGTCAGTAAACACACCCACTGCTGTCAGAGATTACACCCACTGCAGTCAGTAAACATACCCACTGCTGTCAGAGATTACAGCCACTACAGTCAGTAAACACACCCACTGCTGTCAGAGATTACACCCACTGCAGTCAGTAAACACACCCACTGCTGTCAGAGATTACACCCACTGCAGTCAGTAAACACACCCACTGCTGTCAGAGATTACAGCCACTACAGTCAGCAAACACACCCACTGCTGTCAGAGATTACACTCACTGCAGTCAGTAAACACACCCACTGCTGTCAGAGATTACACCCACTGCAGTCAGTGAACACACCCACTGCTGTCAGAGATTACACTCACTGCAGTCAGTAAACACACCCACTGCTGTCAGAGATTACACTCACTACAGTCAGTAAACACACCCACTGCTGTCAGAGATTACACTCACTGCAGTCAGTAAACACACCCACTGCTGTCTGAGATTACACTCACTACAGTCAGTAAACACACCCACTGCTGTCAGAGATTACACTCACTACAGTCAGTAAACACACCCACTGCTGTCAGAGATTACACTCACTACAGTCAGTGAACACACCCACTGCTGTCAGAGATTACACCCACTGCAGTCAGTAAACACATCCACTGCTGTCAGAGATTACACTCACTACAGTCAGTAAACACACCCACTGCTGTCAGAGATTACACTCACTGCAGGCAGTAAACACACCCACTGCTGTCAGAGATTACACCCACTGCAGTCAGGAAACACACCCACTGCAGTCAGTAAACACACCCACTGCTGTCAGAGATTACACCCACTGCAGTCAGGAAACAGACCCACTGCTATCAGAGATTACACCCACCACAGTCAGCAAACACACCCACTGCTGTCAGAGATTACACTCACTGCAGGCAGCAAACACACCCACTGCTGTCAGAGATTACTCACTACAGTCAGTAAACGCACACACTGCTGTCAGAGATTTCACTCACTACAGTCAGTAAACACACCCACTGCTGCCAGAGATTACACCCACTACAGTCTGCAAACACACCCACTGCTGTCAGAGATTACACCCACAGCAGTCAGCAAACATATCCACTTCTGTCAGAGATTGCACCCACTACAGTCAGCAAACACACCCACTGCTGTCAGAGATTACTCCCACTACAGTCAGTAAACACACCCACTGCTGTCAGAGATTACACCCACTGCAGTCAGTAAACACACCCACTGCTGTCAGAGATTACACCCACTGCAGTCAGTAAACACACCCACTGCTGTCAGAGATTACACCCACTGCAGTCAGTAAACAGACCCACTGCTGTCAGAGATTACACTCACTGCAGTCAGTAAACAGACCCACTGCTGTCAGAGATTACACCCACTGCAGTCAGGAAACAGACCCACTGCTGTCAGAGATTACACTCACTGCAGTCAGTAAACACACCCACTGCTGTCAGAGATTACACTCACTCCAGTCAGTAAACACACCCACTGCTGTCAGAGATTACACTCACTGCAGTCAGTAAACACACCCACTGCTGTGAGAGATTACACCCACTGCAGTCAGTAAACAGACCCACTGCTGTCAGAGATTACTCCCACTGCAGTCAGGAAACAGACCCACTGCTGTCAGAGATTACAACCACTACAGTCAGTAAACACACCCACTGCTGTCAGAGATTACACCCACTACAGTCAGTAAACACACCCACTGCTGTCAGAGATTACACCCACGACAGTCAGTTAGCATACCCACTGCTGTCAGAGATTACATTTACTGCAGTCAGTAAACACACCCACTGCTGTCAGAGATTACACCCACTACAGTCAGTAAACACGCCCACTGCTGTCAGAGATTACACTTACTGCAGTCAGTAAACACACCCACTGCTGTCAGAGATTACACCCACTGCAGTCAGTAAACACACCCACTGCTGTCAGAGATTACAGCCACTACAGTCAGTAAACACACCCACTGCTGTCAGAGATTACAGCCACTACAGTCAGTAAACACACCCACTGCTGTCAGAGATTATACCCACTGCAGTCAGTAAACACACCCACTGCTGTCAGAGATTACACTCACTGCAGTCAGTAAACAGACCCACTGCTGTCAGAGATTACACCCACCAGAGTCAGTAAACACACCCACTGCTGTCAGAGATTACACTTACTGCAGTCAGCAAACACACCCACTGCTGTCAGAGATTACACTCACTGCAGGCAGTACACACACCCACTGCTGTCAGAGATTACACTCACTGCAGGCAGTGAACACACCCACTGCTGTCAGAGATTACACCCACTACAGTCAGTAAACACACCCACTGCTGTCAGAGATTACACTTACTGCAGTCAGTAAACATACCCACTGCTGTCAGAGATTACATTCACTGCAGGCAGTAAACACACCCACTGCTGTCAGAGATTACACCCACCACAGTCAGTAAACACACCCACTGCTGTCAGAGATTACACTTACTGCAGTCAGCAAACACACCCACTGCTGTCAGAGATTACGCTCACTGCAGGCAGTACACACACCCACTGCTGTCAGAGATTACACTCACTGCAGGCAGTAAACACACCCACTGCTGTCAGAGATTACACTCACTACAGTCAGTAAACACACCCACTGCTGTCAGAGATTACACTCACTACAGTCAGTAAACACACCCACTGCTGTCAGGGATTACACTCACTACAGTCAGTAAACACACCCACTGCTGTCAGAGATTACACTCACTACAGTCAGTAAACACACCCACTGCTGTCAGAGATTACACTCACTACAGTCAGTCAACACACCCACTGCTGTCAGAGATTACACTCACTGCAGGCAGTAAAAACACCCACTGCTGTCAGAGATTACACTCACTACAGTCAGTGAACACACCCACTGCTGTCAGAGATTACACCCACTGCAGTCAGTAAACACACCCACTGCTGTCAGAGATTACACTCACTGCAGTCAGTAAACACACCCACTGCTCTCAGAGATTACACTCACTGCAGGCAGTAAACACACCCACTGCTGACAGAGATTACACCCACTGCAGTCAGTAAACACACCCACTGCTGTCAGAGATTACACCCACTGCAGTCAGTAAACACACCCACTGCTGTCAGAGATTACACCCACTGTAGTCAGTAAACAGACCCACTGCTGTCAGAGATTACACCCACTGCAGTCAGTAAACAGACCCACTGCTGTCAGAGATTACACTCACTGCAGTCAGTAAACACACCCACTGCTGTCAGAGATTACACTCACTCCAGTCAGTAAACACACCCACTGCTGTCAGAGATTACACTCACTGCAGTCAGTAAACACACCCACTGCTGTCAGAGATTACTCCCACTGCAGTCAGGAAGCAGACCCACTGCTGTCAGAGATTACACCCACTTCAGTCAGTAAACACACCCACTGCTGTCAGAGATTACACCCACTACAGTCAGTAAACACACCCACTGCTGTCAGAGATTACACCCACTACTGTCAGTTAGCATACCCACTGCTGTCAGAGATTACATTTACTGCAGTCAGTAAACACACCCACTGCTGTCAGAGATTACACCCACTACAGTCAGTAAACACGCCCACTGCTGTCAGAGATTACACTTACTGCAGTCAGTAAACACACCCACTGCTGTCAGAGATTACGCCCACTGCTGTCAGAGATTACAGCCACTACAGTCAGTAAACAGACCCACTGCTGTCAGAGATTACACCCACTGCAGTCAGTAAACACACCCACTGCTGTCAGAGATTACAGCCACTACAGTCAGTAAACACACCCACTGCTGTCAGAGATTACACCCACTGCAGTCAGTAAACACACCCACTGCTGTCAGAGATTACACCCACTGCAGTCAGTAAACACACCCACTGCTGTCAGAGATTACAGCCACTACAGTCAGCAAACACACCCAGTGCTGTCAGAGATTACACTCACTGCAGTCAGTAAACACACCCACTGCTGTCAGAGATTACACCTACTACAGTCAGTAAACACACCCACTGCTGTCAGAGATTACACTCACTACAGTCAGTAAACACACCCACTGCTGTCAGAGATTACACTCACTACAGTCAGTAAACACACCCACTGCTGTCAGAGATTACACTCACTGCAGTCAGTCAACACACCCACTGCTGTCAGAGATTACACTCACTGCAGGCAGTAAACACACCCACTGCTGTCAGAGATTACAGCCACTACAGTCAGCAAACACACCCACTGCTGTCAGAGATTACACTCACTGCAGTCAGTAAACACACCCACTGCTGTCAGAGATTACACCTACTACAGTCAGTAAACACACCCACTGCTGCCAGGGATTACACTCACTACAGTCAGTAAACACACCCACTGCTGTCAGAGATTACACTCACTACAGTCAGTAAACACACCCACTGCTGTCAGAGATTACACTCACTGCAGTCAGTCAACACACCCACTGCTGTCAGAGATTACACTCACTGCAGGCAGTAAACACACCCACTGCTGTCAGAGATTACAGCCACTACAGTCAGCAAACACACCCACTGCTGTCAGAGATTACACCCACTACAGTCAGTAAACACACCCACTGCTGTCAGAGATTACACTCACTGCAGTCAGTCAACACACCCACTGCTGTCAGAGATTACACTCACTGCAGGCAGTAAACACACCCACTGCTGTCAGAGATTACACTCACTACAGTCAGCAAACACACCCACTGCTGTCAGAGATTACACTCACTGCAGTCAGTCAACACACCCACTGCTGTCAGAGATTACACCCACTGCAGTCAGTAAACACACCCACTGCTGTCAGAGATTACACTCACTGCAGTCAGTAAACACACCCACTGCTCTCAGAGATTACACTCACTGCAGGCAGTAAACACACCCACTGCTGACAGAGATTACACCCACTGCAGTCAGTAAACACACCCACTGCTGTCAGAGATTACACCCACTGCAGTCAGTAAACACACCCACTGCTGTCAGAGATTACACCCACTGCAGTCAGTAAACAGACCCACTGCTGTCAGAGATTACACCCACTGAAGTCAGTAAACAGACCCACTGCTGTCAGAGATTACACTCACTGCAGTCAGTAAACACACCCACTGCTGTCAGAGATTACACTCACTCCAGTCAGAAAACACACCCACTGCTGTCAGAGATTACACTCACTGCAGTCAGTAAACACACCCACTGCTGTCAGAGATTACACCCACTGCAGTCAGTAAACACACCCACTGCTGTCAGAGATTACTCCCACTGCAGTCAGGAAACAGACCCACTGCTGTCAGAGATTACACCCACTACAGTCAGTAAACACACCCACTGCTGTCAGAGATTACACTCACTACAGTCAGTAAACACACCCACTGCTGTCAGAGATTACACTCACTACAGTCAGTAAACACACCCACTGCTGTCAGGGATTACACTCACTACAGTCAGTAAACACACCCACTGCTGTCAGAGATTACACTCACTACAGTCAGTAAACACACCCACTGCTGTCAGAGATTACACTCACTACAGTCAGTCAACACACCCACTGCTGTCAGAGATTACACTCACTGCAGGCAGTAAACACACCCACTGCTGTCAGAGATTACACTCACTACAGTCAGTGAACACACCCACTGCTGTCAGAGATTACACCCACTGCAGTCAGTAAACACACCCACTGCTGTCAGAGATTACACTCACTGCAGTCAGTAAACACACCCACTGCTCTCAGAGATTACACTCACTGCAGGCAGTAAACACACCCACTGCTGACAGAGATTACACCCACTGCAGTCAGTAAACACACCCACTGCTGTCAGAGATTACACCCACTGCAGTCAGTAAACACACCCACTGCTGTCAGAGATTACACCCACTGTAGTCAGTAAACAGACCCACTGCTGTCAGAGATTACACCCACTGCAGTCAGTAAACAGACCCACTGCTGTCAGAGATTACACTCACTGCAGTCAGTAAACACACCCACTGCTGTCAGAGATTACACTCACTCCAGTCAGTAAACACACCCACTGCTGTCAGAGATTACACTCACTGCAGTCAGTAAACACACCCACTGCTGTCAGAGATTACTCCCACTGCAGTCAGGAAACAGACCCACTGCTGTCAGAGATTACACCCACTTCAGTCAGTAAACACACCCACTGCTGTCAGAGATTACACCCACTACAGTCAGTAAACACACCCACTGCTGTCAGAGATTACAACCACTACTGTCAGTTAGCATACCCACTGCTGTCAGAGATTACATTTACTGCAGTCAGTAAACACACCCACTGCTGTCAGAGATTACACCCACTACAGTCAGTAAACACGCCCACTGCTGTCAGAGATTACACTTACTGCAGTCAGTAAACACACCCACTGCTGTCAGAGATTACGCCCACTGCAGTCAGTAAACACACCCACTGCTGTCAGAGATTACAGCCACTACAGTCAGTAAACACACCCACTGCTGTCAGAGATTACACCCACTGCAGTCAGTAAACACACCCACTACTGTCAGAGATTACAGCCACTACAGTCAGTAAACACACCCACTGCTGTCAGAGATTACACCCACTGCAGTCAGTAAACACACCCACTGCTGTCAGAGATTACACCCACTGCAGTCAGTAAACACACCCACTGCTGTCAGAGATTACAACCACTACAGTCAGCAAACACACCCACTGCTGTCAGAGATTACACTCACTGCAGTCAGTAAACACACCCACTGCTGTCAGAGATTACACCCACTACAGTCAGTAAACACACCGACTGCTGTCAGAGATTACACTCACTACAGTCAGTAAACACACCGACTGCTGTCAGGGATTACACTCACTACAGTCAGTAAACACACCCACTGCTGTCAGAGATTACACTCACTACAGTCAGTAAACACACCCACTGCTGTCAGAGATTACACTCACTGCAGTCAGTCAACACACCCACTGCTGTCAGAGATTACACTCACTGCAGGCAGTAAACACACCCACTGCTGTCAGAGATTACAGCCACTACAGTCAGCAAACACACCCACTGCTGTCAGAGATTACACTCACTGCAGTCAGTAAACACACCCACTGCTGTCAGAGATTACACTCACTACAGTCAGTAAACACACCGACTGCTGTCAGGGATTACACTCACTACAGTCAGTAAACACACCCACTGCTGTCAGAGATTACACTCACTACAGTCAGTAAACACACCCACTGCTGTCAGAGATTACACTCACTGCAGTCAGTCAACACACCCACTGCTGTCAGAGATTACACTCACTGCAGGCAGTAAACACACCCACTGCTGTCAGAGATTACACTCACTACAGTCAGTGAACACACCCACTGCTGTCAGAGATTACACCCACTGCAGTCAGTAAACACACCCACTGCTGTCAGAGATTACACTCACTGCAGTCAGTAAACACACCCACTGCTCTCAGAGATTACACTCACTGCAGGCAGTAAACACACCCACTGCTGACAGAGATTACACCCACTGCAGTCAGTAAACACACCCACTGCTGTCAGAGATTACACCCACTGCAGTCAGTAAACACACCCACTGCTGTCAGAGATTACACCCACTGCAGTCAGTAAACAGACCCACTGCTGTCAGAGATTACACCCACTGAAGTCAGTAAACAGACCCACTGCTGTCAGAGATTACACTCACTGCAGTCAGTAAACACACCCACTGCTGTCAGAGATTACACTCACTCCAGTCAGTAAACACACCCACTGCTGTCAGAGATTACACTCACTGCAGTCAGTAAACACACCCACTGCTGTGAGAGATTACACCCACTGCAGTCAGTAAACAGACCCACTGCTGTCAGAGATTACTCCCACTGCAGTCAGGAAACAGACCCACTGCTGTCAGAGATTACACCCACTGCAGTCAGTAAACACACCCACTGCTGTCAGAGATTACACCCACTACAGTCAGTAAACAAACCCACTGCTGTCAGAGATTACACCCACTACAGTCAGTTAGCATACCCACTGCTGTCAGAGATTACATTTACTGCAGTCAGTAAACACACCCACTGCTGTCAGAGATTACACCCACTACAGTCAGTAAACACGCCCACTGCTGTCAGAGATTACACTTACTGCAGTCAGTAAACACACCCACTGCTGTCAGAGATTACACCCACTGCAGTCAGTAAACACACCCACTGCTGTCAGAGATTACAGCCACTACAGTCAGTAAACACACCCACTGCTGTCAGAGATTACACCCACTGCAGTCAGTAAACATACCCACTGCTGTCAGAGATTACAGCCACTACAGTCAGTAAACACACCCACTGCTGTCAGAGATTACACCCACTGCAGTCAGTAAACACACCCACTGCTGTCAGAGATTACACCCACTGCAGTCAGTAAACACACCCACTGCTGTCAGAGATTACAGCCACTACAGTCAGCAAACACACCCACTGCTGTCAGAGATTACACTCACTGCAGTCAGTAAACACACCCACTGCTGTCAGAGATTACACCCACTGCAGTCAGTGAACACACCCACTGCTGTCAGAGATTACACTCACTGCAGTCAGTAAACACACCCACTGCTGTCAGAGATTACACTCACTACAGTCAGTAAACACACCCATGCTGTCAGAGATTACACTCACTGCAGTCAGTAAACACACCCACTGCTGTCTGAGATTACACTCACTACAGTCAGTAAACACACCCACTGCTGTCAGAGATTACACTCACTACAGTCAGTAAACACACCCACTGCTGTCAGAGATTACACTCACTACAGTCAGTGAACACACCCACTGCTGTCAGAGATTACACCCACTGCAGTCAGTAAACACATCCACTGCTGTCAGAGATTACACTCACTGCAGTCAGTAAACACACCCACTGCTGTCAGAGATTACTCCCACTGCAGTCAGTAAACACACCCACTGCAGTCAGTAAACACACCCACTGCAGTCAGTAAACACACCCACTGCTGTCAGAGATTACACCCACTGCAGTCAGGAAACAGACCCACTGCTATCAGAGATTACACCCACTACAGTCAGCAAACACACCCACTGCTGTCAGAGATTACACTCACTGCAGGCAGCAAACACACCCACTGCTGTCAGAGATTACTCACTACAGTCAGTAAACGCACACACTGCTGTCAGAGATTTCACTCACTACAGTCAGTAAACACACCCACTGCTGCCAGAGATTACACCCACTACAGTCTGCAAACACACCCACTGCTGTCAGAGATTACACCCACAGCAGTCAGCAAACATATCCACTTCTGTCAGAGATTGCACCCACTACAGTCAGCAAACACACCCACTGCTGTCAGAGATTACTCCCACTACAGTCAGTAAACACACCCACTGCTGTCAGAGATTACACCCACTGCAGTCAGTAAACACACCCACTGCTGTCAGAGATTACACCCACTGCAGTCAGTAAACACACCCACTGCTGTCAGAGATTACACCCACTGCAGTCAGTAAACAGACCCACTGCTGTCAGAGATTACACTCACTGCAGTCAGTAAACAGACCCACTGCTGTCAGAGATTACACCCACTGCAGTCAGGAAACAGACCCACTGCTGTCAGAGATTACACCCACTGCAGTCAGTAAACACACCCACTGCTGTCAGAGATTACACCCACTGCAGTCAGTAAACACACCCACTGCTGTCAGAGATTACAGCCACTACAGTCAGCAAACACACCCACTGCTGTCAGAGATTACACTCACTGCAGTCAGTAAACACACCCACTGCTGTCAGAGATTACACCCACTACAGTCAGTAAACACACCGACTGCTGTCAGAGATTACACTCACTACAGTCAGTAAACACACCGACTGCTGTCAGGGATTACACTCACTACAGTCAGTAAACACACCCACTGCTGTCAGAGATTACACTCACTACAGTCAGTAAACACACCCACTGCTGTCAGAGATTACACTCACTGCAGTCAGTCAACACACCCACTGCTGTCAGAGATTACACTCACTGCAGGCAGTAAACACACCCACTGCTGTCAAAGATTACAGCCACTACAGTCAGCAAACACACCCACTGCTGTCAGAGATTACACTCACTGCAGTCAGTAAACACACCCACTGCTGTCAGAGATTACACTCACTACAGTCAGTAAACACACCGACTGCTGTCAGGGATTACACTCACTACAGTCAGTAAACACACCCACTGCTGTCAGAGATTACACTCACTACAGTCAGTAAACACACCCACTGCTGTCAGAGATTACACTCACTGCAGTCAGTCAACACACCCACTGCTGTCAGAGATTACACTCACTGCAGGCAGTAAACACACCCACTGCTGTCAGAGATTACACTCACTACAGTCAGTGAACACACCCACTGCTGTCAGAGATTACACCCACTGCAGTCAGTAAACACACCCACTGCTGTCAGAGATTACACTCACTGCAGTCAGTAAACACACCCACTGCTCTCAGAGATTACACTCACTGCAGGCAGTAAACACACCCACTGCTGACAGAGATTACACCCACTGCAGTCAGTAAACACACCCACTGCTGTCAGAGATTACACCCACTGCAGTCAGTAAACACACCCACTGCTGTCAGAGATTACACCCACTGCAGTCAGTAAACAGACCCACTGCTGTCAGAGATTACACCCACTGAAGTCAGTAAACAGACCCACTGCTGTCAGAGATTACACTCACTGCAGTCAGTAAACACACCCACTGCTGTCAGAGATTACACTCACTCCAGTCAGTAAACACACCCACTGCTGTCAGAGATTACACTCACTGCAGTCAGTAAACACACCCACTGCTGTGAGAGATTACACCCACTGCAGTCAGTAAACAGACCCACTGCTGTCAGAGATTACTCCCACTGCAGTCAGGAAACAGACCCACTGCTGTCAGAGATTACACCCACTGCAGTCAGTAAACACACCCACTGCTGTCAGAGATTACACCCACTACAGTCAGTAAACAAACCCACTGCTGTCAGAGATTACACCCACTACAGTCAGTTAGCATACCCACTGCTGTCAGAGATTACATTTACTGCAGTCAGTAAACACACCCACTGCTGTCAGAGATTACACCCACTACAGTCAGTAAACACGCCCACTGCTGTCAGAGATTACACTTACTGCAGTCAGTAAACACACCCACTGCTGTCAGAGATTACACCCACTGCAGTCAGTAAACACACCCACTGCTGTCAGAGATTACAGCCACTACAGTCAGTAAACACACCCACTGCTGTCAGAGATTACACCCACTGCAGTCAGTAAACATACCCACTGCTGTCAGAGATTACAGCCACTACAGTCAGTAAACACACCCACTGCTGTCAGAGATTACACCCACTGCAGTCAGTAAACACACCCACTGCTGTCAGAGATTACACCCACTGCAGTCAGTAAACACACCCACTGCTGTCAGAGATTACAGCCACTACAGTCAGCAAACACACCCACTGCTGTCAGAGATTACACTCACTGCAGTCAGTAAACACACCCACTGCTGTCAGAGATTACACCCACTGCAGTCAGTGAACACACCCACTGCTGTCAGAGATTACACTCACTGCAGTCAGTAAACACACCCACTGCTGTCAGAGATTACACTCACTACAGTCAGTAAACACACCCATGCTGTCAGAGATTACACTCACTGCAGTCAGTAAACACACCCACTGCTGTCTGAGATTACACTCACTACAGTCAGTAAACACACCCACTGCTGTCAGAGATTACACTCACTACAGTCAGTAAACACACCCACTGCTGTCAGAGATTACACTCACTACAGTCAGTGAACACACCCACTGCTGTCAGAGATTACACCCACTGCAGTCAGTAAACACATCCACTGCTGTCAGAGATTACACTCACTGCAGTCAGTAAACACACCCACTGCTGTCAGAGATTACTCCCACTGCAGTCAGTAAACACACCCACTGCAGTCAGTAAACACACCCACTGCAGTCAGTAAACACACCCACTGCTGTCAGAGATTACACCCACTGCAGTCAGGAAACAGACCCACTGCTATCAGAGATTACACCCACTACAGTCAGCAAACACACCCACTGCTGTCAGAGATTACACTCACTGCAGGCAGCAAACACACCCACTGCTGTCAGAGATTACTCACTACAGTCAGTAAACGCACACACTGCTGTCAGAGATTTCACTCACTACAGTCAGTAAACACACCCACTGCTGCCAGAGATTACACCCACTACAGTCTGCAAACACACCCACTGCTGTCAGAGATTACACCCACAGCAGTCAGCAAACATATCCACATCTGTCAGAGATTGCACCCACTACAGTCAGCAAACACACCCACTGCTGTCAGAGATTACTCCCACTACAGTCAGTAAACACACCCACTGCTGTCAGAGATTACACCCACTGCAGTCAGTAAACACACCCACTGCTGTCAGAGATTACACCCACTGCAGTCAGTAAACACACCCACTGCTGTCAGAGATTACACCCACTGCAGTCAGTAAACAGACCCACTGCTGTCAGAGATTACACTCACTGCAGTCAGTAAACAGACCCACTGCTGTCAGAGATTACACCCACTGCAGTCAGGAAACAGACCCACTGCTGTCAGAGATTACACTCACTGCAGTCAGTAAACACACCCACTGCTGTCAGAGATTACACTCACTGCAGTCAGTAAACACACCCACTGCTGTGAGAGATTACACCCACTGCAGTCAGTAAACAGACCCACTGCTGTCAGAGATTACTCCCACTGCAGTCAGGAAACAGACCCACTGCTGTCAGAGATTACAACCACTACAGTCAGTAAACACACCCACTGCTGTCAGAGATTACACCCACTACAGTCAGTAAACACACCCACTGCTGTCAGAGATTACACCCACTACAGTCAGTTAGCATACCCACTGCTGTCAGAGATTACATTTACTGCAGTCAGTAAACACACCCACTGCTGTCAGAGATTACACCCACTACAGTCAGTAAACACGCCCACTGCTGTCAGAGATTACACTTACTGCAGTCAGTAAACACACCCACTGCTGTCAGAGATTACACCCACTGCAGTCAGTAAACACACCCACTGCTGTCAGAGATTACAGCCACTACAGTCAGTAAACACACCCACTGCTGTCAGAGATTACAGCCACTACAGTCAGTAAACACACCCACTGCTGTCAGAGATTACACCCACTGCAGTCAGTAAACACACCCACTGCTGTCAGAGATTACACTCACTGCAGTCAGTAAACAGACCCACTGCTGTCAGAGATTACACCCACCACAGTCAGTAAACACACCCACTGCTGTCAGAGATTACACTTACTGCAGTCAGCAAACACACCCACTGCTGTCAGAGATTACACTCACTGCAGGCAGTACACACACCCACTGCTGTCAGAGATTACACTCACTGCAGGCAGTAAACACACTCACTGCTGTCAGAGATTACACTCACTACAGTCAGTGAACACACCCACTGCTGTCAGAGATTACACCCACTACAGTCAGTAAACACACCCACTGCTGTCAGAGATTACACTTACTGCAGTCAGTAAACATACCCACTGCTGTCAGAGATTACATTCACTGCAGACAGTAAACACACCCACTGCTGTCAGAGATTACACTCACTACAGTCAGTGAACACACCCACTGCTGTCAGAGATTACACCCACCACAGTCAGTAAACACACCCACTGCTGTCAGAGATTACACTTACTGCAGTCAGCAAACACACCCACTGCTGTCAGAGATTACGCTCACTGCAGGCAGTACACACACCCACTGCTGTCAGAGATTACACTCACTGCAGGCAGTAAACACACCCACTGCTGTCAGAGATTACACTCACTACAGTCAGTAAACACACCCACTGCTGTCAAAGATTACACTCACTACAGTCAGTAAACACACCCACTGCTGTCAGGGATTACACTCACTACAGTCAGTAAACACACCCACTGCTGTCAGAGATTACACTCACTACAGTCAGTAAACACACCCACTGCTGTCAGAGATTACACTCACTACAGTCAGTCAACACACCCACTGCTGTCAGAGATTACACTCACTGCAGGCAGTAAACACACCCACTGCTGTCAGAGATTACACTCACTACAGTCAGTGAACACACCCACTGCTGTCAGAGATTACACCCACTGCAGTCAGTAAACACACCCACTGCTGTCAGAGATTACACTCACTGCAGTCAGTAAACACACCCACTGCTCTCAGAGATTACACTCACTGCAGGCAGTAAACACACCCACTGCTGACAGAGATTACACCCACTGCAGTCAGTAAACACACCCACTGCTGTCAGAGATTACACCCACTGCAGTCAGTAAACACACCCACTGCTGTCAGAGATTACACCCACTGTAGTCAGTAAACAGACCCACTGCTGTCAGAGATTACACCCACTGCAGTCAGTAAACAGACCCACTGCTGTCAGAGATTACACTCACTGCAGTCAGTAAACACACCCACTGCTGTCAGAGATTACACTCACTCCAGTCAGTAAACACACCCACTGCTGTCAGAGATTACACTCACTGCAGTCAGTAAACACACCCACTGCTGTCAGAGATTACTCCCACTGCAGTCAGGAAACAGACCCACTGCTGTCAGAGATTACACCCACTTCATTCAGTAAACACACCCACTGCTGTCAGAGATTACACCCACTACAGTCAGTAAACACACCCACTGCTGTCAGAGATTACACCCACTACTGTCAGTTAGCATACCCACTGCTGTCAGAGATTACATTTACTGCAGTCAGTAAACACGCCCACTGCTGTCAGAGATTACACCCACTACAGTCAGTAAACACGCCCACTGCTGTCAGAGATTACACTTACTGCAGTCAGTAAACACACCCACTGCTGTCAGAGATTACGCCCACTGCAGTCAGTAAACACACCCACTGCTGTCAGAGATTACAGCCACTACAGTCACTAAACACACCCACTGCTGTCAGAGATTACACCCACTGCAGTCAGTAAACACACCCACTGCTGTCAGAGATTACAGCCACTACAGTCAGTAAACACACCCACTGCTGTCAGAGATTACACCCACTGCAGTCAGTAAACACACCCACTGCTGTCAGAGATTACACCCACTGCAGTCAGTAAACACACCCACTGCTGTCAGAGATTACAGCCACTACAGTCAGCAAACACACCCACTGCTGTCAGAGATTACACTCACTGCAGTCAGTAAACACACCCACTGCTGTCAGAGATTACACCCACTGCAGTCAGTGAACACACCCACTGCTGTCAGAGATTACACTCACTGCAGTCAGTAAACACACCCACTGCTGTCAGAGATTACACTCACTACAGTCAGTAAACACACCCACTGCTGTCAGAGATTACACTCACTGCAGTCAGTAAACACACCCACTGCTGTCAGAGATTACACTCACGACAGTCAGTAAACACACCCACTGCTGTCAGAGATTACACTCACTACAGTCAGTAAACACACCCACTGCTGTCAGAGATTACACTCACTACAGTCAGTAAACACACCCACTGCTGTCAGAGATTACACTCACTACAGTCAGTAAACACACCCACTGCTGTCAGAGATTACACTCACTGCAGTCAGTAAACACGCCCACTGCTGTCAGAGATTACACTCACTGCAGGCAGTAAACACACCCACTGCTGTCAGAGATTACACTCACTACAGTCAGTGAACACACCCACTGCTGTCAGAGATTACACCCACTGCAGTCAGTAAACACACCCACTGCTGTCAGAGATTACACTCACTGCAGGCAGTAAACACACCCACTGCTGTCAGAGATTACACCCACTGCAGTCAGTAAACACACCCACTGCTGTCAGAGATTACACCCACTGCAGTCAGTAAACACACCCACTGCTGTCAGAGATTACACCCACTGCAGTCAGGAAACAGACCCACTGCTGTCAGAGATTACACCCACTGCAGTCAGTAAACAGACCCACTGCTATCAGAGATTACACCCACTACAGTCAGCAAACACAACCACTGCTGTCAGAGATTACACTCACTGCAGGCAGCAAAGACACCCACTGCTGTCAGAGATTACTCACTACAGTCAGTAAACGCACACACTGCTGTCAGAGATTTCATTCACTACAGTCAGTAAACACACCCACTGCTGCCAGAGATTACACCCACTACAGTCTGCAAACACACCCACTGCTGTCAGAGTTTACACCCACTGCAGTCAGCAAACATATCCACTGCTGTCAGAGATTGCACCCACTACAGTCAGCAAACACACCCACTGCTGTCAGAGATTACTCCCACTACAGTCAGTAAACACACCCACTGCTGTCAGAGATTACACCCACTACAGTCAGCAAACACACCCACTGCTGTCAGAGATTACGCCCACTCCAGTCAGTAAGCATACCCACTGCTGTCAGAGATTACACTTACTGCAGTCAGTAAACAGACCCACTGCTGTCAGAGATTACACTCACTGCAGTCAGTAAACACACCCACTGCTGTCAGAGATTACACTCACTGCCGGCAGTAAACACACCCAATGCTGTCAGAGATTACACTCACTGCAGTCAGTGAACATACCCACTGCTGTCAGAGATTACACTCACTGCAGGCAGTAAACACACCCACTGCTGTCAGAGATTACACTCACTGCAGGCAGTAAACACACCCACTGCTGTCAGAGATTACACTCACTACAATCAGTAAACACACCCACTGCTGTCAGAGATTACACTCACTGCAGTCAGTAAACACACCAACTGCTGTCAGAGATTACACTCACTGCAGGCAGTAAACACACCCACTGCTGTCAGAGATTACACTCACTACAGTCAGTGAACACACCCACTGCTGTCAGAGATTACACCCACTACAGTCAGTAAACACACCCACTGCTGTCAGAGATTACACTTACTGCAGTCAGTAAACATACCCACTGCTGTCAGAGATTACATTCACTGCAGGCAGTAAACACACCCACTGCTGTCAGAGATTACACTCACTACAGTCAGTGAACACACCCACTGCTGTCAGAGATTACACCCACCACAGTCAGTAAACACACCCACTGCTGTCAGAGATTACACTTACTGCAGTCAGCAAACACACCCACTGCTGTCAGAGATTACACTCACTGCAGGCAGTACACACACCCACTGCTGTCAGAGATTACACTCACTGCAGGCAGTAAACACACCCACTGCTGTCAGAGATGACACTCACTGCAGTCAGTAAACATACCCACTGCTGTCAGAGATTACACCCACTGCAGTCAGCAAACACACCCACTGCTGTCAGAGATTACACCCACTACAGTCAGTAAACACACCAACTGCTGTCAGAGATTACACCCACTACAGTCAGTAAACACACCGACTGCTGTCAGAGATTACACTCACTACAGTCAGCAAGCACACCCAGTGCTGTCAGAGATTACACCCACTACAGTCAGTAAACACACCCACTGCTGTCAGAGATTACACCCACTACAGTCAGTTAGCATACCCACTGCTGTCAGAGATTACATTTACTGCAGTCAGTAAACACACCCACTGCTGTCAGAGATTACACCCACTACAGTCAGTAAACACACCCACTGCTGTCAGAGATTACACTTACTGCAGTCAGTAAACACACCCACTGCTGTCAGAGATTACACCCACTGCAGGCAGTACACACACCCACTGCTGTCAGAGATTACACTCACTGCAGGCAGTAAACACACCCACTGCTGTCAGAGATTACACTCACTACAGTCAGTAAACACACCCACTGCTGTCAGAGATGACACTCACTACAGTCAGTAAACACACCCACTGCTGTCAGGGATTACACTCACTACAGTCAGTAAACACACCCACTGCTGTCAGAGATTACACTCACTACAGTCAGTAAACACACCGACTGCTGTCAGAGATTACACTCACTACAGTCAGTCAACACACCCACTGCTGTCAGAGATTACACTCACTGCAGGCAGTAAACACACCCACTGCTGTCAGAGATTACACTCACTACAGTCAGTGAACACACCCACTGCTGTCAGAGATTACACCCACTGCAGTCAGTAAACACACCCACTGCTGTCAGAGATTACACTCACTGCAGTCAGTAAACACACCCACTGCTCTCAGAGATTACACTCACTGCAGGCAGTAAACACACCCACTGCTGACAGAGATTACACCCACTGCAGTCAGTAAACACACCCACTGCTGTCAGAGATTACACCCACTGCAGTCAGTAAACACACCCACTGCTGTCAGAGATTACACCCACTGTAGTCAGTAAACAGACCCACTGCTGTCAGAGATTACACCCACTGCAGTCAGTAAACAGACCCACTGCTGTCAGAGATTACACTCACTGCAGTCAGTAAACACACCCACTGCTGTCAGAGATTACACTCACTCCAGTCAGTAAACACACCCACTGCTGTCAGAGATTACACTCACTGCAGTCAGTAAACACACCCACTGCTGTCAGAGATTACTCCCACTGCAGTCAGGAAACAGACCCACTGCTGTCAGAGATTACACCCACTTCAGTCAGTAAACACACCCACTGCTGTCAGAGATTACACCCACTACAGTCAGTAAACACACCCACTGCTGTCAGAGATTACACCCACTACTGTCAGTTAGCATACCCACTGCTGTCAGAGATTACATTTACTGCAGTCAGTAAACACACCCACTGCTGTCAGAGATTACACCCACTACAGTCAGTAAACACGCCCACTGCTGTCAGAGATTACACTTACTGCAGTCAGTAAACACACCCACTGCTGTCAGAGATTACGCCCACTGCAGTCAGTAAACACACCCACTGCTGTCAGAGATTACAGCCACTACAGTCAGTAAACACACCCACTGCTGTCAGAGATTACACCCACTGCAGTCAGTAAACACACCCACTGCTGTCAGAGATTACAGCCACTACAGTCAGTAAACACACCCACTGCTGTCAGAGATTACACCCACTACAGTCAGCAAACACACCCACTGCTGTCAGAGATTACACCCACTGCAGTCAGTAAACACACCCACTGCTGTCAGAGATTACAGCCACTACAGTCAGCAAACACACCCACTGCTGTCAGAGATTACACCCACTGCAGTCAGTAAACACACCCACTGCTGTCAGAGATTACACTCACTACAGTCAGTAAACACACCCACTGCTGTCAGAGATTACACTCACTGCAGTCAGTAAACACACCCACTGCTGTCAGAGATTACACTCACGACAGTCAGTAAACACACCCACTGCTGTCAGAGATTACACTCACTACAGTCAGTAAACACACCCACTGCTGTCAGAGATTACACTCACTACAGTCAGTAAACACACCCACTGCTGTCAGAGATTACACACACTACAGTCAGTAAACACACCCACTGCTGTCAGAGATTACACTCACTGCAGTCAGTAAACACACCCACTGCTGTCAGAGATTACACTCACTGCAGGCAGTAAACACACCCACTGCTGTCAGAGATTACACTCACTACAGTCAGTGAACACACCCACTGCTGTCAGAGATTACACCCACTGCAGTCAGTAAACACACCCACTGCTGTCAGAGATTACACTCACTGCAGGCAGTAAACACACCCACTGCTGTCAGAGATTACACCCACTGCAGTCAGTAAACACACCCACTGCTGTCAGAGATTACACCCACTGCAGTCAGTAAACACACCCACTGCTGTCAGAGATTACACCCACTGCAGTCAGGAAACAGACCCACTGCTGTCAGAGATTACACCCACTGCAGTCAGTAAACAGACCCACTGCTATCAGAGATTACACCCACTACAGTCAGCAAACACAACCACTGCTGTCAGAGATTACACTCACTGCAGGCAGCAAACACACCCACTGCTGTCAGAGATTACTCACTACAGTCAGTAAACGCACACACTGCTGTCAGAGATTTCATTCACTACAGTCAGTAAACACACCCACTGCTGTCAGAGATTACACCCACTACAGTCTGCAAACACACCCACTGCTGTCAGAGATTACACCCACTGCAGTCAGCAAACATATCCACTGCTGTCAGAGATTGCACCCACTACAGTCAGCAAACACACCCACTGCTGTCAGAGATTACTCCCACTACAGTCAGTAAACACACCCACTGCTGTCAGAGATTACACCCACTACAGTCAGCAAACAAGCCCACTGCTGTCAGAGATTACGCCCACTACAGTCAGTAAGCATACCCACTGCTGTCAGAGATTACACTTACTGCAGTCAGTAAACAGACCCACTGCTGTCAGAGATTACACTCACTGCAGTCAGTAAACACACCCACTGCTGTCAGAGATTACACTCACTGCCGGCAGTAAACACACCCAATGCTGTCAGAGATTACACTCACTGCAGTCAGTGAACATACCCACTGCTGTCAGAGATTACACTCACTGCAGGCAGTAAACACACCCACTGCTGTCAGAGATTACACTCACTGCAGGCAGTAAACACACCCACTGCTGTCAGAGATTACACTCACTACAATCAGTAAACACACCCACTGCTGTCAGAGATTACACTCACTGCAGGCAGTAAACACACCAACTGCTGTCAGAGATTACACTCACTGCAGGCAGTAAACACACCCACTGCTGTCAGAGATTACACTCACTACAGTCAGTGAACACACCCACTGCTGTCAGAGATTACACCCACTACAGTCAGTAAACACACCCACTGCTGTCAGAGATTACACCCACTACAGTCAGCAAACACACCCACTGCTGTCAGAGATTACTCCCACTACAGTCAGTAAACACACCCACTGCTGTCAGAGATTACACCCACTACAGTCTGTAAACACACCCACTGCTGTCAGAGATTACGCCCACTACAGTCAGTAAGCATACCCACTGCTGTCAGAGATTACGCCCACTACAGTCAGTAAACACACCCACTGCTGTCAGAGATTACACTCACTACAGTCAGTAAACACACCCACTGCTGTCAGAGATTACACCCACTACAGTCAGCAAACACACCCACTGCTGTCAGAGATTGCACTCACTACAGTCAGCAGACACACCCACTGCTGTCAGAGATTACACCCACTACAGTCAGTAAACACACCCACTACTGTCAGAGATTACACCCACTACACTCAGCAAACACACCCACTGCTGTCAGAGATTACACTCACTGCAGTCAGCAAACACACCCACTGCTGTCAGAGATTACACCTACTACAGTCAGTAAACACACCCACTGCTGTCAGAGATTACACTCACTGCAGGCAGTACACACGCCCACTGCTGTCAGAGATTCCACTCACTGCAGGCAGTAAACACACCCACTGCTGTCAGAGATTACACTCACTGCAGTCAGTAAACATACCCACTGCTGTCAGAGATTGCACTCACTGCAGTCAGCAAACACACCCACTGCTGTCAGAGATTACACCCACGACAGTCAGCAAACACACCCACTGCTGTCAGAGATTACACCCATTACAGTCAGCAAACACACCCACTGCTGTCAGAGATTACACCCACTACAGTCAGCAAACACACCCACTGCTGTCAGAGATTACACCCACTGCAGTCAGTAAACACACACACTGCTGTCAGAGATTACACTCACTACAGTCAGCAAACACACCCACTGCTGTCAGAGATTACACTCACTACAGTCAGTAAACACACCCACTGCTGTCAGAGATTACACTCACTACAGTCAGTAAACGCACACACTGCTGTCAGAGATTACACTCACTACAGTCAGTAAACACACCCACTGCTGCCAGAGATTACACTCACTACAGTCAGTAAACACACCCACTGCTGTCAGAGATTACACTCACTACAGTCAGCAGACACACCCACTGCTGTCTGAGATTACACACACTACAGTCAGCAAACATATCCACTGCTGTCAGAGATTACACCCACGACAGTCAGCAAACACACCCACTGCTGTCAGAGATTACACTCACTACAGTCAGTAAACACACCCACTGCTGTCAGAGATTACACCCACTACAGTCAGCAAACACACCCACTGCTGTCAGAGATTGCACTCACTACAGTCAGCAGACACACCCACTGCTGTCAGAGATTACACCCACTACAGTCAGCAAACACACCCACTGCTGTCAGAGATTACTCCCACTACAGTCAGTAAACACACCCACTGCTGTCAGAGATTACACCCACTACAGTCTGTAAACACACCCACTGCTGTCAGAGATTACGCCCACTACAGTCAGTAAGCATACCCACTGCTGTCAGAGATTACGCCCACTACAGTCAGTAAGCATACCCACTGCTGTCAGAGATTACACCCACTACAGTCAGTAAACACACCCACTGCTGTCAGAGATTACACCCACTGCAGTCAATAAACACACCCACTGCTGTCAGAGATTACACCCACTGCAGTCAGGAAACAGACCCACTGCTGTCAGAGATTACACCCACTGCAGTCAGTAAACAGACCCACTGCTATCAGAGATTACACCCACTACAGTCAGCAAACACAACCACTGCTGTCAGAGATTACACTCACTGCAGGCAGCAAACACACCCACTGCTGTCAGAGATTACTCACTACAGTCAGTAAACGCACACACTGCTGTCAGAGATTTCATTCACTACAGTCAGTAAACACACCCACTGCTGTCAGAGATTACACCCACTACAGTCTGCAAACACACCCACTGCTGTCAGAGATTACACCCACTGCAGTCAGCAAACATATCCACTGCTGTCAGAGATTGCACCCACTACAGTCAGCAAACACACCCACTGCTGTCAGAGATTACTCCCACTACAGTCAGTAAACACACCCACTGCTGTCAGAGATTACACCCACTACAGTCAGCAAACAAGCCCACTGCTGTCAGAGATTACGCCCACTACAGTCAGTAAGCATACCCACTGCTGTCAGAGATTACACTTACTGCAGTCAGTAAACAGACCCACTGCTGTCAGAGATTACACTCACTGCAGTCAGTAAACACACCCACTGCTGTCAGAGATTACACTCACTGCCGGCAGTAAACACACCCAATGCTGTCAGAGATTACACTCACTGCAGTCAGTGAACATACCCACTGCTGTCAGAGATTACACTCACTGCAGGCAGTAAACACACCCACTGCTGTCAGAGATTACACTCACTGCAGGCAGTAAACACACCCACTGCTGTCAGAGATTACACTCACTACAATCAGTAAACACACCCACTGCTGTCAGAGATTACACTCACTGCAGGCAGTAAACACACCAACTGCTGTCAGAGATTACACTCACTGCAGGCAGTAAACACACCCACTGCTGTCAGAGATTACACTCACTACAGTCAGTGAACACACCCACTGCTGTCAGAGATTACACCCACTACAGTCAGTAAACACACCCACTGCTGTCAGAGATTACACCCACTACAGTCAGCAAACACACCCACTGCTGTCAGAGATTACTCCCACTACAGTCAGTAAACACACCCACTGCTGTCAGAGATTACACCCACTACAGTCTGTAAACACACCCACTGCTGTCAGAGATTACGCCCACTACAGTCAGTAAGCATACCCACTGCTGTCAGAGATTACGCCCACTACAGTCAGTAAACACACCCACTGCTGTCAGAGATTACACTCACTACAGTCAGTAAACACACCCACTGCTGTCAGAGATTACACCCACTACAGTCAGCAAACACACCCACTGCTGTCAGAGATTGCACTCACTACAGTCAGCAGACACACCCACTGCTGTCAGAGATTACACCCACTACAGTCAGTAAACACACCCACTACTGTCAGAGATTACACCCACTACACTCAGCAAACACACCCACTGCTGTCAGAGATTACACTCACTGCAGTCAGCAAACACACCCACTGCTGTCAGAGATTACACCTACTACAGTCAGTAAACACACCCACTGCTGTCAGAGATTACACTCACTGCAGGCAGTACACACGCCCACTGCTGTCAGAGATTCCACTCACTGCAGGCAGTAAACACACCCACTGCTGTCAGAGATTACACTCACTGCAGTCAGTAAACATACCCACTGCTGTCAGAGATTGCACTCACTGCAGTCAGCAAACACACCCACTGCTGTCAGAGATTACACCCACGACAGTCAGCAAACACACCCACTGCTGTCAGAGATTACACCCATTACAGTCAGCAAACACACCCACTGCTGTCAGAGATTACACCCACTACAGTCAGCAAACACACCCACTGCTGTCAGAGATTACACCCACTGCAGTCAGTAAACACACACACTGCTGTCAGAGATTACACTCACTACAGTCAGCAAACACACCCACTGCTGTCAGAGATTACACTCACTACAGTCAGTAAACACACCCACTGCTGTCAGAGATTACACTCACTACAGTCAGTAAACGCACACACTGCTGTCAGAGATTACACTCACTACAGTCAGTAAACACACCCACTGCTGCCAGAGATTACACTCACTACAGTCAGTAAACACACCCACTGCTGTCAGAGATTACACTCACTACAGTCAGCAGACACACCCACTGCTGTCTGAGATTACACACACTACAGTCAGCAAACATATCCACTGCTGTCAGAGATTACACCCACGACAGTCAGCAAACACACCCACTGCTGTCAGAGATTACACTCACTACAGTCAGTAAACACACCCACTGCTGTCAGAGATTACACCCACTACAGTCAGCAAACACACCCACTGCTGTCAGAGATTGCACTCACTACAGTCAGCAGACACACCCACTGCTGTCAGAGATTACACCCACTACAGTCAGCAAACACACCCACTGCTGTCAGAGATTACTCCCACTACAGTCAGTAAACACACCCACTGCTGTCAGAGATTACACCCACTACAGTCTGTAAACACACCCACTGCTGTCAGAGATTACGCCCACTACAGTCAGTAAGCATACCCACTGCTGTCAGAGATTACGCCCACTACAGTCAGTAAGCATACCCACTGCTGTCAGAGATTACACCCACTACAGTCAGTAAACACACCCACTGCTGTCAGAGATTACACCCACTACAGTCAGCAAACACACCCACTGCTGTCAGAGATTACACTCACTGCAGTCAGCAAACACACCCACTGCTGTCAGAGATTACACTCACTGCAGGCAGTAAACACACCCACTGCTGTCAGAGATTACACTCACTGCAGGCAGTAAACACACCCACTGCTGTCAGAGATTACACTCACTACAGTCAGTAAACACACCCGCTGCTGTCAGAGATTACACTCACTGCAGTCAGCAAACACACCCACTGCTGTCAGAGATTACACTCACTGCAGTCAGTAAACACACCCACTGCTGTCAGAGATTACACCCACTGCAGTCAGCAAACACACCCACTGCTGTCAGAGATTACACCCACGACAGTCAGCAAACACACCCACTGCTGTCAGAGATTACACTCATTGCAGTCAGTAAACACACCCACTGCTGTCAGAGATTACACTCACTGCAGTCAGTAAACACACCCACTGCTGTCAGAGATTACACTCACTGCAGTCAGTAAACACACCCACTGCTGCCAGAGATTACACTCACTGCAGTCAGTAAACACACCCACTGCTGCCAGAGATTACACTCACTAGTCAGCAAACACACCCACTGCTGTCAGAGATTACACTCACTACAGTCAGTAAACACACCCACTGCTGTCAGAGATTACACCCACTACAGTCAGCAAACACACCTACTGCTGTCAGAGATTACGCCCACTACAGTCAGTAAACATACCCACTGCTGTCAGAGATTACACTTACTGCAGTCAGTAAACACACCCACTGCTGTCAGAGATTCACTCACTGCAGGCAGTAAACACACCCACTGCTGTCAGAGATTACACTCACTGCAGTCAGCAAACACACCCACTGCTGTCAGAGATTACACCCACTACAGTCAGCAAACACACCCACTGCTGTCAGAGATTACACTCACTGCAGTCAGCAAACACACCCACTGCTGTCAGAGACTACACTCCTGCAGGCAGTAAACACACCCACTGCTGTCAGAGATTACACTCACTGCAGGCAGTAAACACACCCACTGCTGTCAGAGATTACACTCACTACAGTCAGTGAACACACCCACTGCTGTCAGAGATTACACCCACTGCAGGCAGCAAACACACGCACTGCTGTCAGAGATTGCACCCACTACAGTCAGTAAGCACACCCAATGCTGTCAGAGATTACACCCACTACAGTCAGCAAACACACCCAGTGCTGTCAGAGATTGCACTCACTGCAGTAGGCAAACACACCCACTGCTGTCAGAGATTGCACCCACTACAGTCAGTAAACACACCCAATGCTGTCAGAGATTACACCCACTACAGTCAGTGAACATACCCACTGCTGTCAGAGATTACACTCACTACAGTCAGCAAGCCAACCCACTGCTGTCAGAGATTACACTCACTGCAGTCAGTAAACACACCCACTGCTGTCAGAGATTACACCCACTATAGTCAGTAAACACACCCACTGCTGTCAGAGATTACGCCCACTACAGTCAGCAAACACACACACTGCTCTCAGAGATTACACTCACTACAGTCAGTGAACACACCCACTGCTGTCAGAGATTACACTCACTGCAGTCAGTAAACACACCCACTGCTGCCAGAGATTACACTCACTGCAGTCAGTAAACACACCCACTGCTGCCAGAGATTACACTCACTAGTCAGCAAACACACCCACTGCTGTCAGAGATTACACTCACTGCAGTCAGTAAACACACCCACTGCTGTCAGAGATTACACCCACTACAGTCAGCAAACACACCTACTGCTGTCAGAGATTACGCCCACTACAGTCAGTAAACATACCCACGGCTGTCAGAGATTACACTTACTGCAGTCAGTAAACACACCCACTGCTGTCAGAGATTCACTCACTGCAGGCAGTAAACACACCCACTGCTGTCAGAGATTACACTCACTGCAGTCAGCAAACACACCCACTGCTGTCAGAGATTACACCCACTACAGTCAGCAAACACACCCACTGCTGTCAGAGATTACACTCACTGCAGTCAGCAAACACACCCACTGCTGTCAGAGACTACACTCACTGCAGGCAGTAAACACACCCACTGCTGTCAGAGATTACACTCACTGCAGGCAGTAAACACACCCACTGCTGTCAGAGATTACACTCACTACAGTCAGTGAACACACCCACTGCTGTCAGAGATTAGACCCACTGAAGGCAGCAAACACACGCACTGCTGTCAGAGATTGCACCCACTACAGTCAGTAAGCACACCCAATGCTGTCAGAGATTACACCCACTACAGTCAGCAAACACACCCAGTGCTGTCAGAGATTGCACTCACTGCAGTAGGCAAACACACGCACTGCTGTCAGAGATTGCACCCACTACAGTCAGTAAACACACCCAATGCTGTCAGAGATTACACCCACTACAGTCAGTGAACATACCCACTGCTGTCAGAGATTACACTCACTACAGTCAGCAAGCCAACCCACTGCTGTCAGAGATTACACTCACTGCAGTCAGTAAACACACCCACTGCTGTCAGAGATTACACCCACTATAGTCAGTAAACACACCCACTGCTGTCAGAGATTACGCCCACTACAGTCAGCAAACACACACACTGCTCTCAGAGATTACACTCACTACAGTCAGTGAACATACCCACTGCTGTCAGAGATTACACTCACTACAGTCAGCAAGCATACCCACTGCTCTCAGAGATTACACTCACTACAGTCAGTAAACACACCCACTGCTGTCAGAGATTACACTCACTACAGTCAGTGAACATACCCACTGCTGTCAGAGATTACACTCACTACAGTCAGTAAACACACCCACTGCTGTCAGAGATTACACCCACTACAGTCAGCAAACACACCCACTGCTGTCAGAGATTACACCCACTACAGTCAGCAAACACACCCACTGCTGTCAGAGATTACACCCACTACAGTCAGCAAACACACCCACTGCTGTCAGAGATTACACTCACTGCAGTCAGCAAACACACCCACTGCTGTCAGAGATTACACTCACTACAGTCAGTGAACATACCCACTGCTGTCAGAGATTACACTCACTACAGTCAGTAAACACACCCACTGCTGTCAGAGATTACACCCACTACAGTCAGCAAACACACCCACTGCTGTCAGAGATTACGCCCACTACAGTCAGCAAACACACCCACTGCTGTCAGAGATTACACCCACTACAGTCAGCAAACACACCCACTGCTGTCAGAGATTACGCTCACTGCAGGCAGTAAACACACCCACTGCTGTCAGAGATTACACTCACTACAGTCAGTAAACACACCCGCTGCTGTCAGAGATTACACTCACTGCAGTCAGCAAACACACCCACTGCAGTCAGAGATTACACTCACTGCAGTCAGTAAACACACCCACTGCTGTCAGAGATTACACCCACTGCAGTCAGCAAACACACCCACTGCTGTCAGAGATTACACCCACTATAGTCAGTAAACACACCCACTGCTGTCAGAGATTACACTCACTGCAGTCAGTAAACACACCCACTGCTGTCAGAGATTACACTCACTGCAGTCAGTAAACACACCCACTGCTGTTAAAGATTACACTCACTGCAGTCAGTAAACACACCCACTGCTGCCAGAGATTACACTCACTGCAGTCAGTAAACACACCCACTGCTGCCAGAGATTACACTCACTACAGTCAGCAAACACACCCACTGCTGTCAGAGATTACACTCACTACAGTCAGCAAACACACCCACTGCTGTCAGAGATTACACTCACTGCAGTCAGTAAACACACCCACTGCTGCCAGAGATTACACTCACTACAGTCAGCAAACACACCCACTGCTGTCAGAGATTACACCCACTGCAGGCAGCAAACACACGCACTGCTGTCAGAGATTGCACCCACTACAGTCAGTAAGCACACCCAATGCTGTCAGAGATTACACCCACTACAGTCAGCAAACACACCCACGGCTGTCAGAGATTACACCCACTACAGTAGGCAAACACACGCACTGCTGTCAGAGATTGCACCCACTACAGTCAGTAAACACACCCAATGCTGTCAGAGATTACACCCACTACAGTCAGTGAACATACCCACTGCTGTCAGAGATTACACTCACTACAGTCAGCAAGCCAACCCACTGCTGTCAGAGATTACACTCACTGCAGTCAGTAAACACACCCACTGCTGTCAGAGATTACACCCACTACAGTCAGCAAACACACCCACTGCTGTCAGAGATTACACCCACTGCAGTCAGTAAACACACACACTGCTGTCAGAGATTACACTCACTACAGTCAGTAAACAGACCCACTGCTGCCAGAGATTACACTCACTACAGTCAGTGAACACACCCACTGCTGTCAGAGATTACACTCACTACAGTCAGTAAACACACCCACTGCTGTCAGAGACTACACTCACTGCAGGCAGTAAACACACCCACTGCTGCCAGAGATTACACCCACTGCAGTCAGCAAACACACCCACTGCTGTCAGAGATTACACTCACTACAGTCAGTAAACACACCCACTGCTGTCAGAGATTACACTCACTACAGTCAGTAAACGCACACACTGCTGTCAGAGATTACACTCACTACAGTCAGCAAACACACCCACTGCTGTCAGAGATTACACTCACTACAGTCAGCAGACACACCCACTGCTGTCAGAGATTACACCCACTACAGTCAGCAAACACACCCACTGCTGTCAGAGATTACACCCACTACAGTCAGCAAACATATCCACTGCTGTCAGAGATTACACCCACTACAGTCAGCAAACACACCCACTGCTGTCAGAGATTACTCCCACTACAGTCAGTAAACACACCCACTGCTGTCAGAGATTACACTCACTACAGTCAGCAAGCCAACCCACTGCTGTCAGAGATTACACTCACTGCAGTCAGTAAACACACCCACTGCTGTCAGAGATTACACACACTATAGTCAGTAAACACACCCACTGCTGTCAGAGATTACTCCCACTACAGTCAGCAAACACACCCACTGCTCTCAGAGATTACACTCACTACAGTCAGTGAACATACCCACTGCTGTCAGAGATTACGCTCACTACAGTCAGCAAGCATACCCACTGCTCTCAGAGATTACACTCACTACAGTCAGTAAACACACCCACTGCTGCCAGAGATTACACGCACTACAGTCAGTGAACATACCCACTGCTGTCAGAGATTACACCCATTACAGTCAGCAAACACACCCACTGCTGTCAGAGATTACACCCACTGCAGTCAGTAAACACACACACTGCTGTCAGAGATTACACTCACTACAGTCAGTAAACACACCCACTGCTGCCAGAGATTACACTCACTACAGTCAGCAAACACACCCACTGCTGTCAGAGATTGCACTCACTACAGTCAGCAGACACACCCACTGCTGTCAGAGATTACACCCACTACAGTCAGCAAACACACCCACTGCTGTCAGAGATTACACCCACTACAGTCAGCAAACATATCCACTGCTGTCAGAGATTACTCCCACTACAGTCAGTAAACACACCCACTGCTGTCAGAGATTTCACCCACTACAGTCAGCAAACACACCCACTGCTGTCAGAGATTACGCCCACTACAGTCAGTAAGCATACCCACTGCTGTCAGAGATTACACTTACTGCAGTCAGTAAACATACCCACTGCTGTCAGAGATTACACTCACTGCAGGCAGTAAACACACCCACTGCTGTCAGAGATTACACTCACTGCAGGCAGTAAACACACCCACTGCTGTCAGAGATTACACTCACTGCAGTCAGCAAACACACCCACTGCTGTCAGAGATTACACTCACTGCAGTCAGCAAACACACCCACTGCTGTCAGAGATTACACCCACTGCTGTCAGAGATTACACTCACTGCAGGCAGCAAACACACCCACTGCTGTCAGAGATTACACTCACTACAGTCAGTGAACATACCCACTGCTGTCAGAGATTACGCTCACTACAGTCAGCAAGCATACCCACTGCTCTCAGAGATTACACCCATTACAGTCAGCAAACACACCCACTGCTGCCAGAGATTACACGCACTGCAGTCAGCAGACACACCCACTGCTGTCAGAGATTACACTCACTACAGTCAGCAAACACACCCACTGCTGTCAGAGATTGCACTCACTACAGTCAGCAAACACACCCACTGCTGTCAGAGATTACACCCACTACAGTCAGCAAACACACCCACTATTGTCAGAGATTACTCCCACTACAGTCAGTAAACACACCCACTGCTGTCAGAGATTTCACCCACTACAGTCAGCAAACACACCCACTGCTGTCAGAGATTACGCCCACTACAGTCAGTAAGCATACCCACTGCTGTCAGAGATTACACTTACTGCAGTCAGTAAACATACCCACTGCTGTCAGAGATTACACTCACTGCAGGCAGCAAACACACCCACTGCTGTCAGAGATTACACCCACTACAGTCAGCAAACACACCCACTATTGTCAGAGATTACTCCCACTACAGTCAGTAAACACACCCACTGCTGTCAGAGATTACACCCACTACAGTCAGCAAACACACCCACTGCTGTCAGAGATTACGCCCACTACAGTCAGTAAGCATACCCACTGCTGTCAGAGATTACACTTACTGCAGTCAGTAAACATACCCACTGCTGTCAGAGATTACACTCACTGCAGGCAGCAAACACACCCACTGCTGTCAGAGATTACACCCACTACAGTCAGCAAACACACCCACTATTGTCAGAGATTACTCCCACTACAGTCAGTAAACACACCCACTGCTGTCAGAGATTACACCCACTACAGTCAGCAAACACACCCACTGCTGTCAGAGATTACGCCCACTACAGTCAGTAAGCATACCCACTGCTGTCAGAGATTACACTTACTGCAGTCAGTAAACACACCCACTGCTGTCAGAGATTACACTCACTGCAGGCAGCAAACACACCCACTGCTGTCAGAGATTACACTCACTACAGTCAGTAAACACACCCAGTGCTGTCAGAGATTACACTTACTGCAGTCAGCAAACACACCCACTGCTGTCAGAGATTACACTCACTGCAGGCAGTAAACACACCCTCTGCTGTCAGAGATTACACTCACTGCAGTCAGCAAACACACCCACTGCTGTCAGAGATTACACTCACTGCAGGCAGTAAACACACCCACTGCTGTCAGAGATTACTCCCACTACTGTCAGTAAACACACCCACTGCTGTCAGAGATTACACTCAATGCAGTCAGCAAACACACCTACTGCTGTCAGAGATTACACTCACTGCAGGCAGCAAACACACCCACTGCTGTCAGAGATTACACTCACTACAGTCAGTGAACACACCCACTGCTGTCAGAGATTACACCCACTACAGTCAGTAAACACACCCACTGCTGTCAGAGATTACACTTACTGCAGTCAGCAAACACACCCACTGCTGTCAGAGATTACACTCACTGCAGGCAGTAAACACACCCACTGCTGTCAGAGATTACTCCCACTACAGTCAGTAAACACACCCACTGCTGTCAGAGATTACACCCACTACAGTCAGCAAACACACCCACTGCTGTCAGAGATTACGCCCACTACAGTCAGTAAGCATAACCACTGCTGTCAGAGATTACACTTACTGCAGTCAGTAAACATACCCATTGCTGTCAGAGATTACACTCACTGCAGGCAGTAAACACACCCACTGCTGTCAGAGATTACACTCACTGCAGTCAGCAAACACACCCACTGCTGTCAGAGATTACACTCACTGCAGTCAGCAAACACACCCACTGCTGTCAGAGATTACACCCACTACAGTCAGCAAACACACCCACTGCTGTCAGAGATTACACTCACTGCAGTCAGTGAACACACCCACTGCTGTCAGAGATTACACTCACTGCAGGCAGCAAACACACCCACTGCTGTCAGAGATTACACTCACTACAGTCAGTGAACACACCCACTGCTGTCAGAGATTACACTTACTGCAGTCAGCAAACACACCTACTGCTGTCAGAGATTACACTCACTGCAGTCAGTAAACACACCCACTGCTGTCAGAGATTACACCCACTACAGTCAGCAAACACACCCACTGCTGCCTGAGACTACACCCACTACAGTCAGCAAACACACCCACTGCTGTCAGAGATTACACTCACTACAGTCAGCAAACACACCCACTGCTGCCTGAGATTACATCCACTACAGTCAGTAAACACACCCACTGCTGTCAGAGATTACATCTGCTGCAGTTGGTAAACACATGCTCTGCTGTTAGAGATTATACCCACTACAATCCAAGAATCTATCCGGTGCAGTTAATAAACAAATCCGCTGCCATCAGAGAAAACACACCCATCACAATGCACCAGTTGTACCAGAGGGATTACATTCTGCTAGTGCACACATCTCCATCTCGAATAATAATTACCTCAATCAATCAGGACACGGACTGAACATTCATAGCTTCAACACACCTTCACATACTTGATGTTGATGGAAGGCTAAAACCTCGTTCACACACCTTGCACACACAGTCAGCTGTTCAATCCTGATCCCTACATTACCCAAGCATATTGCACCATAAGTCACTGACATACTTCCCTTCCTCCTGCAGGGAAAGATGGTGCATATTTGAAGGCAGTCCCATGCCTCAGCTCTTATAGAAGATGCTTGCTATCTTTCGACAGGTCATGTCTGAGGCACTGACTAATGATCAGGCTGAAAAGATCAAAGGTGAAGACACACTACTAACCAAATGTTCTTTCTCACATCCCACTTCCACACACCACACAATCTCTGCAGATTCCCAAGTTGCAGATGGAGTAAGCCAGCAACTGTGATGCAGCGTCGAGTGAAATGTGTCTTAGCTTCCTTTTTTGTTTTCTTAATTCAGGAGATGTGGGCTTCGCTGGTTGGTCCAACATTGATTGCCCGTTGCCTTTGCCTCCCTGGGATGGTGGTGACAAGCTTCCTTCGTGAGCCACTGCAGTACAAACAGAAGCCTCCTAACATCCTAATGCTGTATGGAGAGCTTGGTCTGCAGAAATGCAAGCTTAGGTTGTGACAATGCAAGCAGGTTCATCTGAACACACAAATTACAAGCAGGTATGGTTCACTCAGTCCTTTATACCCACTTCACTTTCCAAAAAGATTGTCACTGATCTAATTACTCTCCATTCCCACCTACCCCAATAAGAATGACTGTTGTTATCATGATTGCAGAATCAGTTCCCAAAAGGGATTTCCAAAGTTTCACAATGCTCTATTACTCCAACTGATTACAAGGATTGCCACCCAGGGGCTATATGGAGCAAGAATCTGCTATAGTCGCTCAGGAACGCTGACTTGTTCTCCACTACTGCCACTTCACCAGCGTCTTGCTGTTGTCTATCAAGAGGCCAGCCTAGATATAGCCTCCCATGCTGAGCTGCTGCAGTTCAAAGTAGGTTCTCAGAGATCACAGCTGGTCAGAGTTGGCCAGTATGTCTATCTGCAGTTTATTTTTATTAGATTAGATTCTCTACAGTGTGAAAACAGGCACTTTGGCCCAACCTGTCCACACCGACCCTGCGAAGAGTAACCCACCCAGACCTATTTCCCTCTGACTAATGCACCTAACACTATGGGCAATTTAGCATGGCCAATTCACCTGACCTGCACATCTTTGGACTGTGGGAGGAAACCGGAGCACCAGGAGGAAACCCACGCAGACACGGGGAGAATGTGCAAACCCCACACAGTCGCCCGAGGTTGGAATCGAACCTGGGACCCTGGTGATGTAAGGCAGCAGTGCTAACCACTGAGCCACCGTGCAGATGCCCCATCTGAATGTCAGTAATATTCTTCCACAGCAATGCTGCAGTGTCTGGGCTAACACTGCTTCAGGCCAGGCAAAGGTACAGAAGAGATGAGCACTGAGGGAATGCACAAGGAAGATTCATCCATATTTTGTGTAGAACCTTGGATGGTTTGATTGATGATGGTTTGGCAACTTTATTTTGTGATGGTTTCTGTTCCCAACCTGTGGCTACACTATACTGTGGGTGTGGAAATTGGAATAGTTAGGATTGGGGCAGTGAGATGTTCAGAGGGGGATGGTCAGGTTTGAGGGAATTGGGATGGTCGGGGTTAGGAAGGTCAGGATTGGATAGTTGAGATTGAGATCAGTGGTGTGTTTACTCATACTGCAATCTGATGGTTATCCATATCCATCCTGACTCTTGACAAATGTTGAGTATTAAACAACTCCTATGGAACCCTCCAAGCAGCAAAGAAGTTGATTTAATCTCCGTATCATTGCCTCCCTCGCCCCAATGGTCCACTCAATGCCAATGTAGCTCTCATTGGGGCATGGGTTGTGCACTCGTGTTGGGTGATCATTCAAATGTCTCCACAAATTCTGTCTCTTCAATGTTCCTCTGCCTCTGTCAACTCCTTGGATTCTCTGGATATTGTTCTTGTTAAGATTGCATTACTTTAAAAGAACTCCTTATAAACTGGCACATGTTCTGACTGGCTTCAACATCATTAACTGCTCAACACGATAACTTCCGAATGGAGGGCACTGTGAATGAGATGGAAAGTTCAGAGTCCCTCCAAATCTGAACAAAATGGTTTGCTTGTAACATGATAGTGGAACCTCAGAAACTGCACAATGAAATGTTTAAAACATCCCTCATCTCTAGATAAATTATTTCTTGATTACAAGATTGTGTAAAAGGTTCTCTATTTAAATGTTTAAATAAAGCAGCTTAACATAATGGAAACCTGTGGTTTATAATAAAGTCCATTTGGAAGAGCATGATGTTTATGATTAATAACACAAGCTGTTCAGCTGCACTTATCATCAAACCATAAATCAGCAGAAACAAAGAACCAGTCAAAGCAATAGACCTCCCTGGTCCCTCAATTATGAGTTTGAGACCTGCCACCCCAATCTCCAGCAGTTGGCATGATACATTAAGGACCAATCCTATATCCATGGTATGGGACACCACTGACCAGGCCAGAACGTTTTACCCATTCCCAACTGGTAGATACGGAGTTAACGTTTTGGTCAAAGAACAAAGAACAAAGAAAGTTTACAGCCCAGGAACAGGTCCTTCGGCCTTCCAAGCCTGAGCTGATCCAAATCCACTGTCTAAACCTATTGCCCTGTTCCTAAGCATCTGTATCCCTCTGCTCCCCACCTACTCATGCAGCTGTCCAGATGCACCTTAAATGAATCTGCCATGCCTGACTCAACTACCTCTGCTGGCAATGCTTTCCAGTCACCTACCACCACTTCCACAATTACCCACTCAATACTCTCAGTATGCCTTGGCATCAGGACAATGGGCAGGGACGTACACTGGGCAGTGATATTCTGTGCCGACAATGCTCAATGCATTTGGTAAGATAGTGGTATCGTAGGACGCTCCAGCTGGAATTCCTCAGCTCCACCCGCTCGTTTCCTTCTCTTTTTTTTCCCCTCCCTTCCTCCTCCCTTCTCTTGGTGTTGGACACCTGGCCTCCGAAGCAGGATTGATGGTCGGTGGAGACACCAGCGGACTCCAGCAACCAGCAGCCGAAGTGGGAACACCAGTGATCAGTGGCCCAGTGTGGAGCATAGTGGCAGCCAGCAGTCAGACCACATGGAGGCCCCCTGTGCTGGTCTGCTGTGCAGAGCCTTTGGAGAGAGACTGTGAGGTTTGTCTTTTTAACTTTTGCTTCTTGTTTTTCTGACCTATGGTTATACTGTGTATAGCTGTGACTTTTTTTTAATTTCTCTATCCAGTAACTAAGGATTGTACCGAGTTATCTTTGTACCTAAGGTGATGCTGTCAGTGGCAACTTATAAACCAGAGAGATCCGAGTGTGCAGCTCCACAGATCATTGAAGATGGCTGTGCAGGTTGATAAGGTCATGAAAAAGGCTTATGGCATGCTTGTCTTCATTGGGAGGGGCACTGAGTATAAAGATAAACAAGTTATGCTGCAGCTTTATAGAACTTCAGTTAGGCCACACTTGGAATACTACATGCAGTTCTGGTTATCACACACCCAGAAGGATGTGGATAATGTGGAGAGGGTACAGAAAAGGTTTACCAGGATGTTGCCTGATATGGGGGATTTTAGCGATGAAGGAAGGTTGGATAGACTGGGTTTGTTTTCACTGGAGCACAGGAGGTTGAGGGGGTGACCTGACAGAAGGTTATAAGATTGTGAATGGCCTGGATAGAGTGGCAAGTTGAGGATTTTTCCCAGGGTGGAGGGGTCAATTACTAGGGGATGCAAGTTCCAGATGTGAGGGAGAAGTTTAAAAGAGATATGCGAGGAACGTTTTCCACACAAAGGTGCTGAAGGCTGGGAATGTGCTGCCAGAGGAAGCAGACACAATAGCAGCTTTCCCAAATCACCTGGACAAATACATGAAAATAGGAAATAGAGGGCTACAAATCCTGCAAGGAAAGACAGTTTTAGTATGGAAGGGCAAAATGTGACAGCACAGGGCTAGAAGGCCGAGGGCTGTTCCTGTTCTCTTTGTTTTAATGTACTCATTTGTGTACATGTGGCAATAAAGCTAATTCAGTTCCATCCAATTCAATTCAATGATTTTGCAGTTATTAAAGTCCAGGATTCAAACGGACTGCATTTAAGTTTGGAGAAGATGATTTGGCCAAACAATTTTCCCTTCACCCTTCGTTGCCTCTGTCCGGAAATCTCTCCATCATGAACTCCTCCATCTCCAGGATTACTGCTGAACAGATGTTAGAATTTCCTTCTCAGCATCATTCCTTATTCATGACAACAATTTTCCAGGTCTTTCAAAGGTGTCAGTTTCCCCAGAATTAAGTTATTTTTCCCGTGCTCAACTCTACACGGGGGAGGAGATGAAGTCAATGAACCTAGCTCCTGTGTAATGTATAAAACTCCAAGTCACTCGCTGACAAGCTCAATTCTGAAGCTCTCTGCAGCCTCACTCTGAACTTTTCCTTCAGTGTTCTGCTGTTGTTACATTTGTACTTTGTAAACAGAGAAGGCGATTTCTGGGGAATGTGTTTCTTTCTGATCTTGCTGAGAGCTCAGAGAGCTTCCTGTTCAGTTTGCTGTGCGTGAGTGTGGGGCCTGGTACTGATCAGAATCACACAGATCCCACCACATTTCACTTGTCAAAAGGTCTGTGAGCACTCCTCTGTGCTTTACAGCTGCATTATTTGCTATTAACAGCTGGAATAACTAACGCTTGGCTTTTTGACTGTTGGCAGCTTCTCTCGACCTATGCTGTTGTCAAGGAGTTTGTGAGTTCACCTGTAATCCTCACCCATGACTGGCACAGACTCCAGAGCACATCACACTCACTGCTCCTCCTCTTACACATCGCCTTTTCCTATTGATTTCTCACATTCTTTCTTTCTGTCAGTCTAATGCTCCCTCACTCATGTCAAGTCTCCCAGCTGCAGGGTTTTATTGTTTATGCCCAGTTTTCCCTATTTCTCAGGCTATAGTAACTGCTCATAAAATTTCTCTCTCTGACTCTTATTCCATTCCTCTCCAAACTGCTAATCTTCTCTCTTAGCTCCTCCTCCACTCACTCACTTTTTTAAATGCCTTCCTTTTCCTTGGATTACACTTTCTCGTCCTTCTCTGGGTTATTTTACTCAATTCATCTCTTTATACTGTTCCCTCCTTCAATCATTTCTCCTCTTGCTCTTTCGTCTCACCCCGGCCATTAACACCCACGCTTTCTCCTTCCTTCACTCTCTCATTATTTGATCTGCCTGCCTTTCCCTATCTCCTTCAGTCTCTCCACACAGCATCCAACTGTGGACAGTTGCACAGTTAATAGGCACTTAGTCTCATCAGGCATTTCCCACAGAAGGGATGTGGATACCAGACAGTCCTTTAGTGTGTTTGGGGAGTGCATGGGGAGGGAGTGTGCGTGCAAGACAATGTGTGAGGGAGAATGAGACAGGGTCTGGGAGTGTGAGAGTGACTAGTGCAGCAGAAGCAACTCAGTTTCAGCCTACATTTCTGTGGGTGTTTAAAACTGAGATAAAATATTATAATCTCTTTGAACAATGTAACATGTTTGAAGGGCTGAATGGCCTCCTCCTGTTCCTGTGTAATAGCTCGAGGAGGGGGCTGAATGGGCTTCTGTTACTGTGTAACAGACTTGAGGAAAGTGGGGGAATGGCCCACTGTTCCTGTGTAACAGGTTTGAGGAGGGGGCTGAATGGCCTCTTCCTGTTCCTGTGTAACAGATTCAAAGAGGGAGCTGATTTACTGACCCTTAAGGATATGAAGCTATTGATCCCAATCTCTGACAATACCAATGAGAGCAAGTTTCAATTATTTTTAAAAACTTGTAATTAACCAGAGAGCAAATTGATCAGGGCCATTGACATTACATTCCAAAGAAAGCCTGAGTTAATTCAGCAATGTCCAGTAGTTCTCTGTAATATTCTCGATTGTGCTGTTAGATGATTAGGCTCGTTCGGAACACTTCCACAAATTCCACTGAACTTATGAAAACTTTCTGTATAGGAGACTGACTCCAGCCTTCAATGAGAACCCTGTGAAATAGTTCTACCAGCACTTGCACCCTCAACCTTCAGCTCAAATTCACTTCCACTCACACACATGCTCACTCACACTCTCACAAATACATACACTCTCACACACACACAAATATTTACACTCTCACTCACTTTCTCACACTCACACCCATTTACTATTACTCTCTCTCTCTCAGACACACACGCACAGATACTCTCCATCTCCCTTTCACTCACAGACGCAGCCATTCTCTCAAACTGACTCACACACATTCAATATCTCTCAATTTCTTTCACACACCCACATACACATGCTCACCCACATTCATACACGAAGTTAGATTCAGGTAGAGCTTGCCAAATGGATACAAAATTGACTTGACGGTAGGAGACAGAGGGTGGTGGTGGAGGGTTGTTCAGACCTGAAGCCTGTGCCCAGCAGTGTGCTGTAAGGATTAGTACCGGGGTCAATTATTGTCTGTAATTTATATAAATGATTTAGATGAAAATTTAAGTGGCTTGGTTGTTAAATTTACAGATGACACCAAAATTGGTGAAGAAGGTGAAGGTGAAGAAGGGATCTGGATCAATTGGGCCAATTGGTTAAACAATGGCAGATAGAGTTTAATTTGGATAACTGCAAGGTACTGCATTTTGGTAAGATGGACAAGAGCAGGACTTATACACAAAGTAGTGCTGAATGTGCGTTGCTGGAAAAGCAACAGCCCTTCATCAGGAATCTTTTGCCCGAAACGTCGATTTTCCTGCTCCTCGGATGCTGCCTGACCTGCTGTGCTTTTTCAGCACCACACTCTCGACCCTGATCTCCAGCATCTGCAGATCTTACTGTCTTCTTGGGTAGTGCTGTCAAACAGAGTGACCTAGGGGTTCAGGTACATATTTCTTTGAAAGTTGCATCGTAGGTCGACAAGAATGCTAGGAAGATGTTTAGCATGTTTACCTTATTGCTCAGACCACTGAGTTTAGGAGTTGGGACATCATGTTGTGGCTGTACAGGATACTGGTGACACCACTTTTGTGCAGGTCTGGCTGTCCTGCTATATCCAGGATATTATTAAATTGAAGAGAGTTCAGAAAAGATTTACAAGGATGCTGCCAGTACTGGAGGGTTTGAGTTAGGAGGAGAGGCTGGATAGGTTGGGACATTTTTCACTTGAGCGTAGGAGGCTGATGAGTGACCTTATACAAGTTTATAAAATTGTGAGGGGCCTAGATAAGTTGAACAGCAAAGGTAGCGTAGAAGAGTTCAAAGGGCGTATTCTTAATGTTAGAGGAGAAAGACTTAAAAGGGGCCTGAAGGGCAACCTTTTTCACACAGAGGGACGTTTGAACGTGGAAGTGGTAGATGCAGATAGTTACAATATTTAAGACATTTGAGCAGGTCCATGAATAGGAAAGGTTTAGAGGGATACAGGAAGGTTTATAGGAATGGTTTAGAGGGATACAGGAAGGTTTATAGGAAAGGTTTAGAGGGATATAGGCCAAACGCAGGCAAATGGGACTCGTTCAGTTTAGGAAACCTGGTAAGCATGGGCAAATTAGGCTGAAGGGTCTGTTTCCATGGTGTAGGACTCTGTGACTCTCTCTCTCTCTCTCACACACACACACACATCATTTTCAGCATCATTTGTGACTCCTCAGATACTGAGCAGTCCATATGCAAATAGAACAAGATCTGGGCAATATCCAGTCTTGAGCTTACTAGTGGCAAATAACATTTGCCTCACAAAATGACAGGCAATGACCATTTCCAATAAGACATAATGTAATCACCATCCCTTGACATTCAATGTGGTTACAATGTGGTTCAATCGTCAATGTGGACGATTACTGAATCGTCCACTATCAATATCCTAGGGTTATCATTGACCAGAAACTAAACTGGACTCACCACATAAACACCGTCCCTACAAGAGCAGGTCAGAGTAACTGCCGAGTAACATCGACAAGTAATTCACCTCCTGACTCCCAAAGCCACCTACAAGGCACAAGTTAGGAGTGTGATAAAATACTCCTCACTTGCATGAATGGATGCGGCTCCAACAACATTCAAGAGGCCTGACACCATCCAGGACAAAGAAGCCTACAAGGACAAGGGCAGCAGATATATGAGAATACCCTTCCTTGCAAGTTCCCTTCCAACCACTCAACAATGTATCTTGGAAATATATCGTTCCTTTACTGTCACTGGGTCAATATCCCATAATGCCCTCCTGACAGCATTGGGGTCTACATATGGTCAACCTACATGGGCTGCAGCAGTTCAAGAAAGCAGCTCACCACAATGTTCTCAAGGGCAACTAGGAATGGTAATAAATACTGGTACATGCCCCACAAATAATTAACATACCCACACTGACTTTTATACTCTCACACTCCCTTTCATCACTTACTCTTACACTCACTTTCACACTGTCATTCTCACACACACATTCACTCTGACCATTGCTGTCTTGACTGAGCTGCTAAGACATGTATTACTGTTGCTGATTCATTGAGAGGTTTGGTTCTCCACATTCTGATTTCTGTTGTCTGGCAACAAGCTGAGCTTCTCAGTCAATGGCAGAGGCCAGATTCATTATCCTTGAAACCAGATTATTGTGCTCTACTGGATTCCTTTGCTATAAAAGCAGATTCTTGCCATCTGAAAGATGACCGAGACCTACTAGATTCCTGGATTGTGAAACCAGATTTCTAAGCTCTACCTGATTCTTAAGCTCCAAACTAGATTCACATAGTATGAAATCAGATTCTTGAGCTCTACCTGATTCCTGAGTTCTAAAACCAGATTCCAGTATTCTGAAAACTTAGCTGAGCTTCATTAGATTCCTGAGCTCTGAAATCAGATTCGACTGGATTATTGAGCTTGATTATAAACATTGGAATGTGGCTCTGAGGGAGCTGTACCAGGACCATTCCCACATTATCCCCACATGGGGGATACACAATTGACTGGTTTTTTAAAAACTATCAGCTTCACTCTTCACTCAGATAGCAGCAATTCTGTTCAAAGCCAGCTGCAGAATTGGATGTGAAATTCCCATTCACACCCACTTGGATTGGAAGTTTTAATATAATTCAGTTTTATGACTTTTGTTGTTGCAGAAAAATCAGGATCATGCGACAAAGCTCTGTGTAGAGGCACTCTGGGGAGGGGAAAAGAGACAGGGAGAGCGTGTGTGCGAAAGCCCTGGGTTAATTCCAGCCTCGGGTGACTGCCTGCGTGGAGTTTGCACATTCTCCCCATGTCTGCATGGGATTCCACTGGGTGCTCCAGTCTGTATGATTCTAAGAAAAAGATAGAGAGAAAGAGTGGGGGCAGGCGAAGAGTAGGCAGAAATTGAAATTACAGCAGCTGTCATGATGACAGGAAAGATAAATGTTAAAGGGAGAGAAACAATGATGAAAGAATGATTAAAGGTAGACATGTGGGCTGGCAAGAAAATCATCAGAAGATAATAAACAGACAGGAGAATGAATTTGAGAATGAGAAAGACAAAACTGAGACAGAGAATAAAAGAAAGCAACAAGAAATGGAAACAGCAGTGGAATAGATAGAAAAGGAGAGGCTGTGAAGGAGAGAGAGAGTATTAATTGTTGGGGAGAAGAGGCTGTGAAGGAGAGAGAGAGTATTAATTGTTGGGGAGAGAGGCTGTGAAGGAGAGAGAGAGTATTAATTGTTGGGGAGAAGAGGCTGTGAAGGAGAGAGGGAGTATTAATTGTTGGGGAGGAGAGGCTGCAATTATTGTAAGGTTTGTGAACAGAGTCTATAACAATGAGGAAATCAGTTGTAATAAGAGACTTGTTGCAATATCTCCAGGAGAACCACTTCCTCCCTCTGGACCCATGTGACGAACATATCAGACAGCACTGGGCTCCAGGAAATGCTTTATCTCCAAACAGTCAGATTGCAGGATCCTGGCATTTCCAGCAGAGGTACAAATTGGACTCGTGATTCAAGGGAACAGATTCTCACATTCACTCACACCCACACTCACTTTCTCACACACTCACTTGCACATTCACACTCACACACACGCATACTCTCTCACTCAATACACACACAAGCTTACAGTCTCACTTATTCTCACACACTCACCCTCTCTCTGTTGCACACATACACATACTGTCTCACACTCATTTGTACACTCACAATCACATTCACTCAGACTCACTCTCTCACACACACTCTCTAACACAAACTCTCAAACACGATCTCATGTTCAATCACAGCGACACCCACTCTCACATATTTATGGTTTTGCACATTGACATACACACACAATCATTGACAAACTTACCCTCTCTCTTATACACACTCACATTTGCTTGCTCACTTTCTCTGTTATGGATACAATTGCTGTCATTCACTTAGACATGTGTGCAAACAATTGCTCTCACTCACATATACACGCACAGGTGCACAACTGCTCTCTCACTCATATGCGTGTGTGTGCACAATTGCTTTCACTTCTAGGTGCACACACAATTGTTCACGTACATGTGCACATGCTGAAAATGTGTTGCTGGAAAAGCGCAGTAGGACAGGCAGCATCCAAGGAACAGGAGAATCGACGTTTCGGGCATGAGCCCGAAGAAGGGCTTATGCCCGAAACGTCGATTCTCCTGTTCCTTGGATGCTGCCTGACCTGCTGCGCTTTTCCAGCAACACATTTTCAGCTCTGATCTCCAGCATCTGCAGTCCTCACTTTCTCCTCCTACATGTGCACATGCACAATTGCTCTCTCACACGCATGCACACAATTGTTCTCACTGATACGTGTACGCATGCACAATAGCTCTCACTCACTGATACGTGTGCACGTGCACAGAAGCTCTCATTCACTGATATGAGGGCAGACACGATATAGATTTCAATCAGTGCTACATGTGTGCATGCACAATAGCTCTCAATGATACATGTGTGTGCGTGCACAATAGCTCTCACTCACTGATACATGTGTGTGCGTGCACAATAGCTCTCACTCACTGATACATGTGCGTGCGTGCACAATAGCTCTCACTCACTGATACATGTGCGTGCGTGCACAATAGCTCTCACTCACTGATACATGTGCGTGCATGCACAATAGCTCTCACTGATACATGTGTGTGCGTGCACAATAGCTCTCACTCACTGATACATGTGCGTGCGTGAACAATAGCTCTCACTGATACATGTGCGTGCGTGCACAATAGCTCTCACTCACTGATACATGAGCGTGCATGCACAATAGCTCTCACTCACTGATACATGTGCGTGCGTGCACAATAGCTCTCACTCACTGATACATGTGCGTGCATGCACAATAGCTCTCACTCACTGATACATGTGCGTGCGTGCACAATAGCTCTCACTCACTGATACATGTGCGTGCATGCACAATAGCTCTCAATCACTGATACATGTGCGTGCATGCACAATAGCTCTCACTCACTGATACATGTGTGTGCATGCACAATAGCTCTCACTCACTGATACATGAGCGTGCATGCACAATAGCTCTCACTCACTGATACATGTGCGTGCATGCACAATAGCTCTCACTCACTGATACATGTGTGTGCATGCACAATAGCTCTCACTCACTGATACATGTGCGTGCGTGCACAATAGCTCTCACTCACTGATACATGTGCGTGCATGCACAATAGCTCTCACTCACTGATACATGTGTGTGCATGCACAATAGCTCTCACTCACTGATACATGAGCGTGCATGCACAATAGCTCTCACTCACTGATACATGAGCGTGCATGCACAATAGCTCTCACTCACTGATACATGTGTGTGCATGCACAATAGCTCTCACTCACTGATACATGAGCGTGCATGCACAATAGCTCTCACTCACTGATACATGAGCGTGCATGCACAATAGCTCTCACTGATACATGTGTGTGCGTGCACAATAGCTCTCACTCACTGATACATGAGCGTGCATGCACAATAGCTCTCACTGATACATGTGTGTGTGTGCACAATAGCTCTCACTCACTGATACATGAGCGTGCATGCACAATAGCTCTCACTCACTGATACATGAGCGTGCATGCACAATAGCTCTCACTCACTGATACATGTGTGTGCGTGCACAATAGCTCTCACTCACTGATACATGAGCGTGCGTGCACAATAGCTCTCACTGATACATGTGCGTGCGTGCACAACAGCTCTCACTCACTGATACATGTGCGTGCGTGCACAATAGCTCTCACTCACTGATACGTGCGCATGCACGGGTGCATTCACTCTTCTTTACTCACTCATGATCACACACTGACTCGTTCCTTCTTCCCCTCGCACATTCACACACCCACTCACTCTCCCTTCCCCTCTCACGTGCTCGCTCACTCTCCCTTCTCCCTCTCACGCGCTCGCTCACTCTCCCCTCCCCTCTCACGTGCTCGCTCACTCTCCCTTCCCCCCTCACGTGCTCGCTCACTCTCCCCTCCCGTCTCACGTACTCGCTCACTCTCCCTTCCCCCCTCACGCGCTCGCTCACTCTCCCTTCCCCCTCACGTGCTCGCTCACTCTCCCTTCCCCCCTCACGCGATCGCTCACTCTCCCTTCCCCCCTCATGTGCTCACTCACTCTCCCCTCCCGTCTCACGTGCTCGCTCACTCTCCCTTCCCCTCTCACGTGCTCACTCACTTTCCCTTCCCCTCTCACGCGTTCCCTCACTCTCCCTTCCCCTCTCTCGCGCTCGCTCACTCTCCCTTCCCCTCTCGCGCTTGCTCACTCTCCCTTCCCCTCTCATGTGCTCCCTCACTCTCCCCTCCCCTCTCACGCGCTCGCTCACTCTCCCTTCCCCTCTCTCACTCTCCATTCCCCTCTCACGCCCTCGCTCACTCTCACTTCCCCTCTCACGCGCTCGCTCACTCTCCTTTCTCCCTCTCACGCGCTCGCTCACTCTCCCTTCCCCTCTCATGTGCTCCCTCACTCTCTCTTCCCCTCTCACGTGCTCGCTCAATCTCCCTTCCCCTCTCACGTGCTCGCTCAATCTCCCTTCCCCTCTCACGCGCTCGCTCACTCTCCCCTCCCCTCTCACACGCTCGCTCACTCTCCCTTCCCCTCTCACGGGCTCGCTCAATCTCCCTTCCCCTCTCACGTGCTCGCTCAATCTCCCTTCCCCTCTCACGCGCTCGCTCACTCTCCCCTCCCCTCTCACACGCTCGCTCACTCTCCCTTCCCCTCTCACGGGCTCGCTCACTCTCCCTTCCCCTCTCACGCGCTCGCTCAGTCTCCCTTCCCCTCTCAGGCGCTCGCTCAGTCTCCCTTCTCCTCTCACGCGCTCACTCACTCTCACTTCCCCTCTCACACGCTCGCTCACTCTCCCTTCCCCTCTCACGCGCTCGCTCACTCTCCCCTCCCCTCTCACACGCTCGCTCACTCTCCCTTCCCCTCTCACGGGCTCGCTCACTCTCCCTTCCCCTCTCACGCGCTCGCTCAGTCTCCCTTCCCCTCTCAGGCGCTCGCTCAGTCTCCCTTCTCCTCTCACGCGCTCACTCACTCTCACTTCCCCTCTCACACGCTCGCTCACTCTCCCTTCCCCTCTCACGCGCTCGCTCACTCTCCCCTCCCGTCTCACGGGCTCGCTCACTCTCCCCTCCCCTCTCACGTGCTCGCTCACACTCCCCTCCCCACTCACACGCTCGCTCACTCTCCCCTCCCGTCTCACGCGCTCGCTCACTCTCCCTTCCCCTCTCACGTGCTCACTCACTCTCCATTCCCCTCTCACGTGCTCGCTCACTCTCCCTTCCCCTCTCACGCACTCGCTCACTCTCCCTTCCCTTCTCACGCGCTCGCTCACTCTCCCTGCCGTCTCACGCGCTCGCTCACTCTCCCTTCCCCTCTCACGTGCTCGCTCACTCTCCCTTCCCCTCTCGCGCCTGCTCACTCTCCCTTCCCCTCTCATGTGCTCGCACACTCTTCCTTCCCCTCTCATGTGCTCGCTCACTCTCCCTTCCCCTCCCATGTGCTCCCTCACTCTCCCCTCCCCTCTCATGCGCTCGCTCACTCTCCCTTCCCCTCTCTCACTCTCCGTTCCCCTCTCACGCCCTCGCTCACTCTCACTTCCCCTCTCACGCGCTCGCTCACTCTCCCTTCTCCGTCTCATTTGCTCGCTCACTCTCCTTCCCCTCTCATGTGCTCCCTCACTCGTCACTCACTCTCCCTTCTCCTCTCACGTGTCACTCACTCTCCCTTCCCCTCTCACGCGCTCGCTCACTCTCCCTTCCCCTCTCACGTGCTCGCTCACTCTCCCCTCCCCTCTCACGTGCTCGCTCACCCTCCCTTCCCCTCTCACGTCCTCCCTCACTATCCCTTCCCCTCTCACGCGCTCGCTCACTCTCCCTTCCCCTGTCACGTACTCGCTCACTCTCCCTTCCCCCCTCACGTGCTCGCTCACTCTCCCGTCCCCTCTCACTTACTCGCTCATTCATTCTTCCCCTCTCACATGCTCGCTCACTCTCCCCTCCCCTCCCCTCTCACGCGCTCGCTCACTCTCCCTTCCCCTCTCTCACTCTCCATTCCCCTCTCACGCCCTCGCTCACTCTCACTTCCCCTCTCACGCGCTCGCTCACTCTCCTTTCTCCCTCTCACGCGCTCGCTCACTCTCCCTTCCCCTCTCATGTGCTCCCTCACTCTCTCTTCCCCTCTCACGTGATCGCTCAATCTCCCTTCCCCTCTCACGCGCTCGCTCACTCTCCCCTCCCCTCTCACACGCTCGCTCACTCTCCCTTCCCCTCTCACGGGCTCGCTCACTCTCCCTTCCCCTCTCACGCGCTCGCTCTGTCTCCCTTCCCCTCTCAGGCGCTCGCTCAGTCTCCCTTCTCCTCTCACGCGCTCACTCACTCTCCCCTCTCGTCTCACGTGCTCGCTCACTCTCCCCTCCCCTCTCACGTGCTCGCTCACTCTCCCTTCCCCTCTCACATGCTCGCTCACTCTCCCTTCCCCTCTCACGCACTCGCTCACTCTCCCTTCCCTTCTCACGCGCTCGCTCACTCTCCCTGCCGTCTCACGCGCTCGCTCACTCTCCCTTCCCCTCTCACGTGCTCGCTCACTCTCCCTTCCCCTCTCGCGCCTGCTCACTCTCCCTTCCCCTCTCATGTGCTCGCACACTCTTCCTTCCCCTCTCACGTGCTCGCTCACTCTCCCTTCCCCTCTCATGTGCTCCCTCACTCTCCCCTCCCCTCTCACGCGCTCGCTCACTCTCCCTTCCCCTCTCTCACTCTCCCTTCTCCCTCTCACGTGCTCGCTCACTCTCCCTTCCCCTCTCATGTGCTCCCTCACTCGTCACTCACTCTCCCTTCCCCTCTCACGTGTCACTCACTCTCCCTTCCCCTCTCACGCGCTCGCTCACTCTCCCTTCCCCTCTCACGTGCTCGCTCACTCTCCCCTCCCCTCTCACGTGTTCGCTCACCCTCCCTTCCCCTCTCACGTCCTCCCTCACTATCCCTTCCCCTCTCACGCGCTCGCTCACTCTCCCTTCCCCTGTCACGTACTCGCTCACTCTCCCTTCCCCCCTCACGTGCTCGCTCACTTTCCCGTCCCCTCTCACTTACTCGCTCATTCATTCTTCCCCTCTCACATGCTCGCTCACTCTCCCCTCCCCTCTCACGTGCTCGCTCACTCTCCCTTCCCCTCTCACGTACTCGCTCACTCTCCCTTCCCCTCTCACGTACTCGCTCACTCTCCCTTCCCCTCTCACGTACTCGCTCTCTCTCCCTTCCCCTCTCACGTACTCGCTCTCTCTCCCTTCCCCCCTCACGTGCTCAGTCACTCTCCCTTCCCCTCTCACGTACTCGCTCACTCTCCCTTCCCCTCTCACGCGCTCGCACACTCTCCCTTCCCCTCTCACGTGCTCGCTCACTCTCGCTTCCCCCCTCACGCGCACGGTCACTCTCGTTTCCCCCGTCACGTGCTCGCTCACCCTCCCTTCCCCTCTCACGTCCTCCCTCACTATCGCTTCCCCTCTCACCTACTCGCTCACTCTCCCTTACCCCCTCACGTGCTCGCTCACTCTCCCTTCCCCCCTCACGCGCACGGTCACTCTCGCTTCCCCCCTCATGTGCTCGCTCACTCTCCCTTCCCCCCTCACGCGCTCGCTCACTCTCCCCTCCCCTCTCACGCGCTCCCTCACTCTCGCTTCCCCTCTCAGGCGCTCGCTCACTCTCCCTTCCACTCTCACGTGCTCGCTCATTCTCCCTTCCCCTCTCACGCACTCGCTCACTCTCCCTTCCCCTCTCGCGCTCGCTCAATCGCCCTTCCCCTCTCGCGCGCTCGCTCACTCTCCCTTCTCCCTCTCACGCGCTCGCTCACTCTCCCCTCCCCTCTCGCGTGCTCGCTCACTCTCCCTTCCCCTCTCACGCGCTCGCTCACTCTCCCTTACCCTCTCACGTGCTCGCTCACTCTCCCTTCCCCTCTCACGCGCACGCTCACTCTCCCTTCCCCTCTCACGTGCTCGCTCACTCTCCCTTCCCCTCTCTCACTCTCCGTTCCCCTCTCACGCCCTCGCTCACTCTCCCTTCCCCTCTCACGCGCTCGCTCACTCTCCCTTCTCCCTCTCACGCGCTCGCTCACTCTCCCTTCCCCTCTCTCACTCTCCCTTCTCCCTCTCACGTGCTCGCTCACTCTCCCTTCCCCTCTCATGTGCTCCCTCACTCGTCACTCACTCTCACTTCCCCTCTCACGTGTCACTCACTCTCCCTTCCCCTCTCACGCGCTCGCTCACTCTCCCTTCCCCTCTCACGTGCTCGCTCACTCTCCCCTCCCCTCTCACGTGCTCGCTCACCCTCCCTTCCCCTCTCACGTCCTCCCTCACTATCCCTTCCCCTCTCACGCGCTCGCTCACTCTCCCTTCCCCTGTCACGTACTCGCTCACTCTCCCTTCCCCCCTCACGTGCTCGCTCACTCTCCCGTCCCCTCTCACTTACTCGCTCATTCATTCTTCCCCTCTCACATGCTCGCTCACTCTCCCCTCCCCTCTCACGTGCTCGCTCACTCTCCCTTCCCCTCTCACGTACTCGCTCACTCTCCCTTCCCGTCTCACGTACTCGCTCTCTCTCCCTTCCCCCCTCACGTGCTCACTCACTCTCCCTTCCCCTCTCACGTACTCGCTCACTCTCCCTTCCCCTCTCACGCGCTCGCACACTCTCCCTTCCCCTCTCACGTGCTCGCTCACTCTCGCTTCCCCCCTCACGCGCACGGTCACTCTCGTTTCCCCCGTCACGTGCTCGCTCACCCTCCCTTCCCCTCTCACGTCCTCCCTCACTATCGCTTCCCCTCTCACCTACTCGCTCACTCTCCCTTCCCCCCTCACGTGCTCGCTCACTCTCCCTTCCCCCCTCACGCGCACGGTCACTCTCGCTTCCCCCCTCATGTGCTCGCTCACTCTCCCTTCCCCCCTCACGCGCTCGCTCACTCTCCCCTCCCCTCTCATGCGCTCCCTCACTCTCGCTTCCCCTCTCAGGCGCTCGCTCACTCTCCCTTCCACTCTCACGTGCTCGCTCATTCTCCCTTCCCCTCTCACGCACTCGCTCACTCTCCCTTCCCCTCTCGCGCTCGCTCAATCGCCCTTCCCCTCTCGCGCGCTCGCTCACTCTCCCTTCTCCCTCTCACGCGCTCGCTCACTCTCCCCTCCCCTCTCGCGCTCGCACACTCTCCCTTCCCCTCTCATGCGCTCGCTCACTCTCCCTTCCCCTCTCACGCGCTCGCTCACTCTCCCTTCCCCTCTCACGCGCTCGCTCACTCTCCCTTACCCTCTCACGTGCTCGCTCACTCTCCCTTCCCCTCTCACGCGCACGCTCACTCTCCCTTCCCCTCTCACGTGCTCGCTCACTCTCCCTTCCCCTCTCTCACTCTCCGTTCCCCTCTCACGCCCTCGCTCACTCTCCCTTCCCCTCTCACGCGCTCGCTCACTCTCCCTTCTCCCTCTCACGCGCTCGCTCACTCTCCCTTCCCCTCTCATGTGCTCCCTCACTCTCTCTTCCCCTCTCACGTGTCACTCACTCTCCCTTCCCCTCTCACGTGTCACTCACTCACCCTTCCCCTCTCACGCGCTCGCTCACTCACCCTTCCCCTCTCACGCGCTCGCTCACTCTCCCTTCGCCTCTCACGTGCTCGCTCACTCTCCCTTCGCCTCTACACGTGCTCGCTCACTCTCCCTTCCCCCTCACGCGGTCGCTCACTCTCCCTTCCCCTCTCACGTGCTCGCTCACACTCCTTTCCCTCTTACGCCCTCACTCTCCCTTCCCCTCTCACGTGCTCGCTCACTCATCCTTCCCCTCTCACGCGCTCGCTCACTCTCCCTTCCCCTTTCACACGCTCACTCAGTCTCCCTTCCCCTCTCACGTGCTCGCTCACTCTCCCTTCCCCTCTCACGTGCTCGCTCACTCTCCCCTCCCCTCTCACGTGCTCGCTCACTCTCCCCTCCCCTCTCACGTGCTCGCTCACCCTCCCTTCCCCTCTCACGTCCTCCCTCACTATCCCTTCCCCTCTCACGCGCTCGCTCACTCTCCCTTCCCATCTCACGCGCTCGCTCAGTCTCCCTTCTCCCTCTCACGTGCTCGCTCACTCTCTCTTCCCCTCTGACGCGCTCACTCACTCTCCCCTCCCCTCTCATGCACTCGCTCACTCTCCCCTCCTCTCTCACGCGCTCGCTCAATCTCCCTTCCCCTCTCACGCGCTCGCTCACTCTCCCCTCCCCTCTCACGTGCTCGCTCACTATCCCCTCCCCTCTCACGCGCTCGCTCACTCTCCCTTCCCGTCACCCGCGCTCGCTCACTCTCCCTTCCCCTCTCACGTGCTCGCTCACTCTCCCTTCCCCTATCGCGCTCGCTCAATCTCCTTTCGCCTCTCATGCACTCGCTCACTCTCCCCTCCTCTCTCACGCGCTCGCTCAATCTCCCTTCCCCTCTCACGCGCTCCCTCACTCTCCCATTCCCTCTCACGCGCTCGCTCACTCTCCCTTCCCCTCTCATGCGCTCCCTCACTCTCCCTTCCCCTCTCACGTGCTCGCTCACTCTCCCTTCCCCTCTCACGTGCTCGCTCACTCTCCCTTCCCCCCTCACGTGCTCGCTCACTCTCCCCTCCCGTCTCACGTACTCGCTCACTCTCCCTTCCCCCCTCACGCGCTCGCTCACTCTCCCTTCCCCCTCACGTGCTCGCTCACTCTCCCTTCCCCCCTCACGTGCTCGCTCACTCTCCCTTCCCCCCTCATGTGCTCACTCACTCTCCCCTCCCGTCTCACACGCTCGCTCACTCTCCCTTCCCCTCTCACGTGCTCACTCACTCTCCCTTCCCCTCTCACGTGCTCGCTCACTCTCCCTTCCCCTCTCACGCACTCGCTCACTCTCCCTTCCCTTCTCACGCGCTCGCTCACTCTCCCTGCCGTCTCACGCGCTCGCTCACTCTCCCTTCCCCTCTCACGTGCTCGCTCACTCTCCCTTCCCCTCTCGCGCCTGCTCACTCTCCCTTCCCCTCTCACGTGCTCGCTCACTCTCCCTTCCCCTCTCATGTGCTCCCTCACTCTCCCCTCCCCTCTCACGCGCTCGCTCACTCTCCCTTCCCCTCTCACGTCCTCCCTCACTATCGCTTCCCCTCTCACCTACTCGCTCACTCTCCCTTCCCCCCTCACGTGCTCGCTCACTCTCCCTTCCCCTCTCACGTCCTCCCTCACTATCGCTTCCCCTCTCACCTACTCGCTCACTCTCCCTTCCCCCCTCACGTCCTCCCTCACTATCCCTTCCCCTCTCACGTCCTCCCTCACTATCGCTTCCCCTCTCACGTGCTCGCTCACTCTCCCTTCCCCCCTCACGTGCTCGCTCACTCTCCCTTCCCCCCTCACGCGCACGGTCACTCTCGCTTCCCCCCTCATGTGCTCGCTCACTCTCCCTTCCCCCTCAACGCGCTCGCTCACTCTCCCCTCCCCTCTCACGCGCTCCCTCACTCTCGCTTCCCCTCTCAGGCGCTCGCTCACTCTCCCTTCCCCTCTCACGTGCTCGCTCATTCTCCCTACCCCTCTCACGCACTCGCTCACTCTCCCTTCCCCTCTCGCGCTCGCTCAATCGCCCTTCCACTCTCGCGCGCTCACTCACTCTCCCGTCCCCTCTCACGTGCTCGCTCACTCTCCCTTCTCCCTCTCACGCGCTCGCTCACTCTCCCTTCTCCTCTCGCGCTCGCACACTCTCCCTTCCCCTCTCACACGCTCGCTCACTCTCCCTTCCCCTCTCACGCGCTCGCTCACTCTCCCCTCCCCTCTCACGCGCTCGCTCACTCTCCCTTCCCCTCTCACGCGCTCGCTCACTCTCCCTTACCCTCTCACGTGCTCGCTCACTCTCCCTTCCCCTCTCGCGCTCGCACACTCTCCCTTCCCCTCTCATGCGCTCGCTCACTCTCCCTTCCCCTCTCACGCGCACCCTCACTCTCCCTTCCCCTCTCACGTGCTCGCTCACTCTCCCTTCCCCTCTCTCACTCTCCGTTCCCCTCTCACGCCCTCGCTCACTCTCCCTTCCCCTCTCACGCGCTCGCTCACTCTCCCTTCTCCCTCTCACGCGCTCGCTCACTCTCCCTTCGCTTCTCATGTGCTCGGTCACTCTCCCTTCCCCTCTCACGTGCTCACTCACTCACCCTTCCCCTCTCACGCGCTCGCTCACTCTCCCTTCCCCTCTCACGCGCTCGCTCACTCTCCCTTCGCCTCTCACGCGCTCGCTCACTCTCCCTTCGCCTCTCACGCGCTCGCTCAGTCTCCCTTCCCCCTCACGCGGTCGCTCACTCTCCCTTCTCCCTCTCACGTGCTCGCTCACACTCCTTTCCCTCTTATGCCCTCACTCTCCCTTCCCCTCTCACGTGCTCGCTCACACTCCTTTCCCTCTTACGCCCTCACTCTCCCTTCCCCTCTCACGTGCTCACTCACACTCCCTTCCCGTCTTACGTGCTCGCTCACTCTCCCTTCTCCCACTCACGTGCTCGCTCACTCTTCCTTCCCCTCTCACGCGCCTGCTCACTCTCCCTTCCCCTTTCACACGCTCACTCAGTCTCCCTTCCCCTCTCACGTGCTCGCTCACTCTCCCTTCCCCTCTCACGTGCTCGCTCACTCTCCCCTCCCCTCTCACGTACTCGCTCACCCTCCCTTCCCCTCTCACGTCCTCCCTCACTATCCCTTCCCCTCTCACGCGCTCGCTCACTCTCCCTTCCCATCTCACGCGCTCGCTCAGTCTCCCTTCTCCCTCTCACGTGCTCGCTCACTCTCTCTTCCCCTCTGACGCGCTCACTCACACTCCCCTCCCCTCTCATGCACTCGCTCACTCTCCCCTCCTCTCTCACGCGCTCGCTCAATCTCCCTTCCCCTCTCACGCGCTCGCTCACTCTCCCCTCCCCTCTCACGTGCTCGCTCACTATCCCCTCCCCTCTCACGCGCTCGCTCACTCTCCCTTCCCGTCACCCGCGCTCGCTCACTCTCCCTTCCCCTCTCACGTGCTCGATCACTCTCCCTTCCCCTATCGCGCTCGCTCAATCTCCTTTCGCCTCTCATGCACTCGCTCACTCTCCCCTCCTCTCTCACGCGCTCGGTCAATCTCCCTTCCCCTCTCACGCGCTCCCTCACTCTCCCATCCCCTCTCACGCGCTCCCTCACTCTCCCTTCCCCTCTCACGCGCTCCCTCACTCTCCCTTCCCCTCTCACGGGTTCGTTCACTCTCCCATCCCCTCTCACGAGCTCGCTCACTCTCCCCTCCCCTCTCACACGCTCGCTCACTCTCCCCTCCCGTCTCACTTGCTCACTCACACTCCCTTCCCCTCTCACGTGCTCACTCACTCTCCCTTCCCCTCTCACGTGCTCGCTCACTCTCCCTTCCCCTCTCACGTGCTCGCTCACTCTCCCTTCCCTTCTCACGCGCTCGCTCACTCTCCCTCCCGTCTCACGCGCTCGCTCACTCTCCCTTCCCCTCTCACGTGCTCGCTCAATCTCCCTTCGCCTCTCACGCGTTCCCTCACTCTCCCTTCCCCTCTCACGCGTTCGCTCACTCTCCCTTCCCCTCTCACGCGCTCGCTCACTCTCCCTTCCCCTCTCGCGCTTGCTCACTCTCCCTTCCCCTCTCACGCGCTCGCTCACTCTCCCTTCCCCTCTCATGTGCTCGCTCACTCTCCCTTCCCCTCTCATGTGCTCCCTCACTCTCCCCTCCCCTCTCACGCGCTCGCTCACTCTCCCTTCCCCTCTCTCACGCCCTCGCTCACTCTCACTTCCCCTCTCACGCGCTCGCTCACTCTCCCTTCTCCCTCTCACGCGCTCGCTCACTCTCCCTTCTCCCTCTCACACGCTCGCTCACTCTCCCTTCCCCTCTCACAGGCTCGCTCACTCTCCCTTCCCCTCTCACGTGCTCGCTCAGTCTCCCTTCTCCTCTCACACGCTCACTCACTCTCACTTCCCCTCTCACGCGCTCGCTCACTCTCCCTTCCCCTCTCACGCGCTCGCTCACTCTCCCCTCCCGTCTCACGTACTCGCTCACACTCCCCTCCCCACTCACGCGCTCGCTCACTCTCCCTTCCCCTCTCACGCGCTCGCTCACTCTCCCCTCCCCTCTCACGTGCTCGCTCACTCTCCCGTCCCCTCTCACGTGCTCGCTCACTCTCCCCTCCCCTCTCACACACTCGCTCACTCTCCCCTCCCGTCTCACGCGCTCGCTCACTCTCCCTTCCCCTCTCACGTGCTCACTCACTCTCCCTTCCCCTCTCACGTCCTCCGTCACTCTCCCTTCCCCTCTCACGCGCTCGCTCACTCTCCCTTCCCCCCTCACGTGCTCGCTCACTCTCCCTTCCCCTCTCACACGCTCGCTCACTCTCCCTTCCCTTCTCACGTGCTCGCTCACTCTCCCTCCCGTCTCACGCGCACGCTCACTCTCCCTTCCCCTCTCACGTGCTCGCTCACTCTCCCTTCCCCTCTCGCGCTTGCTCACTCTCCCTTCCCCTCTCATGTGCTCCCTCACTCTCCCCTCCCCTCTCACGTGCTCGCTCACTCTCCCTTCCCCTCTCACGCGGTCGCTCACTCTCCCTTCTCCCTCTCACGTGCTCACTCACTGTCCCTTCCCGTCTCACGTGCTCGCTCACTCTCCCTTCGCCTCTCACGTGCTCGCTCACTCTCCCTTACCCCTCACGCGGTCGCTCACTCTCCCTTCTCCCTCTCACGTGCTCACTCACTGTCCCTTCCCGTCTCACGTGCTCGCTCACTCTCCCTTCCCCTCTCACGTGCTCGCTCACACTCCTTTCCCTCTTACTCCCTCACTCTCCCTTCCCCTCTCACCTGCTCGCTCACACTCCTTTCCCTCTTACGCCCTCACTCTCCCTTCTCCCACTCACTTGCTCACTCACACTCCCTTCCCGTCTTACGTGCTCGCTCACTCTCCCTTCTCCCACTCACGTGCTCGCTCACTCTTCCTTCCCCTCTCACGCGCCCGCTCACTCTCCCTTCCCCTTTCACACGCTCACTCAGTATCCCTTCCCCTCTCACGTGCTCGCTCACTCTCCCTTCCCCTCTCACGTGCTCGCTCACTCTCCCTTCCCCCCTCACGTGCTCACTCACTCTCTCTTCCCCTCTCACGTACTCGCTCACTCTCCCTTCGCCTCTCACGCGCTCGCACACTCTCCCTTCCCCTCTCACGTGCTCGCTCACTCTCGCTTCCCCCCTCACGCGCACGGTCACTCTCGTTTCCCCCCTCACGTGCTCGCTCACCCTCCCTTCCCCTCTCACGTCCTCCCTCACTATCCCTTCCCCTCTCACGTCCTCCCTCACTATCCCTTCCCCTCTCACGTGCTCGCTCACTCTCCCTTCCCCCCTCACGTGCTCGCTCACTCTCCCTTCCCCCTCACATGCTCGCTCACTCTCGCTTCCCCCTCACGCGCACGGTCACTCTCGCTTCCCCCCTCATGTGCTCGCTCACTCTCCCCTCCCCTCTCACGCGCTCCCTCACTCTCGCTTCCCCTCTCAGGCGCTCGGTCACTCTCCCTTCCCCTCTCACGTGCTCACTCACTCTCCCTTCTCCTCTCGCGCTCGCTCACTCTCCCTTCCCCTCTCACGCGCTCGCTCACTCTCCCGTCCCCTCTCACATGCTCGCTCACTCTCCCTTCTCCCTTTCACGCGCTCGCTCACTCTCCCTTCCCCTCTCATGCGCTCGCTCACTCTCCCTTCCCCTCTCACGCGCTCGCTCACTCTCCCTTCCCCTCTCACGCGCTCGCTCACTCTCCCTTACCCTCTCACGTGCTCGCTCACTCTCCCATCCCCTCTCACGCGCTCCCTTACTCTCCCTTCCCCTCTCACGTGCTCCCTCACTCTCCCCTCCCCTCTCACGTGCTCCCTCACTCTCCCCTCCCCTCTCACACGCTCGCTCACTCTCCCTTCCCCTCTCGCGCTCGCTCACTCTCCCTTCCCCTCTCACACGCTCGCTCACTCTCCCTTCCCCTCTCATGTGCTCGCTCACTCTCCCCTCCCCTCTCACCCGCTCGCTCACTCTCCCTTCCCCTCTCGCGTGCTCGCTCACTCTCCCTCTTACGCCCTCACTCTCCCTTCTCCCACTCACGTGCTCACTCACTCTCCCTTCCCCTCACATGCTCGCTCACTCTCCCTTCCCCTCTCACGCGCTCGCTCAATCTCCTTTTGCCTCTCACGCGCTCCCTCACTCTCCTTTCCCCTCTCACGCGTTCCCACACTCTCCCCTCCCCTCTCACACGCTCCCTCACTCTCCCTTCCCCTCTCACGCACTCGCTCACTCTCCCTTCCCCTCTCACGCGCTCCCTCACTCTCCCTTCCCCTCTCACGCGCTCGCTCACTCTCCCTTCCCCTCCCACCTGCTCGCTCACACTCCTTTCCCTCTTACGCCCTCACTCTCCCTTCTCCCACTCACTTGCTCACTCACACTCCCTTCCCGTCTTACGTGCTCGCTCACTCTCCCTTCTCCCACTCACGTGCTCGCTCACTCTTCCTTCCCCTCTCACGCGCCCGCTCACTCTCCCTTCCCCTTTCACACGCTCACTCAGTATCCCTTCCCCTCTCACGTGCTCGCTCACTCTCCCTTCCCCTCTCACGTGCTCGCTCACTCTCCCTTCCCCCCTCACGTGCTCACTCACTCTCTCTTCCCCTCTCACGTACTCGCTCACTCTCCCTTCGCCTCTCACGCGCTCGCACACTCTCCCTTCCCCTCTCACGTGCTCGCTCACTCTCGCTTCCCCCCTCACGCGCACGGTCACACTCGTTTCGCCCCTCACGTGCTCGCTCACCCTCCCTTCCCCTCTCACGTCCTCCCTCACTATCCCTTCCCCTCTCACGTCCTCCCTCACTATCCCTTCCCCTCTCACGTGCTCGCTCACTCTCCCTTCCCCCCTCACGTGCTCGCTCACTCTCCCTTCCCCCTCACATGCTCGCTCACTCTCGCTTCCCCCTCACGCGCACGGTCACTCTCGCTTCCCCCCTCATGTGCTCGCTCACTCTCCCCTCCCCTCTCACGCGCTCCCTCACTCTCGCTTCCCCTCTCAGGCGCTCGGTCACTCTCCCTTCCCCTCTCACGTGCTCACTCACTCTCCCTTCTCCTCTCGCGCTCGCTCACTCTCCCTTCCCCTCTCACGCGCTCGCTCACTCTCCCGTCCCCTCTCACATGCTCGCTCACTCTCCCTTCTCCCTCTCACGCGCTCGCTCACTCTCCCTTCCCCTCTCATGCGCTCGCTCACTCTCCCTTCCCCTCTCACGCGCTCGCTCACTCTCCCTTCCCCTCTCACGCGCTCGCTCACTCTCCCTTACCCTCTCACGTGCTCGCTCACTCTCCCATCCCCTCTCACGCGCTCCCTTACTCTCCCTTCCCCTCTCACGTGCTCCCTCACTCTCCCCTCCCCTCTCACGTGCTCCCTCACTCTCCCCTCCCCTCTCACACGCTCGCTCACTCTCCCTTCCCCTCTCGCGCTCGCTCACTCTCCCTTCCCCTCTCACACGCTCGCTCACTCTCCCTTCCCCTCTCATGTGCTCGCTCACTCTCCCCTCCCCTCTCACCCGCTCGCTCACTCTCCCTTCCCCTCTCGCGTGCTCGCTCACTCTCCCTCTTACGCCCTCACTCTCCCTTCTCCCACTCACGTGCTCACTCACTCTCCCTTCCCCTCTCACATGCTCGCTCACTCTCCCTTCCCCTCTCACGCGCTCGCTCAATCTCCTTTTGCCTCTCACGCGCTCCCTCACTCTCCTTTCCCCTCTCACGCGTTCCCACACTCTCCCCTCCCCTCTCACACGCTCCCTCACTCTCCCTTCCCCTCTCACGCACTCGCTCACTCTCCCTTCCCCTCTCACGCGCTCCCTCACTCTCCCTTCCCCTCTCACGCGCTCGCTCACTCTCCCTTCCCCTCTCACGCGCTCGCTCCCTCTCCCTTCCCCTCTCATGTGCTCGCTCACTCTCCCCTCCCCTCTCACGCGCTCGCTCACTCTCCCCTCGCGTCTCACCCGCTCGCTCACTCTCCCTTCCCCTCTCACGCGCTCGCTCACTCTCCCTTCCCCTCTCGCGTGCTCGCTCACTCTCCCTTCCCCTCTCGCGTGCTCGCTCACTCTCCCTCTTACGCCCTCACTCTCCCTTCTCCCACTCACGTGCTCTCTCACTCTCCCTTCCCGTCTTACGTGCTCGCTCACTCTCCCTTCCCCTCTCACGTGCTCGCTCACACTCCTTTCCCTCTTATACCCTCACTCTCCCTTCTCCCACTCACGTGCTCACTCACTCTTCCTTCCCCTCTCACGTGCTCGCTCACTCTCCCTTCCCTTCTCACGAGCTCCCTCACTCTCCCTTCCCCTCTCACTTGCTCGCTCACTCTCCCTTCCCCTCTCGCGCTCGCTCAATCTCCTTTTGCCTCTCACGCTCTCCCTCACTCTCCTTTCCCCTCTCACGCGTTCCCACACTCTCCCCTCCCCTCTCACACGCTCCCTCACTCTCCCTTCCCCTCTCACGCGCTCGCTCACTCTCCCTTCCCCTCTCACGCACTCGGTCACTCTCCCTTCCCCTCTCACGCACTCGCTCACTCTCCCTTCCCCTCTCACGCGCTCCCTCACTCTCCCTTCCCCCTCACGCGCTCGCTCACTCTCCCTTCCCCTCTCACACGCTCGCTCACTCTCCCTTCCCCTCTCACGCGCTCGCTCACTCTCCCTTCCCCTCTCACGCGCTCGCTCACTCTCCCTTCCCCTCTCACGCGCTCGCTCACTCTCCCTTCCCCTCTCGCGCGCTCGCTCACTCTCCCTTCCCCTCTCACACGCTCGCTCACTCTCCCTTCCCCTCTCATGTGCTCGCTCACTCTCCCCTCCCCTCTCACGCGCTTGCTCACTCTAACCTCGCGTCTCACCCGCTCGCTCACTCTCCCTTCCCCTCTCACGCGCTCGCTCACTCACCCTTCCCCTCTCGCGTGCTCGCTCACTCTCCCTTTTCCTCTCTCACTCTCCCTTCCCCTCTCACGCACTCGCTCACTCTCCCTTCCCCTCTCACCTGCTCGCTCACTCTCCCTTCCCCTCTCTCACTCTCCCTTCCCCTCTCTCACTCTCCCTTCCCCTCTCACCTGCTTGCTCACTCTCCCATCCCCTCTCTCACTCTCCCTTCCGCTCTCTCACTCTCCCTTCCACTCTCACGCGCTCGCTCACACTCCTTTCCCTCTTACGCCCTCACTCTCCCTTCTCCCACTCACGTGCTCACTCACTCTCCCTTCCCCTCTCACTTACTCTTCCCCTCTCACATGCTCGCTCACTCTCCCCTCCCCTCTCACGTGCTCGCTCACTCTCCCTTCCCCTCTCACGTACTCGCTCACTCTCTCTTCCCCTCTCACATGCTCGCTCACTCTCCCCTCCCCTCTCACGTGCTCGCTCACCCTCCCTTCCCCTCTCACGTCCTCCCTCACTATCCCTTCCCCTCTCACGTCCTCCCTCACTATCCCTTCCCCTCTCACGTGCTCGCTCACTCTCCCTTCCCCCCTCACGTGCTCGCTCACTCTCCCTTCCCCCCTCACATGCTCGCTCACTCTCGCTTCCCCCCTCACGCGCACTCTCGCTTCCCCCCTCATGTGCTCGCTCACTCTCCCCTCCCCTCTCACGCGCTCCCTCACTCTCGCTTCCCCTCTCAGGCGCTCGCTCACTCTCCCTTCCCCTCTCACGTGCTCGCTCATTCTCCCTTCCCCTCTCACGCTCGCTCAATCGCCCTTCCCCTCTCACGCGCTCGCTCACTCTCCCGTCCCCTCTCACATGCTCGCTCACTCTCCCTTCTCCCTCTCACGCGCTCGCTCACTATCCCCTCCCCTCTCGCGCTCGCTCACTCTCCCCTCCCCTCTCGCGCTCGCTCACTCTCCATTCCCCTCTCACGCGCTCGCTCACTCTCCCTTCCCCTCTCACGCGCTCGCTCACTCTCCCTTCCCCTCTCACGCGCTCGCTCACTCTCCCTTCCCCTCTCACGCGCTCGCTCACTCTCCCTTACCCTCTCACGTGCTCGCTCACTCTCCCATCCCCACTCACGCGCACCCTCACTCTCCCTTCCCCTCTCACGCTCGCTCAATCTCCTTTCGCCACTCACACGCTCCCTCACTCTCCCTTCCCCTCTCACGTGCTCCCTCACTCTCCCCTCCCCTCTCACGTGCTCCCTCACTCTCCCCTCCCCTCTCACACGCTCGCTCACTCTCCCTTCCCCTCTCACGCGCTCGCTCACTCTTCCTTCCCCTCTCACGCGCTCGCTCACTCTCCCTTCCCCTCTCGCGCGCTCGCTCACTCTCCCTTCCCCTCTCACACGCTCGCTCACTCTCCCTTCCCCTCTCATGTGCTCGCTCACTCTCCCCTCCCCTCTCACCCGCTCGCTCACTCTCCCCTCGCGTCTCACCCGCTCGCTCACTCTCCCTTCCCCTCTCACGCGCTCGCTCACTCTCCCTTCCCCTCTCGCGCTCGCTCACTCTCCCTTCCCCTCTCACACGCTCGCTCACTCTCCCTTCCCCTCTCATGTGCTCGCTCACTCTCCCCTCCCCTCTCACGCGCTCGCTCACTCTCTCCTCGCGTCTCACCCGCTCGCTCACTCTCCCTTCCCCTCTCACGCGCTCGCTCACTCTCCCTTCCCCTCTCGCGTGCTCGCTCACTCTCCCTTCCCCTCTCGCGTGCTCGCTCACTCTCCCTCTTACGCCCTCACTCTCCCTTCTCCCACTCACGTGCTCACTCACTCTCCCTTCCCGTCTTACGTGCTCGCTCACTCTCCCTTCCCCTCTCACGTGCTCGCTCACACTCCTTTCCCTCTTATGCCCTCACTCTCCCTTCTCCTACTCACGTGCTCACTCACTCTTCCTTCCCCTCTCACGTGCTCGCTCACTCTCCCTTCCCTTCTCACGAGCTCCCTCACTCTCCCTTCCCCTCTCACTTGCTCGCTCACTCTCCCTTCCCCTCTCGCGCTCGCTCAATCTCCTTTTGCCTCTCACGCTCTCCCTCACTCTCCTTTCCCCTCTCACGCGTTCCCACACTCTCCTCTCCCCTCCCCTCTCACACGCTCCCTCACTCTCCCTTCCCCTCTCACGCGCTCGCTCACTCTCCCTTCCCCTCTCACGCACTCGCTCACTCTCCCTTCCCCTCTCACGCACTCGCTCACTCTCCCTTCCCCTCTCACGCGCTCCCTCACTCTCCCTTCCCCCTCACGCGCTCGCTCACTCTCCCTTCCCCTCTCACACGCTCGCTCACTCTCCCTTCCCCTCTCACGCGCTCGCTCACTCTCCCTTCCCCTCTCACGCGCTCGCTCACTCTCCCTTCCCCTCTCACGCGCTCGCTCACTCTCCCTTCCCCTCTCGCGCACTCGCTCACTCTCCCTTCCCCTCTCACACGCTCGCTCACTCTCCCTTCCCCTCTCATGTGCTCGCTCACTCTCCCCTCCCCTCTCACGCGCTCGCTCACTCTAACCTCGCGTCTCACCCGCTCGCTCACTCTCCCTTCCCCTCTCACGCGCTCGCTCACTCACCCTTCCCCTCTCGCGTGCTCGCTCACTCTCCCTTTTCCTCTCTCACTCTCCCTTCCCCTCTCACGCACTCGCTCACTCTCCCTTCCCCTCTCACCTGCTCGCTCACTCTCCCTTCCCCTCTCTCACTCTCCCTTCCCCTCTCTCACTCTCCCTTCCCCTCTCACCTGCTTGCTCACTCTCCCATCCCCTCTCTCACTCTCACTTCCGCTCTCTCACTCTCCCTTCCACTCTCACGCGCTCGCTCACACTCCTTTCCCTCTTACGCCCTCACTCTCCCTTCTCCCACTCACGTGCTCACTCACTCTCCCTTCCCCTCTCACTTACTCTTCCCCTCTCACATGCTCGCTCACTCTCCCCTCCCCTCTCACGTGCTCGCTCACTCTCCCTTCCCCTCTCACGTACTTGCTCACTCTCTCTTCCCCTCTCACATGCTCGCTCACTCTCCCCTCCCCTCTCACACGCTCGCTCACCCTCCCTTCCCCTCTCACGTCCTCCCTCACTATCCCTTCCCCTCTCACGTGCTCGCTCACCCTCCCTTCCCCTCTCACGTCCTCCCTCACTATCCCTTCCCCTCTCACGTCCTCCCTCACTATCCCTTCCCCTCTCACGTGCTCGCTCACTCTCCCTTCCCCCCTCACGTGCTCGCTCACTCTCCCTTCCCCCCTCACATGCTCGCTCACTCTCGCTTCCCCCCTCACGCGCACGGTCACACTCGCTTCCCCCCTCATGTGCTCGCTCACTCTCCCCTCCCCTCTCACGCGCTCCCTCACTCTCGCTTCCCCTCTCAGGCGCTCGCTCACTCTCCCTTCCCCTCTCACGTGCTCGCTCATTCTCCCTTCCCCTCTCACGCTCGCTCAATCGCCCTTCCCCTCTCACGCGCTCGCTCACTCTCCCGTCCCCTCTCACATGCTCGCTCACTCTCGCTTATCCCTCTCACGCGCTCGCTCACTATCCCCTCCCCTCTCGCGCTCGCTCACTCTCCCCTCCCCTCTCGCGCTCGCTCACTCTCCATTCCCCTCTCACGCGCTCGCTCACTCTCCCTTCCCCTCTCACGCGCTCGCTCACTCTCCCTTCCCCTCTCACGCGCTCGCTCACTCTCCCTTACCCTCTCACGTGCTCGCTCACTCTCCCATCCCCACTCACGCGCACCCTCACTCTCCCTTCCCCTCTCACGCTCGCTCAATCTCCTTTCGCCACTCACGCGCTCCCTCACTCTCCCTTCCCCTCTCACGTGCTCCCTCACTCTCCCCTCCCCTCTCACGTGCTCCCTCACTCTCCCCTCCCCTCTCACGTGCTCCCTCACTCTCCCCTCCCCTCTCACACGCTCGCTCACTCTCCCTTCCCCTCTCACGCGCTCGCTCACTCTCCCTTCCCCTCTCACGCGCTCGCTCACTCTCCCTTCCCCTCTCGCGCGCTCGCTCACTCTCCCTTCCCCTCTCACACGCTCGCTCACTCTCCCTTCCCCTCTCATGTGCTCGCTCACTCTCCCCTCCCCTCTCACGCGCTCGCTCACTCTCCCTTCCCCTCTCGCGCTCGCTCACTCTCCTTTTCCCCTCTCACACGCTCGCTCACTCTCCCTTCCCCTCTCATGTGCTCGCTCACTCTCCCCTCCCCTCTCACGCGCTCGCTCACTCTCCCCTCGCGTCTCACCCGCTCGCTCACTCTCCCTTCCCCTCTCACGCGCTCGCTCACTCTCCCTTCCCCTCTCGCGTGCTCGCTCACTCTCCCTTCCCCTCTCGCGTGCTCGCTCACTCTCCCTCTTACGCCCTCACTCTCCCTTCTCCCACTCACGTGCTCTCTCACTCTCCCTTCCCGTCTTACGTGCTCGCTCACTCTCCCTTCCCCTCTCACGTGCTCGCTCACACTCCTTTCCCTCTTATACCCTCACTCTCCCTTCTCCCACTCACGTGCTCACTCACTCTTCCTTCCCCTCTCACGTGCTCGCTCACTCTCCCTTCCCTTCTCACGAGCTCCCTCACTCTCCCTTCCCCTCTCACTTGCTCGCTCACTCTCCCTTCCCCTCTCGCGCTCGCTCAATCTCCTTTTGCCTCTCACGCTCTCCCTCACTCTCCTTTCCCCTCTCACGCGTTCCCACACTCTCCCCTCCCCTCTCACACGCTCCCTCACTCTCCCTTCCCCTCTCACGCGCTCGCTCACTCTCCCTTCCCCTCTCACGCACTCGGTCACTCTCCCTTCCCCTCTCACGCACTCGCTCACTCTCCCTTCCCCTCTCACGCGCTCCCTCACTCTCCCTTCCCCCTCACGCGCTCGCTCACTCTCCCTTCCCCTCTCACACGCTCGCTCACTCTCCCTTCCCCTCTCACGCGCTCGCTCACTCTCCCTTCCCCTCTCACGCGCTCGCTCACTCTCCCTTCCCCTCTCACGCGCTCGCTCACTCTCCCTTCCCCTCTCGCGCGCTCGCTCACTCTCCCTTCCCCTCTCACACGCTCGCTCACTCTCCCTTCCCCTCTCATGTGCTCGCTCACTCTCCCCTCCCCTCTCACGCGCTCGCTCACTCTAACCTCGCGTCTCACCCGCTCGCTCACTCTCCCTTCCCCTCTCACGCGCTCGCTCACTCACCCTTCCCCTCTCGCGTGCTCGCTCACTCTCCCTTTTCCTCTCTCACTCTCCCTTCCCCTCTCACGCACTCGCTCACTCTCCCTTCCCCTCTCACCTGCTCGCTCACTCTCCCTTCCCCTCTCTCACTCTCCCTTCCCCTCTCTCACTCTCCCTTCCCCTCTCACCTGCTTGCTCACTCTCCCATCCCCTCTCTCACTCTCCCTTCCGCTCTCTCACTCTCCCTTCCACTCTCACGCGCTCGCTCACACTCCTTTCCCTCTTACGCCCTCACTCTCCCTTCTCCCACTCACGTGCTCACTCACTCTCCCTTCCCCTCTCACTTACTCTTCCCCTCTCACATGCTCGCTCACTCTCCCCTCCCCTCTCACGTGCCCGCTCACTCTCCCTTCCCCTCTCACGTACTCGCTCACTCTCTCTTCCCCTCTCACATGCTCGCTCACTCTCCCCTCCCCTCTCACGTGCTCGCTCACCCTCCCTTCCCCTCTCACGTCCTCCCTCACTATCCCTTCCCCTCTCACGTCCTCCCTCACTATCCCTTCCCCTCTCACGTGCTCGCTCACTCTCCCTTCCCCCCTCACGTGCTCGCTCACTCTCCCTTCCCCCCTCACATGCTCGCTCACTCTCGCTTCCCCCCTCACGCGCACTCTCGCTTCCCCCCTCATGTGCTCGCTCACTCTCCCCTCCCCTCTCACGCGCTCCCTCACTCTCGCTTCCCCTCTCACGTGCTCGCTCATTCTCCCTTCCCCTCTCACGCTCGCTCAATCGCCCTTCCCCTCTCACGTCCTCCCTCACTATCCCTTCCCCTCTCACGTGCTCGCTCACTCTCCCTTCCCCCCTCACGTGCTCGCTCACTCTCCCTTCCCCCCTCACATGCTCGCTCACTCTCGCTTCCCCCCTCACGCGCACTCTCGCTTCCCCCCTCATGTGCTCGCTCACTCTCCCCTCCCCTCTCACGTGCCCGCTCACTCTCCCTTCCCCTCTCACGTGCTCGCTCATTCTCCCTTCCCCTCTCACGCTCGCTCAATCGCCCTTCCCCTCTCACGCGCTCGCTCACTCTCCCGTCCCCTCTCACATGCTCGCTCACTCTCCCTTCTCCCTCTCACGCGCTCGCTCACTATCCCCTCCCCTCTCGCGCTCGCTCACTCTCCCCTCCCCTCTCGCGCTCGCTCACTCTCCATTCCCCTCTCACGCGCTCGCTCACTCTCCCTTCCCCTCTCACGCGCTCGCTCACTCTCCCTTCCCCTCTCACGCGCTCGCTCACTCTCCCTTCCCCTCTCACGCGCTCGCTCACTCTCCCTTACCCTCTCACGTGCTCGCTCACTCTCCCATCCCCACTCACGCGCACCCTCACTCTCCCTTCCCCTCTCACGCTCGCTCAATCTCCTTTCGCCACTCACACGCTCCCTCACTCTCCCTTCCCCTCTCACGTGCTCCCTCACTCTCCCCTCCCCTCTCACGTGCTCCCTCACTCTCCCCTCCCCTCTCACACGCTCGCTCACTCTCCCTTCCCCTCTCACGCGCTCGCTCACTCTTCCTTCCCCTCTCACGCGCTCGCTCACTCTCCCTTCCCCTCTCGCGCGCTCGCTCACTCTCCCTTCCCCTCTCACACGCTCGCTCACTCTCCCTTCCCCTCTCATGTGCTCGCTCACTCTCCCCTCCCCTCTCACCCGCTCGCTCACTCTCCCCTCGCGTCTCACCCGCTCGCTCACTCTCCCTTCCCCTCTCACGCGCTCGCTCACTCTCCCTTCCCCTCTCGCGCTCGCTCACTCTCCCTTCCCCTCTCACACGCTCGCTCACTCTCCCTTCCCCTCTCATGTGCTCGCTCACTCTCCCCTCCCCTCTCACGCGCTCGCTCACTCTCCCCTCGCGTCTCACCCGCTCGCTCACTCTCCCTTCCCCTCTCACGCGCTCGCTCACTCTCCCTTCCCCTCTCACGCGCTCGCTCACTCTCCCTTCCCCTCTCGCGTGCTCGCTCACTCTCCCTTCCCCTCTCGCGTGCTCGCTCACTCTCCCTCTTACGCCCTCACTCTCCCTTCTCCCACTCACGTGCTCACTCACTCTCCCTTCCCGTCTTACGTGCTCGCTCACTCTCCCTTCCCCTCTCACGTGCTCGCTCACACTCCTTTCCCTCTTATGCCCTCACTCTCCCTTCTCCCACTCACGTGCTCACTCACTCTTCCTTCCCCTCTCACGTGCTCGCTCACTCTCCCTTCCCTTCTCACGAGCTCCCTCACTCTCCCTTCCCCTCTCACTTGCTCGCTCACTCTCCCTTCCCCTCTCGCGCTCGCTCAATCTCCTTTTGCCTCTCACGCTCTCCCTCACTCTCCTTTCCCCTCTCACGCGTTCCCACACTCTCCTCTCCCCTCCCCTCTCACACGCTCCCTCACTCTCCCTTCCCCTCTCACGCGCTCGCTCACTCTCCCTTCCCCTCTCACGCACTCGCTCACTCTCCCTTCCCCTCTCACGCACTCGCTCACTCTCCCTTCCCCTCTCACGCGCTCCCTCACTCTCCCTTCCCCTCTCACGCGCTCGCTCACTCTCCCTTCCCCTCTCACGCGCTCGCTCACTCTCCCTTCCCCTCTCACGCGCTCGCTCACTCTCCCTTCCCCTCTCACGCGCTCGCTCACTCTCCCTTCCCCTCTCGCGCACTCGCTCACTCTCCCTTCCCCTCTCACACGCTCGCTCACTCTCCCTTCCCCTCTCATGTGCTCGCTCACTCTCCCCTCCCCTCTCACGCGCTCGCTCACTCTAACCTCGCGTCTCACCCGCTCGCTCACTCTCCCTTCCCCTCTCACGCGCTCGCTCACTCACCCTTCCCCTCTCGCGTGCTCGCTCACTCTCCCTTCCCCTCTCTCACTCTCCCTTCCCCTCTCACGCACTCGCTCACTCTCCCTTCCCCTCTCACCTGCTCGCTCACTCTCCCTTCCCCTCTCTCACTCTCCCTTCCCCTCTCTCACTCTCCCTTCCCCTCTCACCTGCTTGCTCACTCTCCCATCCCCTCTCTCACTCTCCCTTCCGCTCTCTCACTCTCCCTTCCACTCTCACGCGCTCGCTCACACTCCTTTCCCTCTTACGCCCTCACTCTCCCTTCTCCCACTCACGTGCTCACTCACTCTCCCTTCCCCTCTCACTTACTCTTCCCCTCTCACATGCTCGCTCACTCTCCCCTCCCCTCTCACGTGCTCGCTCACTCTCCCTTCCCCTCTCACGTACTTGCTCACTCTCTCTTCCCCTCTCACATGCTCGCTCACTCTCCCCTCCCCTCTCACACGCTCGCTCACCCTCCCTTCCCCTCTCACGTCCTCCCTCACTATCCCTTCCCCTCTCACGTGCTCGCTCACCCTCCCTTCCCCTCTCACGTCCTCCCTCACTATCCCTTCCCCTCTCACGTCCTCCCTCACTATCCCTTCCCCTCTCACGTGCTCGCTCACTCTCCCTTCCCCCCTCACGTGCTCGCTCACTCTCCCTTCCCCCCTCACATGCTCGCTCACTCTCGCTTCCCCCCTCACGCGCACGGTCACACTCGCTGCCCCCCTCATGTGCTCGCTCACTCTCCCCTCCCCTCTCACGCGCTCCCTCACTCTCGCTTCCCCTCTCAGGCGCTCGCTCACTCTCCCTTCCCCTCTCACGTGCTCGCTCATTCTCCCTTCCCCTCTCACGCTCGCTCAATCGCCCTTCCCCTCTCACGCGCTCGCTCACTCTCCCGTCCCCTCTCACATGCTCGCTCACTCTCGCTTCTCCCTCTCACGCGCTCGCTCACTATCCCCTCCCCTCTCGCGCTCGCTCACTCTCCCCTCCCCTCTCGCGCTCGCTCACTCTCCATTCCCCTCTCACGCGCTCGCTCACTCTCCCTTCCCCTCTCACGCGCTCGCTCACTCTCCCTTCCCCTCTCACGCGCTCGCTCACTCTCCCTTACCCTCTCACGTGCTCGCTCACTCTCCCATCCCCACTCACGCGCACCCTCACTCTCCCTTCCCCTCTCACGCTCGCTCAATCTCGTTTCGCCACTCACGCGCTCCCTCACTCTCCCTTCCCCTCTCACGTGCTCCCTCACTCTCCCCTCCCCTCTCACGTGCTCCCTCACTCTCCCCTCCCCTCTCACACGCTCGCTCACTCTCCCTTCCCCTCTCACGCGCTCGCTCACTCTCCCTTCCCCTCTCACGCGCTCGCTCACTCTCCCTTCCCCTCTCGCGCGCTCGCTCACTCTCCCTTCCCCTCTCACACGCTCGCTCACTCTCCCTTCCCCTCTCATGTGCTCGCTCACTCTCCCCTCCCCTCTCACCCGCTCGCTCACTCTCCCCTCGCGTCTCACCCGCTCGCTCACTCTCCCTTCCCCTCTCACGCGCTCGCTCACTCTCCCTTCCCCTCTCACGCGCTCGCTCACTCTCCCTTCCCCTCTCACGTGCTCGCTCACTCTCCCTTCCCCTCTCACGCGCTCGCTCACTCTCCCTTTCCCTCTCACGTGCTCGCTCACTCTCCCTTTCCCTCTCACGTGCTCGCTCACTCTCCCTTTCCCTCTCACGTGCTCGCTCACTCTCCCTTCCCCTCTCACGCGCTCCCTCACTCTCCCTTCCCCTCTCACGTGCTCGCTCACTCTCCCTTCCCCTCTCGCGCTCACTCAATCTCCTTTAGCCTCTCACGCGCTCCCTCACTCTCCTTTCCCCTCTCACGCGTTCCCACACTCTCCCCTCCCCTCTCACACGCTCCCTCACTCTCCCTTCCCCTCTCACGCGCTCCCTCACTCTCCCTTCCCCTCTCACGCACTCGCTAACTCTCCCTTCCCCTCTCACGCGCTCCCTCACTCTCCCTTCCCCTCTCACGCGCCCGCTCACTCTCCCTTCCCCTCTCACGCGCTCGCTCACTCTCCCTTCCCCTCTCACGCGCTCGCTCACTCTCCCTTCCCCTCTCGCGCTCGCACACTCTCCCTTCCCCTCTCACACGCTCGCTCACTCTCCCTTCCCCTCTCATGTGCTCGCTCACTCTCCCCGCCCCTCTCACGCGCTCGCTCACTCTCCCCTCGCGTCTCACCCGCTCGCTCACTCTCCCTTCCCCTCTCACGCGCTCGCTCACTCTCCCTTCCCCTCTCGCGTGCTCGCTCACTCTCCCTTCCCCTCTCGCGTGCTCGCTCACTCTCCCTCTTACGCCCTCACTCTCCCTTCTCCCACTCACGTGCTCACTCACTCTCCCTTCCCGTCTTACGTGCTCGCTCACTCTCCCTTCCCCTCTCACGCGCTCGCTCACACTCCTTTCGCTCTTATGCCCTCACTCTCCCTTCTCCCACTCACGTGCTCACTCACTCTTCCTTCCCCTCTCACGCGCTCGCTCACTCTCCCTTCCCCTCTCGCGTGCTCGCTCACTCTCCCTTCCCCTCTCACGCGCTCGCTCACTCTCCCTTCCCCTCTCACGCACTCGCTCACTCTCCCTTCCCCTCTCACGTGCTCGCTCACTCTCCCTTCCCCTCTCGCGCTCGCTCACTCTCCCTTCCCCTCTCACGCGCTCGCTCACTCTCCCCTCCCCTCTCGCGCGCTCGCTCACTCTCCCTTCCCCTCTCACACGCTCGCTCACTCTCCCTTCCCCTCTCATGTGCTCGCTCACTCTCCCCTCCCCTCTCACGCGCTCGCTCACTCTCCCCTCGCGTCTCACCCGCTCGCTCACTCTCCCTTCCCCTCTCACGCGCTCGCTCACTCACCCTTCCCCTCTCGCGTGCTCGCTCACTCTCCCTTTTCCTCTCTCACTCTCCCTTCCCCTCTCACGCGCTCGCTCACTCTCCCTTCCCCTCTCACCTGCTCGCTCACTCTCCCTTCCCCTCTCTCACTCTCCCTTCCCCTCTCTCACTCTCCCTTCCCCTCGCACCTGCTCGCTCACTCTCCCTTCCCGTCTCTCACTCTCCCTTCCCCTCTCTCACTCTCCCTTCCACTCTCACGCGCTCGCTCACACTCCTTTCCCTCTTACGCCCTCACTCTCCCTTCTCCCACTCACGTGCTCACTCACTCTTCCCCTCTCACATGCTCGCTCACTCTCCCCTCCCCTCTCACGTGCTCGCTCACTCTCCCTTCCCCTCTCACGTACTCGCTCACTCTCTCTTCCCCTCTCACATGCTCGCTCACTCTCCCCTCCCCTCTCACACGCTCGTTCACTCTCCCTTCCCCTCTCACGTCCTCCCTCACTATCCCTTCCCCTCTCACGCGCTCGCACACTCTCCCTTCCCCTCTCACGTGCTCGCTCACTCTCGCTTCCCCCCTCACGCGCATGGTCACTCTCGCTTCCCCCCTCACATGCTCGCTCACCCTCCCTTCCCCTCTCACGTCCTCCCTCACTATCCCTTCCCCTCTCACGTCCTCCCTCACTATCCCTTCCCCTCTCACGTGCTCGCTCACTCTCACTTCCCCCCTCATGTGCTCGCTCACTCTCCCTTCCCCCCTCACGCGCTCGCTCACTCTCCCCTCCCCTCTCACGCGCTCCCTCACTCTCGCTTCCCCTCACAGGCGCTCGCTCACTCTCCCTTCCCCTCTCACGTGCTCGCTCATTCTCCCTTCCCCTCTCACGCGCTCGCTCACTCACCCTTCCCCTCTCGCGCTCGCTCAATCGCCCTTCCCCTCTCATGCGCTCGCTCACTCTCCCGTCCCCTCTCACGTGCTCGCTCACTCTCCCTTCCCCCTCTCACGCGCTCCCTCACTCTCCCCTCCCCTCTCGCGCTCGCTCACTCTCCCTTCCCCTCTCACGCGCTCGCTCACTCTCCCTTCCCCTCTCACGCGCTCGCTCACTCTCCCTTACCCTCTCACGTGCTCGCTCACTCTCCCTTCCCCTCTCACGCGCTCCCTCACTCTCCCTTCCCCTCTCACGTGCTCGCTCACTCTCCCTTCCCCTCTCGCGCTCGCTCAATCTCCTTTCGCCTCTCACGCGCTCCCTCACTCTCCTTTCCCCTCTCACGCGCTCCCACACTCTCCCCTCCCCTCTCACGCGCTCGCTCACTCTCCCTTCCCCTCTCACGCACTCGCTCACTCTCCCTTCCCCTCTCACGCGCTCCCTCACTCTCCCTTCCCCTCTCACGTGCTCGCTCACTCTCCCTTCCCCTCTCACGCGCTCGCACACTCTCCCTTCCCCTCTCACACGCTCGCTCACTCTCCCTTCCCCTCTCATGTGCTCGCTCACTCTCCCCTCCCCTCTCACGCGCTCGCTCACTCTCCCTTCTCCTCTCACGCGCTCGCTCACTCTCCCTTCCCCTCTCACGTGCTCGCTCACTCTCCCTTCCCCTCTCACGTGCTCGCTCACTCTCCCCTCCCCTCTCACGTGCTCGCTCACCTTCCCTTCCCCTCTCACGTCCTCCCTCACTATCCCTTCCCCTCTCACGCGCTCGCACACTCTCCCTTCCCCTCTCACGTGCTCGCTCACTCTCGCTTCCCCCCTCACGCGCATGGTCACTCTCGCTTCCCCCCTCACATGCTCGCTCACCCTCCCTTCCCCTCTCACGTCCTCCCTCACTATCCCTTCCCCTCTCACGCGCTCGCTCACTCTCCCTTCCCCTCTCACACGCTCGCTTAATCCTCTTTCCCCTCTCACGTACTCGCTCACTCTCCCTTCCCCTCTCACGCACTCGCTCACCCTCCCTTCCCCCCTCACGTGCTCGCTCACTCTCCCTTCCCCTCTCAATTACTCGCTCACTCTCTCTTCCCCTCTCACATGCTCGCTCACTCTCCACTCCCCTCTCACGTACTCGCTCACTCTCCCTTCCCCCCTCACGTGCTCGCTCACTCTCCCTTCCACCCTCACGTGCTCGCTCACTCTCCCTTCCCCTCTCACTTACTCGCTCACTCTCTCTTCCCCTCTCACATGCTCGCTCACTCTCCACTCCCCTCTCACGTGCTCGCTCACTCTCCCTTCCCCTCTCACGTACTCGCTCACTCTCCCTTCCCCCCTCACGTGCTCGCTCACTCTCCCTTCCCCTCTCACGTACTCGCTCACTCTCTCTTCCCCTCTCACATGCTCGCTCACTCTCCCCTCCCCTCTCACACGCTCGCTCACCCTCCCTTCCCCTCTCACGTCCTCCCTCACTCTCCCTTCCCCTCTCACGCGCTCGCTCACTCTCCCTTCCCCTCTAACGCGCTCGCTCACTCTCCCTTCCCCTCTCACGCGCTCGCTCACTCTCCCTTACTCTCGCACGTGTTCGCTCACTCTCCCTTATCCTCGCACAAGCTCCCTCACTCTCTCCTCCCCTCTCACACGCTCGCTCACTCTCCCTTCCCCTCTCACGCGCTCGCTCACTCTCCCTTCCCCTCTCACGCGCTCGCTCACTCTCCCTTCCCCTCTCACGCGCTCCCTCACTCTCCCTTCCCCTCTCACGTGCTCGCTCACTCTCCCTTCCCCTCTCAGGCGCTCGCTCACTCTCCCTTCCCCTCTCGCGCTCGCTCACTCTCCCTTCTCCTCTCACGTGCTCGCTCACTCTCCCCTCGCGTCTCACCCGCTCGCTCACTCTCCCCTCGCGTCTCACCCGCTCGCTCACTCTCCCTTCCCCTCACACGCGCTCGCTCACTCTCCCTTCCCCTCTCGCGCTCGCTCACTCTCCCTTCTCCTCTCACGTGCTCGCTCACTCTCCCCTCGCGTCTCACCCGCTCGCTCACTCTCCCCTCGCGTCTCACCCGCTCGCTCAATCTCCCTTCCCCTCTCACGCACTCGCTCACTCTCCCCTCCCCTCTCGCGTGCTCGCTCACTCTCCCTTTTCCTCTCTCACTCTCCCTTCCCCTCTCACGCGCTCGCTCACTCTCCCTTCCCCTCTCACCTGCTCGCTCACTCTCCCTTTTCCTCTCTCACTCTCCCTTCCCCACTCACGCGCTCGCTCACTCTCCCTTTCCCTCTCACCTGCTCGCTCACTCTCCCTTCCCCTCTCTCACTCTCCCTTCCCCTCTCACGCGCTCGCTCACTCTCCCTTCTCCCTCTCACGCGCTCGCTCACTCTCCATTCCCCTCTCACGCGCTCGCTCACTCTCCCTTCCCCTCTCAGGCGCTCGCTCACTCTCCCTTCCCCTCTCACGTGCTCGCTCACTCTCCCTTCCCCTCTCAGGCGCTCGCTCACTCTCCCTTCCCCTCTCACGTGCTCGCTCACTCTCCCTTCCCCTCTCACGTGCTCGCTCACTCTCCCTTCCCCTCTCACGTCCTCCCTCACTATCCCTTCCCCTCTCACGTGCTCGCTCACTCGCCCTTCTCCCTCTTACGTGCTCACTCACTCTCACTTCCCCTCTCACACGCTCGCTCAGTCTCACTTCCCCTCTCACGCGCTCGCTCACTCTCCCTTCCCCTCTCACGCGCTCGCTCACTCTCCCCTCCCCTCTCACGCGCTCCCTCACTCTCCCCTCCCCTCTCACATGCTCGCTCACTCTCCCCTCCCCTCTCACACGCTCGCTCACTCTCCCTTCCCCTCTCACGTGCTCGCTCACTCTCCCTTCCCCTCTCACGTGCTCGCTCACTCTTCCTTCCCGTCTCACGTGCTCACTCACTCTCCCTTCCCCTCTCACGTGCTCGCTCACTCTCCCTTCCCCTCTCACGTGCTCGCTCACTCTCCCTTCCCCTCTCACGTGCTCGCTCACTCTCCCTTCCCCTCTCACGTCCTCCCTCACTATCCCTTCCCCGCTCACGTGCTCGCTCACTCGCCCTTCTCCCTCTTACGTGCTCACTCACTCTCACTTCCCCTCTCACACGCTCGCTCAGTCTCACTTCCCCTCTCACGCGCTCGCTCACTCTCCCTTCCCCTCTCACGCGCTCGCTCACTCTCCCCTCCCCTCTCACGCGCTCCCTCACTCTCCCCTCCCCTCTCACATGCTCGCTCACTCTCCCCTCCCCTCTCACACGCTCGCTCACTCTCCCTTCCCCTCTCACGTGCTCGCTCACTCTCCCTTCCCCTCTCACGTGCTCGCTCACTCTTCCTTCCCGTCTCACGTGCTCACTCACTCTCCCTTCCCCTCTCACGTGCTCGCTCACTCTCCCTTCCCCTCTCACGTGCTCGCTCACTCTCCCTTCCCGTCTCACGTGCTCACTCACTCTCCCTTCCCTTCTCACGCGCTCGCTCACTCTCCCTCCCGTCTCACGCGCTCGCTCACTCTCCCTTCCCCTCTCACGTGCTCGCTCACTCTCCCTTCGACTCTCACGCGTTCCCTCACTCTCCCTTCCCCTCTCACGCGCTCGCTCACTCTCCCTTCCCCTCTCGCGCTTGCTCACTCTCCCTTCCCCTCTCACGTGCTCGCTCACTCTCCCTTCCCCTCTCATGTGCTCGCTCACCCTCCCTTCCCCTCTCATGTGCTCCCTCACTCTCCCCTCCCCTCTCACGCGCTCGCTCACTCTCCCTTCTCCCTCTCACGCGTTCGCTCACTCTCCCTTCCCCTCTCATGTGCTCCCTCACTCTCTCTTCCCCTCTCACGTGTCACTCACTCTCCCTTCCCCTCTCACGCGCTCGCTCACTCTCCCTTCCCCTCTCACGCGCTCGATCACTCTCCCTTCGCCTCTCACGTGCTCGCTCACTCTCCCTTCCCCCTCACACGGTCGCTCACTCTCCCTTCTCCCACTCACGTGCTCACTCACTCTTCCTTCCCCTCTCACGCGCTCGCTCACTCTCCCTTCCCCTTTCACACGCTCACTCAGTCTCCCTTCCCCTCTCACGTGCTCGCTCACTATCCCTTCCCCTCTCACCTGCTCGCTCACTCTCCCTTCCCCTCTCACGTACTCGCTCACTCTCCCTTCCCCTTTCTCTTACTCGCTCACTCTCCCTTCCCCTCTCACTTACTCGCTCACTCTCTCTTCCCCTCTCACATGCTCGCTCACTCTCCCCTGCCCTCTCACGTACTCGCTCACTCTCCCTTCCCCTCTCACGTACTTGCTCACTCTCTCTTCCCCTCTCACATGCTCGCTCACTCTCCCCTCCCCTCTCACACGCTCGCTCACCCTCCCTTCCCCTCTCACGTCCTCCCTCACTATCCCTTCCCCTCTCACGCGCTCGCTCACTCTCGCTTCCCCCCTCACGCGCACGGTCACTCTCGCTTCCCCCCTCACGTGCTCGCTCACCCTCCCTTCCCCTCACACGTCCTCCCTCACTATCCCTTCCGCTCTCACGTCCTCCCTCACTATCCCTTCCCCTCTCACGTGCTCGCTCACTCTCCCTTCCCCCCTCACGTGCTCGCTCACTCTCCCTTCCCCTCTCACGTGCTCGCTCACTCTCGCTTACCCCCTCACACGCACGGTCACTCTCGCTTCCCCCCTCATGTGCTCGCTCACTCTCCCTTCCCCCCTCACGCGCTCGCTCATTCTCCCCTCCCCTCTCACGCGTTCCCTCACTCTCCCTTCCCCTCCCTCACTCTCCCTTCCCCCCTCATGCGCTCGCTCATTCTCCCCTCCCCTCTCACGCGCTCGCTCACTCTCCCTTCCCCTCTCACGTGCTCGCTCATTCTCCCTTCCCCTCTCACGCGCTCGCTCACTCTCCCTTCCCCTCTCGCGCTCGCTCAATCGCCCTTCCCCTCTCACGCGCTCGCTCACTCTCCCTTCCCCTCTAACGTGCTCGCTCACTCTCCCTTCCCCCTCACACGGTCGCTCACTCTCCCTTCTCCCAGTCACGTGCTCACTCACTCTCCCTTCCCATCTTACGTGCTCGCTCACTCTCCCTTCCCCTCTCACGTGCTCGCTCACACTCCTTTCCCTCTCACGCGCTCGCTCACTCTCCCTTCGCCTCTCACGTGCTCGCTCACTCTCCCTTCCCCCTCACACAGTTGCTCACTCTCCCTTCTCCCACTCACGTGCTCACTCACTCTTCCTTCCCCTCTCACGCGCTCGCTCACTCTCCCTTCCCCTTTCACACGCTCACTCAGTCTCCCTTCCCCTCTCACGTGCTCGCTCACTATCCCTTCCCATCTCACGCGCTCGCTCACTCTCCCTTCCCCTCTCACGTACTCGCTCACTCTCCCTTCCCCCCTCACGTGCTCGCTCACTCTCCCTTCCCCTCTCACTTACTCGCTCACTCTCTCTTCCCCTCTCACATGCTAGCTCACTCTCCCCTCCCCTCTCACGTACTCGCTCACTCTCCCTTCCCCTCTCACGTACTTGCTCATTCTCTCTTCCCCTCTCACATGCTCGCTCACTCTCCCCTCCCCTCTCACACGCTCGCTCACCCTCCCTTCCCCTCTCACGTCCTCCCTCACTATCCCTTCCCCTCTCACGCGCTCGCTCACTCTAACTTCCCCTCACACGTGCTCGCTCACTCTCGCTTCCCCCCTCACGCGCACGGTCACTCTCGCTTCCCCCCTCACGTGCTCGCTCACCCTCCCTTCCCCTCTCACGTCCTCCCTCACTATCCCTTCCCCTCTCACGTCCTCCCTCACTATTCCTTCCCCTCTCACGTGCTCGCTCTCTCTCCCTTCCCCCCTCACGTGCTCGCTCTCTCTCCCTTCCCCTCTCACGTGCTCGCTCACTCTCGCTTACCCCCTCACGCGCACGGTCACTCTTGCTTCCCCCCTCATGTGCTCGCTCACTCTCCCTTCCCCCCTCACGCGCTCGCTCATTCTCCCCTCCCCTCTCACGCGCTCGCTCACTCTCCCTTCCCCTCTCACGTGCTCGCTCATTCTCCCTTCCCCTCTCACGCGCTCGCTCACTCACCCTTCCCCTCTCGCGCTCGCTCAATCGCCCTTCCCCTCTCACGCGCTCGCTCACTCTCCCTTCCCCTCTCACGTGCTCGCTCACTCTCCCTTCTCCCTCTCACGCGCTCCCTCACTCTCCCCTCGCCACTCGCGCTCGCTCACTCTCCCTTCCCCTCTCACGCGCTCGCTCACTCTCCCTTCCCCTCTCACGCGCTCGCTCACTCTCCCTTCCACTCTCACCTGCTCGCTCACTCTCCCTTCCCCTCTCTCACTCTCCTTTCCCCTCTCACGTGCTCGCTCACACTCCTTTCCATCTTACGCCCTCACTCTCCCTTCTCCCACTCACGTGCTCACTCACTCTTCCTTCCCCTCTCACGCGCTCGCTCACTCTCCCTTCCCCTTTCACACGCTCACTCAGTCTCCCTTCCCCTCACACGTGCTCGCTCACTCTCCCTTCCCCTCTCACGTGCTCGCTCACTCTCCCCTCCCCTCTCACGTGCTCCCTCACCCTCCCTTCCCCTCTCACGTCCTCCCTCACTATCCCTTCCCCTCTCACGCGCTCGCTCACCCTCCCTTCCCCTCTCACGTCCTCCCTCACTCTCCCCTCCCCTCTCACATGCTCGCTCACTCTCCCTTCCCCTCTCACTTACTCGCTCACTCTCTCTTCCCCTCTCACATGCTCGCTCACTCTCCCCTCCCCTCTCACACGCTCGCTCACCCTCCCTTCCCCTCTCACGTCCTCCCTCACTATCCCTTCCCGTCTCACGCGCTCGCTCACTCTCCCTTCCCCTCTCACGTGCTCGCTCACTCTCGCTTACCCCCTCACGCGCACGGTCACTCTCGCTTCCCCCCTCACGTGCTCGCTCACCCTCCCTTCCCCTCTCATGTCCTCCCTCACTATCCCCTCCCCTCTCACGTCCTTCCTCACTATCCGTTCCCCTCTCACGCGCTCGCTCATTCTCCCTTCCCCTCTCACGCGCTCGCTCACTCTCCCTTCCCCTCTCGCGCTCGCTCAATCGCCCTTCCCCTCTCATGCGCACGCTCACTCTCCCCTCCCCTCTCGCGCTCGCTCACTCTCCCTTCCCCTCTCTCACTCTCCCTTCCCCTCTCACGCGCTCGCTCACACTCCTTTCCCTCTTACGCCCTCACTCTCCCATCTCCCACTCACGTGCTCACTCACTCTCCCTTCCCGTCTTACGTGCTCGCTCACTCTCCCTTCCCGTCTTACGTGCTCGCTCACTCTTCCTTCCCCTCTCACGCGCTCGCTCACTCTCCCTTCCCCTTTCACACGCTCACTCAGTCTCCCTTCCCCTCACACGTGCTCGCTCACTCTCCCTTCCCCTCTCACGTGCTCGCTCACTCTCCCTTACCCTCTCACGTGCTCCCTCACTCTCCCCTCCCCTCTCACACGCTCGCTCACTCTCCCTTCCCCTCTCACGCGCTCGCTCACTCTCCCTTCCCCTCTCACGCGCTCGCTCACTCTCCCTTCCCCTCTCACGCGCTCCCTCACTCTCCCTTCCCGTCTCACGTGCTCGCTCACTCTCCCTTCCCCTCTCACGCGCTCGCTCACTCTCCCTTCCCCTCTCGCGCTCGCTCACTCTCCCTTCCCCTCTCACGTGCTCGCTCACTCTCCCTTCCCCTCTCATGTGCTCGCTCACTCTCCCTTCCCCTCTCACGCGCTCGCTCACTCTCCCTTCCCCTCTCGCGCTCGCTCACTCTCCCTTCCCCTCTCACGTGCTCGCTCACTCTCCCTTCCCCTCTCATGTGCTCGATCACTCTCCCCTCCCCTCTCACGCACTCGCTCACTCTCCCTTCCACTCTCGCGTGCTCGCTCACTCTCCCTTCCACTCTCGCGTGCTCGCTCACTCTCCCTTCCCCCCTCACGTGCTCGCTCACTCTCCCTTCCCCTCTCACTTACTCGCTCACTCTCTCTTCCCCTCTCACATGCTCGCTCACTCTCCCCTCCCCTCTCACGTACTCACTCAATCTCCCTTCCCCCCTCACGTGCTCGCTCAATCTCCCTTCCCCCCTCACGTGCTCGCTCACTCTCCCTTCCCCTCTCACGTACTTGCTCACTCTCTCTTCCCCTCTCACATGCTCGCTCACTCTCCCCTCCCCTCTCACACGCTCGCTCACCCTCCCTTCCCCTCTCACGTCCTCCCTCACTATCCCTTCCCCTCTCACGCGCTCGCTCACTCTAACTTCCCCTCACACGTGCTCGCTCACTCTCGCTTCCCCCCTCACGCGCACGGTCACTCTCGCTTCCCCCCTCACGTGCTCGCTCACTCTCCCTTCCCCTCTCACGTCCTCCCTCACTATCCCTTCCCCTCTCACGTCCTCCCTCACTATCCCTTCCCCTCTCACGTGCTCGCTCACTCTCCCTTCCCCCCTCACGTGCTCGCTCACTCTCCGTTCCCCTCTCATGTGCTCGCTCACTCTCGCTTACCCCCTCACGCGCACGGTCACTCTCGCTTCCCCCCTCATGTGCTCGCTCACTCTCCCTTCCCCTCTCACGCGCTCGCTCACTCTCCCTTCCCCCCTCACGTGCTCGCTCACTCTCCGTTCCCCTCTCACGTGCTCGCTCTCTCTCGCTTACCCCCTCACGCGCACGGTCACTCTCGCTTCCCCCCTCATGTGCTCGCTCACTCTCCCTTCCCCTCCCTCACTCTCCCTTCCCCCCTCATGCGCTCGCTCATTCTCCCCTCCCCTCTCACGCGCTCGCTCACTCTCCCTTCCCCTCTCACGTGCTCGCTCATTCTCCCTTCCCCTCTCACGCGCTCGCTCACTCTCCCTTCCCCTCTCGCGCTCGCTCAATCGCCCTTCCCCTCTCACGCGCTCGCTCACTCTCCCTTCCCCTCTCTCACTCTCCCTTCCCCTCTCTCACTCTCCCTTCCCCTCTCACGTGCTCGCTCACACTCCTTTCCATCTTACGCCCTCACTCTCCCTTCTCCCACTCACGTGCTCACTCACTCTTCCTTCCCCTCTCACGCGCTCGCTCACTCTCCCTTCCCCTTTCACACGCTCACTCAGTCTCCCTTCCCCTCACACGTGCTCGCTCACTCTCCCTTCCCCTCTCACGTGCTCGCTCACTCTCCCCTCCCCTCTCACGTGCTCCCTCACCCTCCCTTCCCCTCTCACGTCCTCCCTCACTATCCCTTCCCCTCTCACGCGCTCGCTCACCCTCCCTTCCCCTCTCACGACCTCCCTCACTCTCCCCTCCCCTCTCACATGCTCGCTCACTCTCCCTTCCCCTCTCACTTACTCGCTCACTCTCTCTTCCCCTCTCACATGCTCGCTCACTCTCCCCTCCCCTCTCACACGCTCGCTCACCCTCCCTTCCCCTCTCACGTCCTCCCTCACTATCCCTTCCCCTCTCACGCGCTCGCTCACTCTCGCTTCCCCCCTCACGCGCACGGTCACTCTCGCTTCCCCCCTCACGTGCTCGCTCACCCTCCCTTCCCCTCACACGTCCTCCCTCACTATCCCTTCCGCTCTCACGTCCTCCCTCACTATCCCTTCCCCTCTCACGTGCTCGCTCACTCTCCCTTCCCCCCTCACGTGCTCGCTCACTCTCCCTTCCCCTCTCACGTGCTCGCTCACTCTCGCTTACCCCCTCACACGCACGGTCACTCTCGCTTCCCCCCTCATGTGCTCGCTCACTCTCCCTTCCCCCCTCACGCGCTCGCTCATTCTCCCCTCCCCTCTCACGCGTTCCCTCACTCTCCCTTCCCCTCCCTCACTCTCCCTTCCCCCCTCATGCGCTCGCTCATTCTCCCCTCCCCTCTCACGCGCTCGCTCACTCTCCCTTCCCCTCTCACGTGCTCGCTCATTCTCCCTTCCCCTCTCACGCGCTCGCTCACTCTCCCTTCCCCTCTCGCGCTCGCTCAATCGCCCTTCCCCTCTCACGCGCTCGCTCACTCTCCCTTCCCCTCTAACGTGCTCGCTCACTCTCCCTTCCCCCTCACACGGTCGCTCACTCTCCCTTCTCCCAGTCACGTGCTCACTCACTCTCCCTTCCCATCTTACGTGCTCGCTCACTCTCCCTTCCCCTCTCACGTGCTCGCTCACACTCCTTTCCCTCTCACGCGCTCGCTCACTCTCCCTTCGCCTCTCACGTGCTCGCTCACTCTCCCTTCCCCCTCACACAGTTGCTCACTCTCCCTTCTCCCACTCACGTGCTCACTCACTCTTCCTTCCCCTCTCACGCGCTCGCTCACTCTCCCTTCCCCTTTCACACGCTCACTCAGTCTCCCTTCCCCTCTCACGTGCTCGCTCACTATCCCTTCCCATCTCACGCGCTCGCTCACTCTCCCTTCCCCTCTCACGTACTCGCTCACTCTCCCTTCCCCCCTCACGTGCTCGCTCACTCTCCCTTCCCCTCTCACTTACTCGCTCACTCTCTCTTCCCCTCTCACATGCTAGCTCACTCTCCCCTCCCCTCTCACGTACTCGCTCACTCTCCCTTCCCCTCTCACGTACTTGCTCATTCTCTCTTCCCCTCTCACATGCTCGCTCACTCTCCCCTCCCCTCTCACACGCTCGCTCACCCTCCCTTCCCCTCTCACGTCCTCCCTCACTATCCCTTCCCCTCTCACGCGCTCGCTCACTCTAACTTCCCCTCACACGTGCTCGCTCACTCTCGCTTCCCCCCTCACGCGCACGGTCACTCTCGCTTCCCCCCTCACGTGCTCGCTCACCCTCCCTTCCCCTCTCACGTCCTCCCTCACTATCCCTTCCCCTCTCACGTCCTCCCTCACTATTCCTTCCCCTCTCACGTGCTCGCTCTCTCTCCCTTCCCCCCTCACGTGCTCGCTCTCTCTCCCTTCCCCTCTCACGTGCTCGCTCACTCTCGCTTACCCCCTCACGCGCACGGTCACTCTTGCTTCCCCCCTCATGTGCTCGCTCACTCTCCCTTCCCCCCTCACGCGCTCGCTCATTCTCCCCTCCCCTCTCACGCGCTCGCTCACTCTCCCTTCCCCTCTCACGTGCTCGCTCATTCTCCCTTCCCCTCTCACGCGCTCGCTCACTCACCCTTCCCCTCTCGCGCTCGCTCAATCGCCCTTCCCCTCTCACGCGCTCGCTCACTCTCCCTTCCCCTCTCACGTGCTCGCTCACTCTCCCTTCTCCCTCTCACGCGCTCCCTCACTCTCCCCTCGCCACTCGCGCTCGCTCACTCTCCCTTCCCCTCTCACGCGCTCGCTCACTCTCCCTTCCCCTCTCACGCGCTCGCTCACTCTCCCTTCCACTCTCACCTGCTCGCTCACTCTCCCTTCCCCTCTCTCACTCTCCTTTCCCCTCTCACGTGCTCGCTCACACTCCTTTCCATCTTACGCCCTCACTCTCCCTTCTCCCACTCACGTGCTCACTCACTCTTCCTTCCCCTCTCACGCGCTCGCTCACTCTCCCTTCCCCTTTCACACGCTCACTCAGTCTCCCTTCCCCTCACACGTGCTCGCTCACTCTCCCTTCCCCTCTCACGTGCTCGCTCACTCTCCCCTCCCCTCTCACGTGCTCCCTCACCCTCCCTTCCCCTCTCACGTCCTCCCTCACTATCCCTTCCCCTCTCACGCGCTCGCTCACCCTCCCTTCCCCTCTCACGTCCTCCCTCACTCTCCCCTCCCCTCTCACATGCTCGCTCACTCTCCCTTCCCCTCTCACTTACTCGCTCACTCTCTCTTCCCCTCTCACATGCTCGCTCACTCTCCCCTCCCCTCTCACACGCTCGCTCACCCTCCCTTCCCCTCTCACGTCCTCCCTCACTATCCCTTCCCGTCTCACGCGCTCGCTCACTCTCCCTTCCCCTCTCACGTGCTCGCTCACTCTCGCTTACCCCCTCACGCGCACGGTCACTCTCGCTTCCCCCCTCACGTGCTCGCTCACCCTCCCTTCCCCTCTCATGTCCTCCCTCACTATCCCCTCCCCTCTCACGTCCTTCCTCACTATCCGTTCCCCTCTCACGCGCTCGCTCATTCTCCCTTCCCCTCTCACGCGCTCGCTCACTCTCCCTTCCCCTCTCGCGCTCGCTCAATCGCCCTTCCCCTCTCATGCGCACGCTCACTCTCCCCTCCCCTCTCGCGCTCGCTCACTCTCCCTTCCCCTCTCTCACTCTCCCTTCCCCTCTCACGCGCTCGCTCACACTCCTTTCCCTCTTACGCCCTCACTCTCCCATCTCCCACTCACGTGCTCACTCACTCTCCCTTCCCGTCTTACGTGCTCGCTCACTCTCCCTTCCCGTCTTACGTGCTCGCTCACTCTTCCTTCCCCTCTCACGCGCTCGCTCACTCTCCCTTCCCCTTTCACACGCTCACTCAGTCTCCCTTCCCCTCACACGTGCTCGCTCACTCTCCCTTCCCCTCTCACGTGCTCGCTCACTCTCCCTTACCCTCTCACGTGCTCCCTCACTCTCCCCTCCCCTCTCACACGCTCGCTCACTCTCCCTTCCCCTCTCACGCGCTCGCTCACTCTCCCTTCCCCTCTCACGCGCTCGCTCACTCTCCCTTCCCCTCTCACGCGCTCCCTCACTCTCCCTTCCCGTCTCACGTGCTCGCTCACTCTCCCTTCCCCTCTCACGCGCTCGCTCACTCTCCCTTCCCCTCTCGCGCTCGCTCACTCTCCCTTCCCCTCTCACGTGCTCGCTCACTCTCCCTTCCCCTCTCATGTGCTCGCTCACTCTCCCTTCCCCTCTCACGCGCTCGCTCACTCTCCCTTCCCCTCTCGCGCTCGCTCACTCTCCCTTCCCCTCTCACGTGCTCGCTCACTCTCCCTTCCCCTCTCATGTGCTCGATCACTCTCCCCTCCCCTCTCACGCACTCGCTCACTCTCCCTTCCACTCTCGCGTGCTCGCTCACTCTCCCTTCCACTCTCGCGTGCTCGCTCACTCTCCCTTCCCCCCTCACGTGCTCGCTCACTCTCCCTTCCCCTCTCACTTACTCGCTCACTCTCTCTTCCCCTCTCACATGCTCGCTCACTCTCCCCTCCCCTCTCACGTACTCACTCAATCTCCCTTCCCCCCTCACGTGCTCGCTCAATCTCCCTTCCCCCCTCACGTGCTCGCTCACTCTCCCTTCCCCTCTCACGTACTTGCTCACTCTCTCTTCCCCTCTCACATGCTCGCTCACTCTCCCCTCCCCTCTCACACGCTCGCTCACCCTCCCTTCCCCTCTCACGTCCTCCCTCACTATCCCTTCCCCTCTCACGCGCTCGCTCACTCTAACTTCCCCTCACACGTGCTCGCTCACTCTCGCTTCCCCCCTCACGCGCACGGTCACTCTCGCTTCCCCCCTCACGTGCTCGCTCACTCTCCCTTCCCCTCTCACGTCCTCCCTCACTATCCCTTCCCCTCTCACGTCCTCCCTCACTATCCCTTCCCCTCTCACGTGCTCGCTCACTCTCCCTTCCCCCCTCACGTGCTCGCTCACTCTCCGTTCCCCTCTCATGTGCTCGCTCACTCTCGCTTACCCCCTCACGCGCACGGTCACTCTCGCTTCCCCCCTCATGTGCTCGCTCACTCTCCCTTCCCCTCTCACGCGCTCGCTCACTCTCCCTTCCCCCCTCACGTGCTCGCTCACTCTCCGTTCCCCTCTCACGTGCTCGCTCTCTCTCGCTTACCCCCTCACGCGCACGGTCACTCTCGCTTCCCCCCTCATGTGCTCGCTCACTCTCCCTTCCCCTCCCTCACTCTCCCTTCCCCCCTCATGCGCTCGCTCATTCTCCCCTCCCCTCTCACGCGCTCGCTCACTCTCCCTTCCCCTCTCACGTGCTCGCTCATTCTCCCTTCCCCTCTCACGCGCTCGCTCACTCTCCCTTCCCCTCTCGCGCTCGCTCAATCGCCCTTCCCCTCTCACGCGCTCGCTCACTCTCCCTTCCCCTCTCTCACTCTCCCTTCCCCTCTCTCACTCTCCCTTCCCCTCTCACGTGCTCGCTCACACTCCTTTCCATCTTACGCCCTCACTCTCCCTTCTCCCACTCACGTGCTCACTCACTCTTCCTTCCCCTCTCACGCGCTCGCTCACTCTCCCTTCCCCTTTCACACGCTCACTCAGTCTCCCTTCCCCTCACACGTGCTCGCTCACTCTCCCTTCCCCTCTCACGTGCTCGCTCACTCTCCCCTCCCCTCTCACGTGCTCCCTCACCCTCCCTTCCCCTCTCACGTCCTCCCTCACTATCCCTTCCCCTCTCACGCGCTCGCTCACCCTCCCTTCCCCTCTCACGACCTCCCTCACTCTCCCCTCCCCTCTCACATGCTCGCTCACTCTCCCTTCCCCTCTCACTTACTCGCTCACTCTCTCTTCCCCTCTCACATGCTCGCTCACTCTCCCCTCCCCTCTCACACGCTCGCTCACCCTCCCTTCCCCTCTCACGTCCTCCCTCACTATCCCTTCCCGTCTCACGCGCTCGCTCACTCTCCCTTCCCCTCTCACGTGCTCGCTCACTCTCGCTTACCCCCTCACGCGCACGGTCACTCTCGCTTCCCCCCTCACGTGCTCGCTCACCCTCCCTTCCCCTCTCATGTCCTCCCTCACTATCCCCTCCCCTCTCACGTCCTTCCTCACTATCCGTTCCCCTCTCACGCGCTCGCTCATTCTCCCTTCCCCTCTCACGCGCTCGCTCACTCTCCCTTCCCCTCTCGCGCTCGCTCAATCGCCCTTCCCCTCTCATGCGCACGCTCACTCTCCCCTCCCCTCTCGCGCTCGCTCACTCTCCCTTCCCCTCTCTCACTCTCCCTTCCCCTCCCACGCGCTCGCTCACACTCCTTTCCCTCTTACGCCCTCACTCTCCCATCTCCCACTCACGTGCTCACTCACTCTCCCTTCCCGTCTTACGTGCTCGCTCACTCTCCCTTCCCCTCTCACGTGCTCCCTCACTCTCCCCTCCCCTCTCACACGCTCGCTCACTCTCCCTTCCCCTCTCACGCGCTCGCTCACTCTCCCTTCCCCTCTCACGCGCTCGCTCACTCTCCCTTCCCCTCTCACGCGCTCCCTCACTCTCCCTTCCCGTCTCACGTGCTCGCTCACTCTCCCTTCCCCTCTCACGCGCTCGCTCACTCTCCCTTCCCCTCTCGCGCTCGCTCACTCTCCCTTCCCCTCTCACGTGCTCGCTCACTCTCCCTTCCCCTCTCATGTGCTCGCTCACTCTCCCTTCCCCTCTCACGCGCTCGCTCACTCTCCCTTCCCCTCTCGCGCTCGCTCACTCTCCCTTCCCCTCTCACGTGCTCGCTCACTCTCCCTTCCCCTCTCATGTGCTCGATCACTCTCCCCTCCCCTCTCACGCACTCGCTCACTCTCCCTTCCACTCTCGCGTGCTCGCTCACTCTCCCTTCCACTCTCGCGTGCTCGCTCACTCTCCCTTCCCCCCTCACGTGCTCGCTCACTCTCCCTTCCCCTCTCACTTACTCGCTCACTCTCTCTTCCCCTCTCACATGCTCGCTCACTCTCCCCTCCCCTCTCACGTACTCACTCAATCTCCCTTCCCCCCTCACGTGCTCGCTCAATCTCCCCTCCCCTCTCACACGCTCGCTCACCCTCCCTTCCCCTCTCACGTCCTCCCTCACTATCCCTTCCCCTCTCACGCGCTCGCTCACTCTAACTTCCCCTCACACGTGCTCGCTCACTCTCGCTTCCCCCCTCACGCGCACGGTCACTCTCGCTTCCCCCCTCACGTGCTCGCTCACTCTCCCTTCCCCTCTCACGTCCTCCCTCACTATCCCTTCCCCTCTCACGTCCTCCCTCACTATCCCTTCCCCTCTCACGTGCTCGCTCACTCTCCCTTCCCCCCTCACGTGCTCGCTCACTCTCCGTTCCCCTCTCATGTGCTCGCTCACTCTCGCTTACCCCCTCACGCGCACGGTCACTCTCGCTTCCCCCCTCATGTGCTCGCTCACTCTCCCTTCCCCTCTCACGCGCTCGCTCACTCTCCCTTCCCCCCTCACGTGCTCGCTCACTCTCCGTTCCCCTCTCACGTGCTCGCTCTCTCTCGCTTACCCCCTCACGCGCACGGTCACTCTCGCTTCCCCCCTCATGTGCTCGCTCACTCTCCCTTCCCCTCCCTCACTCTCCCTTCCCCCCTCATGCGCTCGCTCATTCTCCCCTCCCCTCTCACGCGCTCGCTCACTCTCCCTTCCCCTCTCACGTGCTCGCTCATTCTCCCTTCCCCTCTCACGCGCTCGCTCACTCTCCCTTCCCCTCTCGCGCTCGCTCAATCGCCCTTCCCCTCTCACGCGCTCGCTCACTCTCCCTTCCCCTCTCTCACTCTCCCTTCCCCTCTCTCACTCTCCCTTCCCCTCTCACGTGCTCGCTCACACTCCTTTCCATCTTACGCCCTCACTCTCCCTTCTCCCACTCACGTGCTCACTCACTCTTCCTTCCCCTCTCACGCGCTCGCTCACTCTCCCTTCCCCTTTCACACGCTCACTCAGTCTCCCTTCCCCTCACACGTGCTCGCTCACTCTCCCTTCCCCTCTCACGTGCTCGCTCACTCTCCCCTCCCCTCTCACGTGCTCCCTCACCCTCCCTTCCCCTCTCACGTCCTCCCTCACTATCCCTTCCCCTCTCACGCGCTCGCTCACCCTCCCTTCCCCTCTCACGACCTCCCTCACTCTCCCCTCCCCTCTCACATGCTCGCTCACTCTCCCTTCCCCTCTCACTTACTCGCTCACTGTCTCTTCCCCTCTCACATGCTCGCTCACTCTCCCCTCCCCTCTCACACGCTCGCTCACCCTCCCTTCCCCTCTCACGTCCTCCCTCACTATCCCTTCCCGTCTCACGCGCTCGCTCACTCTCCCTTCCCCTCTCACGTGCTCGCTCACTCTCGCTTACCCCCTCACGCGCACGGTCACTCTCGCTTCCCCCCTCACGTGCTCGCTCACCCTCCCTTCCCCTCTCATGTCCTCCCTCACTATCCCCTCCCCTCTCACGTCCTTCCTCACTATCCGTTCCCCTCTCACGCGCTCGCTCATTCTCCCTTCCCCTCTCACGCGCTCGCTCACTCTCCCTTCCCCTCTCGCGCTCGCTCAATCGCCCTTCCCCTCTCATGCGCACGCTCACTCTCCCCTCCCCTCTCGCGCTCGCTCACTCTCCCTTCCCCTCTCTCACTCTCCCTTCCCCTCTCACGCGCTCGCTCACACTCCTTTCCCTCTTACGCCCTCACTCTCCCATCTCCCACTCACGTGCTCACTCACTCTCCCTTCCCGTCTTACGTGCTCGCTCACTCTCCCTTCCCCTCTCACGTGCTCGCTCACACTCCTTTCCATCTTACGCCCTCATTCTCGCTTCTCCCACTCACGTGCTCACTCACTCTTCCTTCCCCTCTCACGCGCTCGCTCACTCTCCCTTCCCCTTTCACACGCTCACTCAGTCTCCCTTCCCCTCACACGTGCTCGCTCACTCTCCCTTCCCCTCTCACGTGCTCGCTCACTCTCCCTTACCCTCCCCTCCCCTCTCACACGCTCGCTCACTCTTCCTTCCCCTCTCACGCGCTCGCTCACTCTCCCTTCCCCTCTCACGCGCTCGCTCACTCTCCCTTCCCCTCTCACGCGCTCCCTCACTCTCCCTTCCCGTCTCACATGCTCGCTCACTCTCCCTTCCCCTCTCACGCGCTCGCTCACTCTCCCTTCCCCTCTCGCGCTCGCTCACTCTCCCTTCCCCTCTCACGTGCTCGCTCACTCTCCCTTCCCCTCTCATGTGCTCGATCACTCTCCCCTCCCCTCTCACGCGCTCGCTCACTCTCCCCTCGCGTCTCACCCGCTCGCTCACTCTCCCTTCCCCTCTCACGCACTCGCTCACTCTCCCTTCCACTCTCGCGTGCTCGCTCACTCTCCCTTCCACTCTCGCGTGCTCGCTCACTCTCCCTTCCCCCCTCACGTGCTCGCTCACTCTCCCTTCCCCTCTCACTTACTCGCTCACTCTCTCTTCCCCTCTCACATGCTCGCTCACTCTCCCCTCCCCTCTCACGTACTCACTCAATCTCCCTTCCCCCCTCACGTGCTCGCTCAATCTCCCTTCCCCCCTCACGTGCTCGCTCACTCTCCCTTCCCCTCTCACGTACTTGCTCACTCTCTCTTCCCCTCTCACATGCTCGCTCACTCTCCCCTCCCCTCTCACACGCTCGCTCACCCTCCCTTCCCCTCTCACGTCCTCCCTCACTATCCCTTCACCTCTCACGCGCTCGCTCACTCTAACTTCCCCTCACACGTGCTCGCTCACTCTCGCTTCCCCCCTCACGCGCACGGTCACTCTCGCTTCCCCCCTCACGTGCTCGCTCACTCTCCCTTCCCCTCTCACGTACTCCCTCACTATCCCTTCCCCTCTCACGTCCTCCCTCACTATCCCTTCCCCTCTCACGTGCTCGCTCACTCTCCCTTCCCCTCTCACGTGCTCGCTCACTCTCGCTTACCCCCTCACGCGCACGGTCACTCTCGCTTCCCCCCTCATGTGCTCGCTCACTCTCCCTTCCCCCCTCACGCGCTCGCTCATTCTCCCCTCCCCTCTCACGCGTTCCCTCACTCTCCCTTCCCCTCCCTCACTCTCCCTTCCCCCCTCACGCGCTCGCTCATTTTCCCCTCCCCTCTCACGCGCTCGCTCACTCTCCCTTCCCCTCTCACGTGCTCGCTCACTCTCCCTTCCCCTCTCGCGCTCGCTCAATCGCCCTTCCCCTCTCACGCGCTCGCTCACTCTCCCTTCCCCTCTCACGTGCTCGCTCACTCTCCATTCTCCCTCTCACGCGCTCCCTCACTCTCCCCTCGCCTCTCGCGCTCGCTCACTCTCCCTTCCCCTCTCACGCGCTCGCTCACTCTCCCTTCCCCTCTCACGCGCTCGCTCACTCTCCCTTCCCCTCTCACCTGCTCGCTCACTCTCCCTTCCCCTCTCTCTCTCCCTTCCCCTCTCACGCGCTCGCTCACACTCCTTTCCCTCTTACGCCCTCACTCTCCCATCTCCCACTCATGTGCTCACTCACTCTCCCTTCCCGTCTTACGTGCTCGCTCACTCTCCCTTCCCCTCTCACGTGCTCGCTCACACTCCTTTCCATCTTACGCCCTCACTCTCCCTTCTCCCACTCACGTGCTCACTCACTCTTCCTTCCCCTCTCACGCGCTCGCTCACTCTCCCTTCCCCTTTCACACGCTCACTCAGTCTCCCTTCCCCTCACACGTGCTCGCTCACTCTCCCTTCCCCTCTCACGTGCTCGCTCACTCTCCCCTCCCCTCTCACGTGCTCGCTCACTCTCCCTTCCCCTCTCACGTGCTCGCTCACTCTCCCTTCCCCTCTCACGTGCTCGCTCACTCTCCCTTCTCCTCTCTCACTCTCCCTTCTCCCTCTCACGCGCTCGCTCACTCTCCCCTCCCCTCTCACGCGCTCGCTCACTCTCCCCTCTCCTCTCACGCGCTCCCTCACTCTCCCTTCCCCTCTCACGTGCTCGCTCACTCTCCCTTCCCCTCTCTCACTCTCCCTTCCCCTCTCACGTGCTCGCTCACTCTCCCTTCCCCTCTCACGCGCTCGCTCAGTCTCCCTTCTCCCTCTCAAGTGCTCGCTCACTCTCTCTTCCCCTCTCACGCGCTTGCTCACTCTCCCCTCCCCTCTCATGTGCTCGCTCAGTCTCCCTTCTCCCTCTCACGCGCTCACTCACTTTCACTTCACCTCTCACGCGCTCGCTCACTCTCCCTTCCCCTCTCAGGCGCTCGCTCACTCTCCCTCCCCTCTCACGCGCTTGCTCACTCTCCCCTCCCCACTCACGCGCTCGCTCACTCTCCCTTCCCCTCTCACGCGCTCGCTCACTCTCCCCTCCCCTCACACGTGCTTGCTCACTCTCCCCTCCCCTCTCACGTGCTCGCTCACTCTCCCCTCCCGTCTCACGCGCTCGCTCACTCTCCCTTCCCCTCTCACGTGCTCGCTCACTCTCCCTTCCCCTCTCATGCGCTCCCTCACTCTCCCTTCCCCTCTCATGTGCTCGCTCACTCTCCCCTCCCCTCTCACGCGCTCGCTCACTCTCCCTTCCCCTCTCTCACTCTCCGTTCCCCTCTCACGCCCTCGGTCACTCTCACTTCCCCTCTCACGCGCTCGCTCACTCTCCCTTCTCCCCCTCACGCGCTCGCTCACTCTCCCTTCCCCTCCCTCACTCTCCCTTCCCCTCTCACGCGCTTGCTCACTCTCCGCTCCCCTCTCACATGCTCGCTCACTTTACTTTCCCCTCTCACGCGATCACTCACTCTCCCTTCCCCTCTCACGTGCTCGCTCACTCTCCCTTCCCCTCTCACTCTCCCTTCCCCTCTCACGTGCTCGCTCACTCTCCCTTCCCCTCTCACGTGTGACTCACTCTACCTTCCCCTCTCACGTGTCACTCACTCTCCCTTCTCCCTCTCACGTGCTCGCTCACTCTCCCTTCCCCTCTCACGCGCTCGCTCACTCTCCCTTCCCCTCTCACGCGATCGCTCACTCTCCCTTCCCCTCTCGCGCTCGCTCACTCTCCCTTCCCCTCTCACACGCTCGCTCACTCTCCCTTCCCCTCTCACACGCTCGCTCACTCTCGCTACCCCTCGCTCACTCTCCCCTCCCCTCTCACTTGCTCACTCACTCTCCCCTCTCCTCTCACCCGCTCGCTCACTCTCCCTTCCCCTCTCACGCGCTTGCTCACTCTCCCTTCCCCTCTCACGCGCTCGCTCACTCTCCCTTCTCCCTCTCACGTGCTCGCTCAGTCTCCCTTCTCCCTCTCACGTACTCGGTCACTCTCCCTTCCCCTCTCACGCGCTCGCTCAGTCCCACTTCCCCTCTCACGCACTCGCTCACTTTCCCTTCCCCTCTCACGCGCTCGCTGACTCT